>NC_072412.2:30326573-30629603 GCF_028858775.2 Pan troglodytes
TAAGTATTAATAAGTTGGTATTTTTCTAAGGTTGCTCAATTATATTACCTTTATTCCAACTCCACCATTTTTCAATGGAACCAAATCGTAACTCAAGTTTTCCTTCTCCTTTTGAATGAAGGGGTCATTGAATGCTCGGCCATGAAATCTTTTGAAGTTAGACACCGTATTGTTTGCATGAGTGATTTGCTGCAAAAAGAAGTTTGAGATTTTAATTTTTTTCTTTAATTTCACCACCTACCAGTAATTTTAGTAATTTTATTTATTCACTTTACAACTCAAACCAATCCTATGAGTGCGCGTAAGTTGCCCTGAGGCCCACCAATTTCACTGAATTTCCCAACTATGAACAGATTTTATTTATACTTTTTCCTTCTCCTATAGAAAATGCCAGAAAGTAGGCAGCAAGAGGGAACAAGAGGCAAAACAGTGTGACGACGGACTTTAAAGATTTCAAAATCTGCAAGATAAACTCAAAGATAGTGAAAACTATCACTAAAGCTCTGAACAAACACACTAGAATTTTATCACTGTTTCATTCCTTTTTTTCCCTGCTAAACTTGTGAAGTTTTATACCCAATGAATGAATAGATCTAGTAGCACTATAGCCAAATTATAATTTTGTTTAAAAAAGTTAATTTTTGGCCAGGCGCGGTGGCTCACGCCTGTAATCCCAGCACTTTGGGAGGCCAAGGCGGGTGGATCACGAGGTCAGGAGATGGAGACCATCCTGGCTAACATGGTGAAACCCCGTCTCTACTAAAAATACAAAAAATTAGCCGGGCGTGGTTGCGGGCACCTGTAGTCCCAGCTACTTGGGAGGCTGAGGCAGGAGAATGGCGTGAACCCGGGAGGCGGAGCTTGCAGTGAGCCAAGATCGTGTCACTGCACTCCAGCCTGGGCGACAGAGCGAGACTCCGTCTCAAAACAAAAAAAAAAGTTAATTTTTATAGCTGGGCATGGCAGCACATGCCTGTAATCCCAGCTAATTGAGAGGCTGAGGCAGGAGAATCGCTGGAACCTGGGAGGCAGAAGTTGCAGTGAGCCAAGATAGCGCCATTGCACTCTAGCTTGGGTAACAAGGGTGAAACTCATTCTCAAAAAAAAAAAAAAAATTAAAGTTAATTTTTATAGTCTAATAAATTGCTAAGCGGCCAGGATAAACACTCTGTGCCAGAAAATGCATGGATCGCTACCTTTCCTAGCAATAGCATGAAATGCTAGTTATCTACACCAAAAAGTAGAAGGCAGAAGAGTAATTCAACAAGTTTCTAAGTGACCTAATGTTTTCAACTGCATGTGCGTATTCTGAAGACTTGAGAGCCATGGTTTTTAAAAACAAGACATTGAACTGCTATCTTACACAACTGGCGCACGTTTGTTAAACTGTTGTAAAAGATGGTGTTTTTTTAATCCACCGTTTTGGTCAAATATTTTAGGTAAACTCTAGATTGAAAAGCCCCACTTCAGAGCACATTTCACTCAAGGGTACCTCATTTGAAACAAGAAATAACTGTAAGATTGAAAACTAAGACTTCTGAAATTATTAGCTTAAAAATACCAAAACAGTGTATTATTTACTTTTTCTCTTACCTAATTTTTTGAATAAAGGGAAGAATACAGTTAGCTTGGCAGTACTAGTTTTCAAACAATATAGAATTCAAGCAAGTTTAGGTCTTAAAATTCCTTATGTGTCTAAAAATGAGATGAAGTATGTCTAGTAGTATACTGGCCAAATATGAGTCTCAACAGATTCTTCTCACGTAATCACAAGGATGCAACAGAATTTTAGGTCTAGGCTATCAATATCCTCAATGGGCACATTTAAAGGATTGTTACAACTAAAGTCCCACTATCCTTTTGAACATATTTTGAGTGTGCCTATTTCTCCTTTCCTTTTTCACCCCTTTTAGTTATCTCTCTCTTCCAATGTAACAAGGAAATAAAGTTAAATCCAACCTACATATTCAAAGGATTAGAAAACATGAAACCATTTTCTAATGAAAGCAGATTCTTAAGTTTGATAAAGTGCCAATTTCTTATTAAACACAAGCATTTTAAGAGATATTTTTGTTTTCAAATCTGACCTGATTTTTTAATAGGTCAGTACTAAATACATTCCATAATATATAATACAGTACTCAATCTAGTCCAAAATTTTCTTTCTTAGCAATCTATTTTCTGTATTTAGAAAAATGTTTTTTATTTCAAAGAGCCTCTCAAAGAGCATTTCACGTATCTTTTACTGTTTTTCTCTCCACCTCCAAGGGGTCTGTCTAGATCAGTGCTGTTCAACAGAATTACATGTAAGTCATAAAGGAGAGCTACCTACATAAAATTTTGTAGCAGCCACGTTAAAAACTGGTAAGAGATTAGATTAATTTCAATTAACTTAGGCCAATATATTTTAGGAACTATCACTTCAATAAGTAGTCAACAGAAAAAAATTGATGAGATACCGTACTTTACTTTTCAATTTGATTAAAAAGTAAAAAATCTCATGTGTATTTTATACTTCACATTTTGATTCAGACGAGCCACATTTCAAATGCTCAATACAGTACATGGCTACCATATTTTTTAAACAGCACAGGTCTGGACAAAAATTTCTCCCAGTCCTACCTTAATTACTAAGTAACCTGAAAATGCTTTTAAACACATAACTTCTTAGAAGTTCCTTCTATAAAAGGAATCTCTTAAATGAGTATCACGAGAAACTTCACAAGAACTTAAAATGCCTTGTTTATAATTTCTAAAAATTAGATAAATGAAAGGCAGCAAAAAGTTACTAAAAGTTAAAGTCAGCAGGCCAGGCGCAGGCTCACACCTGTAATCCCAGCACTTTGGGAGGCTGAGACAGATGGATCACGAGCTCAGGAGTTCGAGATCAGTCTGACCAACATGGTGAAACCCCATCTCCACTAAAAATACAAAAACTAGCTGGGCGTGGTGACACGCGCCTGTAATCCCAGCTACTCAGGAGGCTGAGGCAGGAGAATCGCTTTAACCCGGGAGGCGGAGGTTGCAGTGAGCCGAGATCGCGCCACTGCACTCTAGCCTGGGTAACAGAGCGAGACTCTATCTCAAAAAAAAAAAAGTTAAGGATGGCAGATTAGAAAGTTAAAGTCGATCTTAATAAAACAAGGGAAAGGGAACAGAAAGGAAAGAGTGTCATCATCTGAAGGTTCATAAAGAATACTTGAATTACATTTTTAAAACTCAAAAATACATAAACTGAGGCACACTTTACCCTCTTTTATGTCTCTTGAGATTTTCCTTTTAAAAACTCCCCCCTTAAAAAGTGATCCGAATTCTCTTAAAGAACATACCTGATTTTTGGCTGCAACTCCGATTGTTCTATTTTTTGATCCAAATGATATGACTGACCTAGAAAAAAATATATTCCAAAAATATTAAAAAGCATAAAGGTTGATATTTTAAACTGATAAAATTCTAACATAAATGTCCTACCCATTAGGGGACAGGGAACAAGCATAGCACAATTTTAAGGTCTATAGCTTTCATCAGATACTCAAAAGGGGCTTCCACTTAATTGCTGCTCTGAGATCCAACCTAGGTGGCAGTTCTACTACCCCAAAAACCTCTGCTCATGGCTCAGGAATTCTCCAGGTTCCAGTTATTATGAACCGAACATTAACTTTGAAAATGTTTTAAATACGTTAACGGTATTATTAATTTGACCCTACACACGACTAACAAAAAATAGGATGTGACTCTACCTTTCAGTCACAAACTCTGTACAAATCTAAATGTCATTGTCATACCGAGTTTTGTTCTGATATACCACCGGCTTCTTTAGGAATCAAAAGTTTTTATGCAAACACAAGCAAATGAACCCAAGTTACACCTCTGAAGTTTAAAGAGCACAAAGAGGTTCCCATCTGGGAGATTCTGCCGGAGAAAGAAAAAAATGATGCACAACAAGTACCATGGCAAAACAGAATATAAATGTCGAGGGAAAGGAGTGACTAATCAGTTACATCAAATCTGTTTTGAAGAGATGGAAAGTGACTTATAACTGTGAGACAACCTTCTCAGCCACCATGGAAATGGAACCGCACAATAACAGAGCAGAGACTAGCTCAAAAAGTCTTGTGAGAAGAAAGTAAGTGAATTAGGTTTTGGATTAGAGGAGTTATCTAATTCTGGATTACTAATTCAAATATAATCTAATTTTGGGTGAGTTACTCCTACCTGCTTAGGTAGGAGTAATGGTAAACGAGATGAGCAAAACGGGAAAATACTGAGGGCATTAAGTACCACCCTGAAGTTTAAATTTGCTATAATAGAAACATCCTCAAACTACATTATCTGAGCAAGTGTTAAATAAAATAGCATCCTAAAAGCCAAAGAAGTGTCCAAGCAGAAGCTAGACAACAAACCGTCAAAATCAGAGCATCACTGTAAGCTCTGAATAACCATACACTTGCAGAATGGATCTACTCATTTTCCTAAGGGAGAATCAAATTAATTGTACTAAATAACAATTAGTAGCTGATACAATAGAATCCACCACAGTTATAGTTTAACAAACATATTAAGGGGAACTCCAATACTGCCCTCAGTTCACATTTTTCAGGGCCATACCTGTTGTCTTTGATTTCACACAGTAGTCCCTGTATAACACAATTTTTTTTCCCACACTCTTCTCTGAAAAGCTTTTCTTTGTTTTATTGGCTCAACCAGAACAAAGTATAAACTGTATCTAGGCATGAAAGCCTGAAATACTGTTTTCTTTCTTACTAAACTCCAATTAAAAAAACCTTAACCAAAACACAAACTTAGATCTGCAGGGGTAGATGTACAGGTTGCTCAGAACAGTCTTCCTAACGTTACTAACATTGCCAAATATTTTGCCTCAGATTTTCCACTCAACTTTCATAAACGTTCTCAGCACCCAAATAACTGTATTACCCCAGTCATTCTACCTTTAGGTTCAATGTTTTCATTTTGCACTTTTCATCCTGAGCTTGGGACATTTGAAAAAAATTAATAGGTACAGTATTTTCCTTGAGATGAAATCATTTGTTTTCATCAATGCACATGCAGATATGTTTGTATATATTCCCGTCCGAAAATATCCCTTCACGAAACTTGCTTTTTAAAATGTTGCCCTTTGCCCACCCTATGCTCCTATAGAATATTTAGTTCAGTGACGACATTCATCCTCTTGTGGCGTCCTAGCACAAAAGTATGCAATTTTTATTCTCTTTTAAATAAACTGTGCAAAATTAATTTTAAAAATACGGTTTACAATTCCTCATGAATGGCAAAGAGCAAAAAAAAAGACGTTTACATCTTTCGACAATGATCCCGGGCATTAAGGCCAACAATGTTAGCAACGAAGAGACTGGGTAAAGAGAGGTGGGCTCATCTTTCATAGGACTGCTTCCGTGGTCGCTAACAACAATCCGCCTGCTCACTGGACAAGCAGCGACACAAGCTCTGGAAGCTTCCAGTTCATTTCGAGATTCACAATGCGGAAGAAAAAGCCCGGCAGCCCGGCTCCGCGGTGCGCAAAGATATGCGCGAAGGGAGGAGGACAAGCTGGAGGCGGCTCAGCCAGCTCAGAGAGGCCGGGTGGGGATACGGGGGCGGCCGCGGAAGGCGCAGGCTGCAGCCTGCCAAGAAAAGGGAGCGAAGTTGCGGGCTTTGCCGCAGCCCGACCCCCAGTAGGTTTTGAAAACCCCCAATAGGAAGCCCGCACAAGGTGACGACCCTTAGAGTCTCGACTCTGGGACTCCTCTCACCCCCGTGAATCCCTGAGACAATCCCTTCTCCAATTTGTGATGGCAAGCCCCCTCATCCCTCCTCTGGCCGGGTCGCTGGTCCCTAGTTCCACGGAGGGGTGCGCCGCTGCCCAAACGCCTCCGTTTGCCGCGGTGATCCGTACAGCCAGCCCGCGATCTTGGGTCCCCACACTAAGGGCCCAGAACCTCCTCCCATCCACCCTCGCAGACTCCCACTTACGGGGTGCACCGGTCGCTGAACTCATTGGCGATGGTCTCGATGCCCCCGGCCCGGGCTACCGCGATGTAGCAGCTCTGCGAGCCCACGTCCAACCCCACCACAGACATGGCCGGCTCGCGGTCCGCCTCCGCCTCAGGTCTCGGTCTGCGTCCTCCGGCCCCCTGCCTGCTTCTCCTGCCGCCGCTTTCTGCCCTGGCCGCGTTCTGCTCCGGCCCGCGGGGTCTGGCCGCTCCTCTGACACTCAGAAGGGCACACAGACAGCCGCGGCCTGTCAGGAGCCTCCTACTCCCCCGGGGACAGCGGCGGCTGGCTGATAAGAAACCCTGGGAGAAAGCGGGGCTCAGCCTCCGCGGGTCGCTCCGCACCTCGAGTTGCCTGCCTCACTCTGCCGCGGCTCGCACACCGGCGCCGGCGCTGAACTACCGACCCAAAAGGGGAGGTCCCACTTCCTCAGCCTTATGTATCGCACTGATCAGAACTTTCCAGAATCTGCGGCATTTACTCACCGGCGCCTCCACCGGCCCCTCCACGTGCCACTTCCGCTTCCTTCTTCTCGAGCCTTCTGGAAAGATTCTACCCAATGGGCAGCCGGTCCCCGGAGAACGGCCGCCGTTGCCATGGCAGCGACAGGGCCGCTCCCGTGCCATTGGCTCAAACCTGCCTCCGCCCACTCCCGCCCTAGCCACAGGCGTTTTGCTGCCCTAATAAAACAGGCAACGAAGAATGACTCCAAAACTCGGAATAGTCACAATTTACTACCGGGAGGTGGTGTCCGATCCTTAACGCTAAAGGGAGGCTGGGCGGGCGGACACAGACCCCATTTTTGCAGAGACCCCAGACACCGGGATGGTGGGGAGGCCGGCCAGCTGTCCGGAGAGCATGTTGGGAATCGTAGTCCCGCTGGGAGAAGTGTGCGCCTTGCATGCTGGGATGTGTAGTCCTGGCCGCAGTGCTTGCTGGGACCCGGCTTTGTCTTCTGGGACTCGCGAGAGAGGCTGGGTAGGGTTCTGTCTGGCGCTTTTGCGCGGGTTCCCTGGCAATAAGCGTCATTTTGTTCGTTTGTTTTGTATTCACTTCTATTATTGTCTGGATTACCCCGACAACTGGTGCTTTACGACTTAGGAGAAGGAACACCAGTTTAAACCGCTTATAATAAAAGCAAAGGGATTGTGTTAAGTATTCTTGTATTCATCAGGCAGCAGGATGATCTCTTGTGGAGTAAAATGTCAGGTGTTTTTTTTTTTAAGAAATCGATTTTTAGTTGTGACGTCATTTGGCAGGCTGTCCACGGTATCACTTTCTGCTTATTTTTAATAGGTCTGATTTAAGCCGACGCTGTTCTACCCTGCCACTCCTAGCCATAAATTGGTATTGTGTGTAAGTTTTGCTTCTTGTTTGATCTGAAGCAGCTTTTGTTTCTTTCCCTCAGAAGCGATGTCCCCGTTAACTTTTGTTCAGTAAAGAGACAGTGTAAGAAAAGGTGGAACTGTGTTGCTGATAACTTATCAGGTCTTTTATACCCTTTTGTGTCTTTTTAAGTTTGCTTCTGATCCCTGAGTTTACCTTATGTCAGGCATGTGGAAGTATAAGCACAGTTCAAATATGTTATTGGATAAGCGTGTAATTGAATAAGGAGTTGTAACCTAAAGTTAGAAAAATCTAACTCATAAAGAGTATGGGAATTCCTCCTTGTCTATCAAAACAAGTTGGTTAAGTCAGAGGCAAGGCAAAAGGCCCAGGTTTACATTACATGTAAATTGTATGTGCTTTTGCTAGTTTTCCTGCTACTTAGGTGGCTTACTTAACATGCTTCAGTTAACTCACCTTTAAAATGGGAGCAATAATAGTTATCACGGGGTTGTTGTGTTCTTAAATTTGGACATATAGTTAGCTGTAACTATAAGTTATTTTTGTTATGCATCCCAAAAACTTGGTTTCTGTCCCCACCCCCCGCCCACCAACTTTTTCTTACATGTCAAAACCTTATAATAAAATCCATGGAGACATAGCAATTTTGAACAGAAAGAACCTTTGAGATTATTTGGTCTGCTTCCCACATTTTAACTGCCGTACGAAGAGGAGACATGAACAGTTCTCAGTCTTTGGAGCCAGACAGATTTGGGTCAGGTTCAAATCCTTGGCACTCTACTAAGATGTTTTATATAAAGTACAGCTTGTAAGGGCACCAGGCCTCCTGGAGTCAGACATCATGGGCTTGAATCCTAGCTATTCTTATTTGTGAGCTGTGTGATGTTGCGATAATTACTAAGCCTTTCTGTATTCCATCTCATGGTGTTATGTAATGATGGAAACTATATATAAAGCACTAAACATATATAAACATAAACATATAAAGTCTGTCATCTTTGTCAAATTCCTCTTTGCCCTCTGTTTCCTCGACTGTAAAATGGAAGTAATACCTATTTTTGCTAGGATTTTGGAAGGATTAGATATAAATAAAACATGGTATGGTGGTATTTGATAAATTGTAGTAATAGAAGTAATATCATTCAGTGAAAGTCAGTACAAACTTTAATCTTGTACTGCTGTGGATGTGTTGTGTAGTCATGGTGTAGCCCCCTTTTATTTAATCGATTCGCCTTAATTATTCAGCACAACAGGTAAGTGATAAGAGGTTGTAAAATCTACCATATTTATTATCTAATTGAAATTCTTAGCTGGGCCAGGCATGGCGGCTCACATCTGTAATCCCAGCACATTGGGAGGCCAAGGCAGGAGGATCACCTGAGCACAGGAGTTTGAGGCTGCAGTGAACTATGATCACTCCACTGCACTGCAGCGAACTATGATCACTCCACTGCACTGCAGCCTGGGCAACAGAACAAGAGTCTGTCTCTAAAAATAAAAAAATAATTCCTAGCTAGGTGCAGTGGCTCATGCCTCTAGTACCAGCTACATGGGAGGCTGAGGCATGTGGGTTGCTTCAGCCCGGGAGTTGAAGTCCTGCCCAGGCAATATAGCAAGACTATTAAAAAAATTCACTTTTATCACTTTATTATATTTTATTACTTTATATGTTTATATATTTTTATTACATGTAGAATTTATCACACTTACTGTTGTAATGTCAGAAATTTTAAAATGAGACTTGGACCAAATAATGACAATCCCTACAAATCCTTGTTATGTAATTATGAATCCAATTATTAGGTTTCATTCCATATTTGTTTTAGAGAATAACAAGGACCTCAAAATTGGAAGCAAAAACAGACCACTTCCAAAGAACAATAAAACAAAAATGCAAAATTAAGAAAAGCCCAAACAAAAATGCCATTCAAAGAGATAATATGCAGTAGATATAAAAAACTATGCCAGGCTTCCTTGAAAGGAGGAAGAGATGGGCAAAGGAGGGGATATGCAGATAGAGTAATATACATGAAAGTGCATGTGACTTTGAATTTCTGGTATCAACCAGTATGGCAGTCTTCTCTATAACCAGCATAATGCCAGGGGCTGGAGGGTTACAGAAGTAGTATAAAACTTGTTCTAAATCAAGATGTGTTTTGTCACTTCTCTGCAATGCTGGGGCATCATGAATACTCAATTATCTGAAATCTTGTCCGTTTGAACCTTTTTCAATATTTGCTTACCAAAAGATTTTTGTTTTCTTCTTATATATTAACCTGAAAATGTATCCTTTAAACCTTAATTGGTTCTGCTAAAACCTATTTTGTCCTTATTTTAAGTTATAATAGAATGATCATCTAAAAATAGGAATGCATGGGGAAATCACGCAGGGAGCAGAGACTTATAAAAAGGTACACCTAGAAATAAGGTAAGTATGTTTTGTCTGGTAGGACATGGAAAAGATATGTAAAATGATGTTTCTTTTAGCCTAAAAAGGATCATATTTTGTAATAAATGTGGCAGACAAAAACTCAATGTGTAGGAAAATGTTCATGTCTGCCCCCAAACTCACTGTGAGCCACTTTCCCACTGGAACACCGTGCTCAGGCACACTGGCCCCCTACCCCACATCAAGGTGTTCCTTTATTCCCCTGCCTAGAAAATTCTTCCTCAGGCTCCTGGCTAGGCCAGTTCCTCATCCTTCAAGGCTCTATTGAATTCTTCACCATCTGTAGAGAAGGTTTCTGAATGCCCACCCAGTAAGCACATTACCCTTCCCCAAAGTACACCCAGTTTTTGTCCAGTTAAGGAGAAACTGGTGCCAGCTCGAATGCGGAGGGTGGTCACTGTTTGGCTTAGGCCAATCAGCACATCCTATTCCCCTTGGCCATAGTCGTTGGTTCCAGGATGGTCAGGTGACCTAGGCAGCCCAATCAGGGTGACTTTCAGGGCTATGGTTTAGAATGCCTGGGTATGAGGGTATTTCTCTGCCCCTTTCCATCCCTTTCCTTCCACTCCCTCCATCTTCTTCTTCCTCCAGGCGCTGTTGTATGAGGTTATGAGGCCCAGAACCATTACAACAACCTTACTATCATCCTGAAAAGGAAATGACACATGGAAGTGGATAGAACTAAGAAAATTAAGTTGGAGCCTAGGGCTGAAGTCAGTCTTGAGACCCACCCTACCTCTAGATTTAAGTTATGCCAGCCATACATTTCCTCACCACTTAAGCCAACTTGAATTGGGGTTTCTGTTACTTGCTACCCAAAGCAAGTAACCTCCTCAGGAAGGTCTTTCATGACTATATTACCTAAAGCACTTCCTGGTTCACTCTCTGTTGTTATCCACTGATTTCCTTCACAACATGTACCACACTCTATACTACAACATATAGCTGCAGTGATCTTGGGGTGTGTGTGTGTGTGTGTGTGTGTGTTAGTTACTTCCCTTCTTTGATTGTCTGACCCAGAGGGCAGTGATTGTTTTTCTTCTTTATAGTGCATTATAGATGCTCAATCAATATTTGTTGAATAGTTGAATGAAAAAACAAACTTACTGGGAAATGCTTTTCTCTAATGCAGAGTTTCTCAGCCTTGGCACTGTTGACATTTTGGGCTGGATAGTCATCGTGTGGGCTGTCCTGCACCCTGAATAATTAACTGCATCCATGGCCACATCCTACTAGATGCCAGCAGCAGTGTCCTGCTCTTCCTCCCGCACCCCCCACACCCCCACCACCTCACCCCTGGCCCAATTGCAACAACCGAAAATGTCTCCAGACATTGCCGAATGTCACCAATGGACAAAGTTGTCCCTGGTTAAGAGCAGTAGCTTTGATTTAAGCCTAATACAAAAAGGGCAGAGTCTCAGAATGTGTTTGAAAGAAAATAGAGCACTGTTTGATTTCTGAGCCACAGAGCCTAAGAGATGGGAGAACGGTAACCCAGATCTGAATGAGTCAGACAACTCCAACCTGTATTAGGTTACAAGAGGAGGGACACATGTCTCATTTGGCTACGAGACATGCCTGCTGTTGTACAAATGTGCACTGCCTATTCCAAGAAGGTAATATTGAACTGTGGTTGAAAGTATTTTTGTGATTATCAATTACTTCCTTCAGAAAGGTACATATAATTCACTGTTTTCCTTTGCCTTGGGTTTTTTTTTTTTCTGAGACAGAGGCTTGTTCTGTCACCCAGGCTGGAGTGCAGTGGTGCAATCTCAGCTCACTGGAATGTCCGCCTCCTGGGTTCAAGCGATTCTCCTGCCTCAGCCTCCTGAATAACTGGGATTACAGGCGCCTGCCACTGCACCTGGCTAATTTTTGTATTTTTAGTAGAAACAGGGGTTTCACCATCTTGACCAGGTTGGTTTTGAATGCCTGACCTCGTGATCCGCCTGCCTCGGCCTCCCAAAGTGGTGGGATTACAGGTGTGAGCCACAGTGCCCATCCACCTTGGCTTCTTTACTTATGAAATAATAATTAGAATGCCCACAGTGACTGAAAATTATTAATTAATTCTTACATTCATGGTTACCTTAGTCATTCTATCATAGAAAGGAGAAAGAAAGTTAATATTTGGATAACCAGAATCATTGTTGCCCTACATAATATTCTGATTTTCCACCCTGAAAACTAAATTTATATACCAGAAATAGATTCCTCTTTTCTTCTTTCCTTTGTTTCTTCAGGCATGTGTGAAAAGAAGGAAAGGAAGGAAGAGTTAGTATCCTGTGTCTCTTCTATTCCAAATTATGATGAGGTCAGTTCAAAGTCCTTGTACATAAAGATGAGTCATTTCAGTACAGACTCTTTAGGTTTGCTGTGTTGAAAAAAAGCACCTTCATTTTGGTGGGAAAATAACTACAAATTGTTGGTGTATTTTTCTGTGTGTCAGAGGATTCTGAAACCAGGATGTGTCTGAACTCTTGAGACATATTACAGGTGCCCTCATGGGGTAGCTCATTAAGCTGTTGGAACCAAGGGTGCATTCAGTTCCCCTAAACTAATTAATAATCCACTAGGGAGAGTGGGAGTGGTAGAATAAAAAACATTTTGGGTACCTGTTTTTATTTAGCAAGTCATACTGTTCTTACCTCATTTGTGCTAAGTGAAATGAAATTCCTCCTTCCGGACACTTCGGAAGAACTGACTATCTGATTGCAAAGTTACATCTTGGCAAGGATGTATATAACCACTTGTCTAATGGTGGATGACTAGAATAATGTGGAAAGGAGAGACACAACTCAAAGCCATACAAATTACAGTTGCTTTATTTAATTCCTTGGCATCAATGGGAAAACAGCAAAAAGGGAATTTCTTGCCTATTCTGAAGGATGAGGCACTCAAATTATTCTACATGCCTTTCAGCTGCTTTCCACACCAGCAAACATGAGGTTAAAATATATTGAGAGGAAGGAATAAAGCATTGGAGAAGATGAGACTTCCTAGAAAAAAATTCAATTACTCTTAGAAAGCTAATATTGCTGACCAACAACACTGAAACCAGCTTTTTAAATTCTGAAATGTAAATTAGACCCAAAGAGTCTGTACTGAAATGACTCATCTTTATGTACAAGGACTTTGAATTGACCTCATCATAATTTGGAATAGAAAAGATACGGGATACTAACTCTTCCTTCCTTTCTTTCTTTTCACATGTGCCTGAAGAAACGGTTACAATTCTGTTTTTCCTGAGGAAGTGTGTAATTTGTTACTTTCATTAAAGAAGCACAGTCTCCATAAATATGTTAGTCCACCTTATTTCCTGCTTACAAAGGCTCTCTTAGCCTTTCACCATTTAACAACTGTTTTTATATTTTGACAATATAAATGTTTTCCCCTTTGTCTCTGAAAAGAGGGAACAGGGACAGCCCAAGACAAAAAGGCAGGAGAGTGTCTTGAGCTCCTTGTCCCTGCCACGCCTCCAGCCTCTGTCTCTCCCAGGCCCAGGCAGATAACCCGCCGGCTGGTGCCTCCCAACTCCCAAAGCTCCTTTCGCCTGGGTTCTGCTGTGCCATCCATGCTTATGCATCTCTCTGTGCCCAGTGCCTTGCACTGAGCCAGGTGTGTAGCCGGCCCTCACGCTGTTAGCTGCTGTTAAATGCCAGCACTCCGCCCCACCCAACTCTGTTGTGGCTCCTCCGACTGCCAGCACGGCTACCTCATCAAACAGGTGCTCCCAATCATTCCCAGTCATATGAAAAAACCAAGTCACATAGATTTAAGTTTCCACTCCCAGAATGGAGATATTTTTATTAAATAAGTTCCACTTAAATAAAACCAATTTCCCTAGTTGGTTATATTAAAGGCTGCATAGGAAGATATCCAAGGGGCAGTCTACGCATGGTGGCTCGTGCCTGTAATCCCAGCACTTTGGGAGGCCGAGGCAGACAGATCATGAGGTCAAGAGATCGAGACCATTCTGTCCAACACGGTGAAACCCCGTCTCTACTAAAAATACAAAAATTAGCTGGGCGTGGTGGCACACACCTGTAATCCCAGCTACTCAGGAGGCTGAGGCAGGAGAATCGCTTGAACCCAAAAGGCGGAGGTTGCAGTGAGCCGAGATTGTGCCACTGCACTCCAGCCTGGCGACAGAGCAAAACTCTGTCTCAAAAAAAAAAAAAAAAAAAAAAAAAAACGCCAAGGGGCATATGGCTCTGTAGGACTCTGCCTTATATTACCATGGTCAGACTGGCTGGGTGTATAAGAATCTTTGTGGCTCCCTCCCAACAGCTCCCCACTGCCCCCTCGACCCCCCAGCTCCATTCCTCTTGAGAAGAAAGGGGAGTACTGCTCCGCACTCCCTGCTCTGCTCAGCTGCCTCTGATTTCTGTCTGAGTTGTTCAAACTTTAGGGCTTGTTTATTGATTCCCCCAAGGGCTGTGAGCTCCCGAAGACTGTCCTTTCTCTTTTTATTTATAGGCCTTTGTTGAATGAATCAAAAATTGCTCCTTTCCTTTTCCTTCATTTCTTCCTGCCTTCCTCCCTTTCTCTCTTCATCATTTATTAATCATTCACTGTTGGTTGTGTCTCCTAAATGCCCCAGAATGAAAATCCCTGACCTACCTCTGCCAAGGTTTTTTTTTTTGTTTTTTGTTTTTTTGTTTTGTTTTGTTTTGTTTTGTTTTTTTAAGACGGAGTTTCATTCTGTTGCCCAGTGGCACAATCTCGGCTCACTGCAACCTCCACCTCCCGGGTTCAAGCGATTCTCCTGCCTCAGCCTCCCAAGTAACTGGGACTATAGGCACGCGCCACCACGCCTGGCTAATTTTTTGTATTTTTAGTAGAGATGGGGTTTCACCATGTTAGCCAGGATGGTCTTGATCTCCTGACCTTGTCATCCGCCTGCCTCGGCCTCCCAAAGTGCTGGATTTCTAGGCGTGAGCCACCACGCCCAGCCCTCTGCCAAGGTTCTTAAGCCATACGTGCATGTTCTCTTCCTATCTGATTTCTTTTTGGTCTGCCATGGCTAAGAGGCCTAACCAGCAAGAGGGAGCCAGGCCTTCTTACATCATCAGCTGCAAGAAAGTGAAAAAAGTGTCCTTCCCTGTTTGCTAGAACAAACAACAAACCATTCCTCCTTTTCCCCCACCTGGGACCTGCACTGGCCTTTCCAATGGGGAGGGCAACTCATTAGGAGGAGGAAATCCACTCTAGACTATCGCCTTTGGTGGCAGAGATGAATAACAAAGGTTTTTCTTCTCCTCTGGAGTAATGGAAGCTCGACCCTTACTACTGTGACCTATGGCATGTCCTTGAGGATCACATCTGTCTTTGAATAGACCCAGAACTCTTCCCTGGGGGCAGAGTACCATTGTCTGTTGTTGTGTGTAAGGAGATGTGAGGGTGCTTGGCAGGGATGGTGAGTGGGGACTATAACATTGAGGAATCCTGGGCTGTTCCCAAAGTGAGGCAGGAGAATAAAGTCTGCAGGCAGGGAACCTAAGGCCGATTTAGGCTGACTTCCTAGAACTAAATCAAAAGGAAAACCCCAACTTTGCAAACCCTCCCTCCTTTTCCTGCATAGCAGACAGAAAATTGAAAGTACCTCTGACTGGTTGCTTTCCACAACCAATCAGATGTTTGCATAGGAATGTAACTTTGTAACTTTGCTTCAGCCTCTTGATTGCGGACCACTACTTCATTTGCATGGGGTGTAAACCAAGTGGCCCATGGGAAACCTCTAGAGTGTATTTAAACTCCAGAAAATTCTGGAACTGGGGCCTTGATCCCCTGTGCTAAGACCCATTCCCACCATGTGGAGTGTACTTTTATTTTCAGTAGATCTCTGTTTTGGTGCTTCATTCTTTCCTTGTTTTGTTTGTGCATTTTGTCCAATTCTTTGTTCAAAATGTCAAAAACCTAGACACTCTCCACCAGTAACAAAAGGAGGAATCCAAGGACCTTATTGGCTTTTTGGAATAGCAGTAGGTCTCCATGATATTAATTAGGATAAAATAAAACCAACATGGCCAAACCTTTATGGTTTTAAATGTCCTTATAGATTACATAATGAAAATACCTATTAGCCTTTGACTTGAAATGTTTTATTCTAGCAAGTCACCTTCGCACTTTCATCATATAGAGTGATCTGGATGAACTCCTACAATGTGGCAGCCGTTTGCTTTGTGCTGGAGATACCATGACGAACAGCCCACGTTCCTGCCTTCAGGAAACTGAAAGGGAACCAACTCTCAGAACTGCAGCAAGGTTAAGGGCCTGGGCAGCTGTACTGTGCATTTGGTATTATAGTAATAGTCACAAGACAACCCTCTAGACTGTGTGTGGAGTCAGGCAGAGCTGGGTATAAATCCTGGCATCTGCAACCTTTCTTGGGCAAACTGCCTAACTCTTCTAAAATCTTACCAGTAAGATGTGGGTAAGAAATTCTACCTTGGCCAGGTGCGGTGGCTCACGCCTGTAATCCCAGCACTTTGGGAGGCCAAGGCAGGTAGATCACCTGAGGTCAGGAGTTCAAGACCAGCCTGGCCAACATGGCGAAACCCTGTCTCTACTAAAAATACAAAAATTAGCTGGGGGTGGTGGCGGGCACCTGTAATCCCAGCTACTGGGGAGGCTGAGGCAGGAGAATCGCTTGAACCCAGGAGGTGGAGGTTGCAGTGAGCCGAGATCGCGCCACTGTACTCCAGCCCGGGCAACAAGAGTGAGACTCAATCTCGAAAAAAGAAAAAAAAAAAGAAATTCTACCTCATTGTGGTTGTTGTGGGGACCAATTAATAAAGTAATATCACCTAAGCCAGATGTCTTCCATTAAAAGGGCACACAATAGCTGACAGCTACGGTTGTTATTGCTTTGATTACTAATGCTTGGTTACCTAAGACACTTCTGAGTCACTTCATTCCCTTCATAACCCTCTCCCAGGATTATGAAAGAGAACAGCAAAACTGTTTCCTTATTCTCATCTTTCATATTGTGCTGTTCATATTGCGTGACTGCCTAGATAATTGATAGTCCACAAATTTCAAAAAAACTACATATATCTGTGTGAATATCTTTGCAGATAATTCTAAATCAGAGAATCAGATTTTAGAGGGGAGGTCAAAATACCTCCATTCCATTGTGAAAAATTCATAAGAATATTCTGAATACCACAGATTTAAAATCTATCACTGTCCTAGAAAGGTTAACTTTCTTTTCTTTACCTTTATTTCTATGACATTGTTCTTTTGGCCCTGTCTCCAGTGTTATTTTATAACACGTTATATTTCTGCTTAGTGGATTGCTATAGTGATGTTGGTACATGTTCTAAAGGGATATATAGTATCATGCCCTAAATGGACTAGCCCACGCAACTTTGTTCAGCACTGGAAATTTCCCAAGTCTATTCATTCACCCATTCATGCAACAAATATTTGTGGAATTCCTCCCATGGAAAGCCATCATGTGAAAGTGTTACAGTTGATTCAAGGATCATTGTCAACAATGAAAAATGTTTGCCTGCCTGCTGGGGCAAGAGACCTAAAGATGTATAATGCAGAAGATGACAAGGAGCTGTAGGGGAAGCCAAGGGCTTAGGGGCCAGAGAGGGCTGTGTTCAAATCTCACCTCTCTCACTTTAACTGTGTGACTCTGGGAAAAAGTTTAAGCTGTCTGAACTTCATCATTTTCATCTTCAAAATGTAGATCTTCCATCATTCATTCAACAACCATGTTGACTTTGTGCTAGGTATATCTCCCTGTCATTGATTTATGCTCTCTTGTTAAATTCTCACTACAGTTCTCTAAGGCATCTAGACAGTAGTTCCTCAACAGATGCTATTTTATCGACCCTGTACTTTTAATGAACATATTAATTCAATGAACTTTGCACGCCTGCTATGGGCCATACCGTGAGCCAGGAGACATATGGCCTTAAGAAAAAAAGAGTTAAAACCTGTGCCTCAAGCTTCTCAGTCTGGTTGAGGACACACCCATAAACATAATTATCCAATGGAATCGTTATAATGACAGCTCTGTGAACAGAAAATTTTTGGACACAGAAGTGGGACACGTAGCTCACCTGGGCCAAGGATGTTGGAAGGGGGAATAAGGTGGGTGACGCCTGAGCTAAAGTGAGTAGGATGGAGGAAGAGGACTCCATTTCTCTGCCAGAGTATGCAAATACAGAGGAGATGAACAAATACATATGCGGATTAGGTTAGCGATTCTGAAGTACAAGGCTCAAAATAAGGAATGAGCAACAATGATGTAATAGGTAAGCCCAGCTCAGAAAGGCACATACTAAAGACGTGTTTCCAGGTAGTCTCTGAGTACTAAAAGATTGGTAAGTGTTCCAGGGACCTTTTTGCAGTAGCAATGGCTCCCCAGGATATTCATCATGACAAAATAAAACGAATATGGCCACACCATGTTCTTAAATAGGTTCTTACAAATTACATCATGAAAACACCTATCGACTTGTAATTTTTTTCTAACTAGTCAGTTCTTCCTCAGACAGAATAATCTGGATGAGCCTAATTCCTCTGGCTAGGACTTTTAAAATCATGTTGGCACTGGGGCTTGTTCCTGTAGCTGGTTGGTGCAACCTTCTAATAATACCAAGATGGTGTTTTGTGTCACTGACTGCTCCTAGAAGAGGGTGACCCACTGCCCCCCAACTCGGGCCACTCACTGTACCACTGACTCAAACCCAATTCAATGGCCACCCCAAGCAGGACCAGGGATGAGATTTGACCGACTGCAGACCCAGAACCACCACAGCTAGAAAAGCAGTATAACCAAGAAAAAGAAATTTCTGCCAAAACATTTGTGGGCTAAGATTACACACAAGTATGTTTGAGACTAGAGGAGTCAAAACATAAATAAACTGTAGAAAGGAGCATGCTAGTGCAGAGAGTGGGACTCCTAGAAATGTGAATTTATTCTCTTTGCCACCCAGGGGAGCCAGAGACTCATGAAAATCTTACACAAGCTGTCAAAGTTACGAACCAGGGCAGGGAAAAACAGTATATTTGGATTTTTGCAGTTGCAGGCAACAACAACAAAAAAATCAGCCAACCAACAAAACAAAACAAAAATGGGAATTTACTGATCCACATAATTTGAAAGTTTTAGGGAGCATCTAGTTTAGGCTCAGCCATATCCAGGAACTCAAGTGACATCCTCAGGACTTTCTCTCTGCCCATCTCTCAGCTAAACTCTGCTCTGCGTTGCTTCCCTTCTCAGATGGGCCTTCCTTATGTAAGGGCAAAGGCAGACCTTGCAGCTCCAGAGTAACATAGTTCTTACCGTAAGAAAGTCACAAAGAGACTGGGCATGGTGGCTCATGCCTGTAATCCCAGCACTTTGGGAGGCCGAGGTGGCAGATCACTTGAGGTCAGGAGTTCAAGACCAGCCTGGCCAACATGGTGAAACCCCATCTGCTAAAAACACAAAAATTAGCTGGGCATGGTGGTGCATGCCTGTAATCCAAGCTACTCGGGAGGCTGAGGCAGAAGAATCACTTGAACCTGGGAGGTGGAGGTTGCAGTGAGCCAAGATTGTGCCACTGCACTTCAGCCTGGGCTACAGAGGGAGACTATGTCTCAAAAAAAAAAAAAAAAGAAGAAGGGAAGAGAAGAGCCAGTGAGTGTGACCTGGTACCTGAAGTCACTGTGCAGAGCTATCTGCCCAAGCTACTGGTGAGGATGATGGAGAATCAAACCACCAGGCCGCCAGCATTACTGCAGAATGGGCAGGGATGGTGCCTCACAGACATGCCAGGCAGGCAGAAAAAATAACGCCCATGACAGCTGGCGAGAAGGGATTTTCACTTACTGAGCACCTCAGCACAGTGCTGGGTGCCATGAATGTCTTACGTCACCTCCCAAGGTCCCTCTTCGATAGGTACCTTCTATTATCATCCCCATTCTGCAAATGAAAGTAAGGCTCAGTTGGATTAAATAACTTCCCTGAGGACAACCAGTAAATGGTAGGGCCAGGTATTAATGACCAAAACCCTTGCTTGATCAAACGGGGAGGAAAAGTGAAGGGGAAGGGGCACTGTCCTCAGCAGACTGGGAGCCACAGAGGTGGTGGGTGGGGACGCAGGCAATGTGAGAAAACAGGACAAAGTGCTTTAAATAATTTCTTATTTAAAGCGGAGCCTAAGCCACAAAATCTCTGACAAGTAAGCCCTGGTGAATGGGGCACAATTTTTGTTCTATTAGGAGAGCAAGTTGGCTGGGCGCGATGGCTCACGCCTGTAATCCCAGCACTTTGGGAGGCCAAGGTGGGCGGATCACGAGATCAGGAGATCAAAACCATCCTGGCTAACATGGTGAAACTCCATCTCTACTAAAAATACAAAAAAAAAAAAAAAAAAAAGCCAGGTGTGGTGGCAGGCGCCTGTGGTCCCAGCTGCTTGGGAGGCTGAGGCAGGAGAATGGCGCAAACCCAGGAGGCAGAGCTTGCACTGAGCCGAGATCGTGCCACTGCACTCCAGCCTGGGTGACAGAGTGAGACTCCGTGTCAAAAAAAAAAAAAAAAAAGGTATGGAGATGGGATGGGGTGAGGCTTCAGGATTCTGGGTGGGACAGTCCTCAACGTCTGATCTCACACAGAGCAGATCACTAACCTGCCTCTGGTAAAGTGGCCCTGGAGGGGTCTGAAAGCAGCCTTAGGTGGTGAGTCCAGCCCTAAGAGGCTCTCCTATCCCGTGGGGCCTTCAGCCTTCAGTTGCTCAATCTCCCTGGTAATTGAGACCAAGCTGCTAAATATTGTCAGAGGGCTGCGCTGAGACCAGCAGAGGGTGAGCAGCCCACAGAAATGAATCTGGAGGCCAGTTGGGGCAGAGAAGGTGACTGACTGGATGAAATGAGGATTAACTGCATGTAGAGTGTGTTTGACTTTAAACTGTGAACTACAGGTCTCTGGAAAGTGTTTGTAATAAGAAAAGTTGGCATTTCAGTTTCTCCTTGAATTGAGGACAGTGTTCAGGAGTACACTAGGCAGTGGAAAATGAGACAACATCCAGAGCCGACGTGACCTGGAGATAGATGAAAGCTGAAGCCAGAGTAACCCAGGCCTCCCTCTTGGAAATGTAATCCATCTGTGAGTTGACTCTAGTTACTCTAGGAGCATGGGCCAAGCCCAACAGTAATTGCTTTCATGCTATTTGCATTTCTAAGCTTTGTTTTTATTTTACCTAAGACTTTTAAAAGACTATATTTTGTTTTAGTTGTGCTGCAAAGAGAAAAGGTGGGGCAGGTATTTTCTGAGCTGTGTTGGGGGTTGATGGTATTTGGAAGGCGCTGAACGTCCTCAGGCCCTGTCTTGCCACAGCCACCTCCTCAAGTTTCTATAGAAAACAAGGTCAGGGAAAAAATCTCTACCTCTGGGAGGCTTTTGCCTTAAACCCCAATGTGGAAATCTGGTGTGGTGGCAGAGGGCTAGCAGCAGACCAGAGGGGCCTCCTGGGCTTTCTCTCCACTGGATCCACACATATTTACCACACTCTGATATTCATTTCTTCAACAAGCATCCCTGAGTGTCTACTAAGCTCCAGGCTCTCTTCTAAGCACCGAGTATTTGACAGTAAGTAGCAGACAAAACCTCTGCTTTTATGAAGTTTCCTGATTGATAGAGTTTGGGTATTTGTCCCCTCAAATCTCATGTTGAAATTTGATCCCAGTGTTGGAGGTAGAGCCTGGTGGGAGGTGTTTGGGTCATGGGGTAATCCTTCACGAATGGCTTGGTGCCATCTCGGAGGTAATGAGTGAAGTCTCCCAAGAGAACTGATAGTTAAAAAGAATGTGGCACCCCTCCCTTCTCTTGCTTCTTTCCTCTCAACATATGATGCTGACTCCCCTTCCCCTTCTGCCATGACTGGAAGCCTGCCTTACCAGAAACAGATGCTAGCGCCATGCTTCTTATACAGCCTGCAGGTCCATAAGCCAAATAAACTTCTTTTTTTAATAAATTACCCAGCCTCAGGTATTCCCCTGTAACACCACAAATTGACTAAGACACTAATGTTCTGACAGAAGGAGATGGACAAAACAAAACAAAAAAACAGCTTGTGGTAAGCACCATGAAGAACTAAAGCAGAGTAAGGGGGCAGGTGGTACAGGGAATAGTGTGTGTGTATGTGTGTGTGCGTGCATATGCGTGTGCACTCCTACTTTAAAGGAGGTGGTAACCAATGAGCAGAAGCCTGAAAAGAGTGAGGGAGTGACCTGCAGATAGCCTGGGGAAAGGGATTCTAAGCAGAAGGGAAACACATGGAGAAGGCCTAGAGTAGAACCCTGGTTGGCATGTTCTTTGAGTAGCCCTGAATGGAGAGGCAAAGGCAAGTGTGATAGGAGAGGGGGTCAGACAGGGCAGCTGGGGTCATCTAAGACCACCTAAGGCCTTGTAAGACACAGTAAATCTTTTATTTGCCTCTGAGCAAAATGCAAAGCCATTGGAAAGTTTTGAGCAGAGGAACGATGTTCAGAGGCGAAGCCGGCTGGGCTTCTGGGTTGGGTGGGGACTTGGAGAACTTTTCTGTGTAGCTAAAGGATTGTAAATGCACCAATCAGCACTCTGTGTCTAGCTAAAGGTTTGTAAATGCACCAATCTACACTCTGTAAAATCAGACCAATCAGCACTCTGTGAAATGGACCAATCAGCACTCTGTAAAATGGACCAATCAGCACTCTGTAAAATGGACCAATCAGCAGGATGTGGCTGGGGCCAAATAAGGGAATAAAAGCTGGTCATGGGACTCAGCAGCCGCAACCCACTTGGGTTCCCTTCTGTGTTGTAGAAGCTTTGTTCTTTTGCTCTTTGTGATAAATCTTGCTGCTGCTCACTCTTTGGGTCTGCACTACCTTTATGAGCTGTAACACTCCTTGAGAAGGTCTGCAGTTCCACTCCTGAAGTCAGTGAGACCACCAACCCACAGGGAGGAATGAAGAACTCTGGACGCGCTACCTTTAAAAGCTGTAACACTCACTGTGAAGGTGTGTGGCTTCACTCCACAAGTCAGCGAAACCATGAACCCACCCGGAGAAACAAACTCCAGACGCGCCAGTTTGAAGAGCTGTAACACTCACTGCGAAGGTCTGCGGCTTCACTTGAAGTCAGCAAGACCACGAACCCACCAGAAGAAAGAAACTGTGGACATCTGAAGGAACAAACATGGGACACACCATCTTTAAGAACTGTAACACTCAGCACGAGGGTCCCTGGCTTCATTCTTGAAGACAGCAAGACCAAAAACCCACGGGAAGGAACCAATTCTGGACACAGTGAGATTTATGATTCTCCAAGGCTCACTGTGGGTAGTGCATGAAGTCCAGGTAGTGCCGCCTAACAGAAATATAATGTAAGCCACAAATGCAAGTGGTATATGTCATTTTAAAGGTTCCTAGTAGCCACACGAAAAAGTAAAAAGAAATGGATGAAAATAATTTTAATATATTTGACTGAACCTCATATATGTAAATTAACAATTCAACATAACAAAATTATTTATATATAGAAATAGGCATGTCACTCTGTCTCTCAGGCTGCAGTGCAGTGGTGCCATCTTAGCTCACTGCAATCTCTGCCTCCCGGGTTCAAACAATTGTCCTGTCTCAGCCTCCCGAGTAGCGGGGATTACAGGTGCCCACCACCATCCATCCCTGGCTAATTTTTTGTATTTTTAGTAGAGATGGGGTTTCACCATTTTGGCCAGCCTGGCCTCGAACTCTTGACCTCTGGTGATTCACCCACCTTGCCCAAAGTGCCAGGATTACCGGCATGAGCCACCGCACCCAGCCTATATTTTTTTTAATATACAAAATCTTTGGAATCTGGTGTGCATATTAGACTTACAGCACATCTCAATCCAGACTCATCACATTTCACGTGCTTAATTCCTCAACTCAGCTCATTACCATATGGTACTATAGTACAAGTTCACGCTATAGGGGGCAGGTGAACACGGGGTCCCCAGGAAAGATGCTCTTCACTCGTCCAGATGACAGATAATGACGAGGCTAAGGGCAAAAGCACTCCAAGGATGAGCAACTCATTAGAAAATAGCTTCTCCTAAGGCCTAGGGTACAACTTGCTGACTCTCACCCCTGCTCTCTGCAGGGAGATGAAAGAACCCTATCGGGAACAGCTCCGGGCATACCTGTGACAGCCATACTGGAAGAAAAGAATCTGAAAGAAGACCTTAGCTGGCTTAGAGCTGCCATCCATCCCCATCACACTCCGCACTTTGGAGGCTCCGCCATCTCTTCATCCTCCCACCCCCCATTATCATGTAGAGCTTGACCTACCTTAGCAGCACTCTTCCACAAAGTGTCCTCTGAGGAGAGGGGAGGGGAGGAAGCCCTGTTTTTCCCTGGAGGCCACAATTTCCTCATTTCTGTTCTTGGCTTTGTAAAACTAAATTTGAGAAGTCAACAACTAAATTTGTTACATGGGAATGCCTTATGTAACAAACTGCAACCTAGTTTAGTACTTAATCTAACTGAAAGCCTAATTTAAGAGTATACTCTTGTAACAAATTGTTGCGTCTTAGCAAGTCACAGCAGCTGAACAGCCAATCACAGGTGGCAAAGGACTCAAAGCGAAAGGCCAGCTGTAGCCAATTAAGCAGCCTCTCTGCCTCACTTCCGTTTTCTGTCCATAATTGCTGCCCGACCACCTTGTAGGCCAGAGTTTTTAGCACCTGTCTGGCTCTGAGCTCTATCCTATTGGAGAACTGTTCTTTGCTCAAGTAAACTCAGTTAAATTTAACTTGTCTAAGGTTTTTCCTTTTACAGCTTGTTAACTCCAATGCATTGGATGACCAAGCAGAGTCCCACCAACTTTCTTTCTTTTGGTTTTTTTTTTTTTACTCTGAGATGGAGTCTCGCTCTGTCGCCCAGGCTGGAGTGCAGTGGCACGATCTCTGCTCACTGCAAGCTCCGCCTCCTAGGTTCACACCATTCTCCTGCCTCAGCCTCCCGAATAGCTGGGACTACAGGCGCCCACCACCATACCCGGCTTTTTTGTATTTTTAGTAGAGATGGTGTTTCACCATATTAGCCAGGATGGTCTCGATCTCCTGACCTCATGATCCGCCCACCTCGGCCTCCCAAAGTGCTGGGATTACAGGCATGAGCCACCGCGCCCGGCCAGTCCCACCAACTTTCTGTTGCTCTCCAGAGGAAAGATTAGAGGAGAATTCCGGGTGCCCATTCTAGGGCAACATAATTTTATGAACCCTTTCCTCCATTGAGAAAAAAATACATATATGTATGTTTACTATTGGGCTGGTAAATAGATGTTTATACTAATACATTTAAAAATTTTTGGCCTGGTGCGGTGGCTCATGCCTGTAAACTCAGCACTTTGGGAGGCCAAGGTAGGTGGATCACCTGAGGTCAGGAGTTCCAGACCAGCCTGGCCAACATGGCGAAACCCTGTCTCCACTAAAAATATAAAAGGCCAGGCACGGTGGCTCATGCCTGTAATCCCAGCACTTTAGGAGGCCGAGGCGGGTGGATCACCTGAGGTCAGGAGTTCCACGCCAGCCTGGCCAACATGGTGAAACCCTGTCTCTACTAAAAATACAAAAATTAGTCCTCCGTGGTGGCGCATGCCTGTAGTCCTAGCTACTTGGGAGACTGAGGCAGGAGAATTGCTTGAACCCAGGAGGGGGAGGTTGCAGTGAGCCAAGATTGCGCCACTGCACTCCAGCCTGGGCATCAGAGCAAGACTCCGTCTCGAAAAATACTACTAATAAAAATTTTTTAAAAATACAAAAGTTAGCCAGGTGTGGTGGTGGGCACCTGTAGTCCCAGCTACTTGGGAGGCTAAGGCAGAATTGCTTGAACCCAGGAGGCGGAGGTTGCAGTGAGCCGAGATCAGGCCATTGCACTCCAATTTGGGTGGCAGAGTGAGATTCTGTCTTTAAGAAAAGAAAAAAATTCTTCAATATGAAAGTTGTTTTTTTTCTTTTTCTTTTTTTTTTTTTTTTTTTTGAGACAGAGTTTTGCTCTTGTTGCCCAGGCTGGCATGCAGTGGCACGCTGTCATCTCACCACAACCTCTGCCTCCCATGTTCAAGCAATTCTCCTATCTCAGCCTCCCGAGTAGCTGGGATTACAGGCATGCACCACCATGCCCAGCTAATTTTGTATTTTTAGTTGAGACGGGGTTTCTCTGTGTTGGTCAGGCTGGTCTCGAACTCTCGACCTCAGGTCATCCGCCTGCTTTGGCCTCCCAAAGTGCTGGGATTATAGGCGTGAACCACCACGCCTGGCCTTTTTTCTGATTTTAAAAGAACATATTGTCAGGAGCCACTAAAAGAATTATGAACCCTAGGCACTGTGCCCGCCATGCCTAAAAGAGACGTTGGCCCTGGCCCTGGCCCTTTACAGAATTGCCCTCCCCATCCTTTCTGTGCTGCTTCCACCCTCCCAAATCAGTAAAGTGGGCATTTGAGACCCTCGAGGCCTTTATGAATGTCTCTTAGATATGGCTCCAGAGGCCTCTAAGGTGGATCAAGGCAAGGTGTTCATTGTCATACTTGGGGTCCCACTCTGCAACAGGCTGAGAGGTCATCAGTAAACCATTTCGATGCCCAACTATGTTTTCCTGGCAGGTTTATATAGCGCACCGGTATGAATCTAGTCCAAGTAATACAATGCTTTGTATGTGACTTCGTGTCATATATGATATTTTAACTTTATGGGCTTTGATTTTTTTCTCACAGAAAAAATTAAAGTGGAAGAGATATACAAATGATGTACTTTTTCCATTCTCCCCTATTCTGGGCAGTCTAGCCAGAGTCTCAGGCGCCTGGTAGTCTGGATTCTTGATTTAATGGCCCAGACTGAGCTATTAGCCACTTCAATTAATGTAACTCCTGCAAGGCCGGGCGTGGTGGCTCATGCCTGTAATCCCAGTGTGTCCGGAATTGGTGGGTTCTTGGTCTCACTGACTTCAAGAATGAAGCTGCGGACCCTCGCGGTGAGTGTTACAGTTCTTAAAGGCGGCGTGTCTGGAGTTTGTTCCTTCTGATGTTCGGATGTGTTTGGAGTTTCTTCCTTCTGGTGGGGTTCGTGGTCTCGCTGGCTCAGGAGTGAAGCTGCGCACCTTCGCGGGTGAGTGTTACAGCTCTTCAGGCGGCACGTCTGGAATTGTTCCTCCCGGTGGGTTTGTGGTCCTTCTGGCCTCAGAAGTGAAGCTGCAGATGTTCGCGGTGAGTGTTACAGCTCATAAAGGCAGTGTGGACCCAAAGAGTGAGCAGTAGCAAGATTTATTGCAAAAAGGGAAAGAACAAAGCTTCCACAATGAGGAAGGGGACCCGAGTGGGTTGCCACTGCTGGTTCGGGCAGCCTGCTTTTATTCTCTTATCTGGTCCCACCCACATCCTGCTGATTGGTAGAGCCGAGTGGTCTGTTTTGACAGGGCGCTGATTGGTGCGTTTACAATCCCTGAGCTAGACACAAAGATTATCCACATCCCCACCAAATTAGCTAGATACAGAGTGTGGACACAAAGGTTCTCCAAGTCCCCACCAGAGTAGCTAGATACAGAGTGTTGATTGGTGCATTCACAAACCCTGAGCTAGACACGGGGTGCTGATTGGTGTGTTTACAAACCTTGAGCTAGATACAGAGTGCCAATTGGTGTATTTACAACCCCTTAGCTAGACGTAAAGGTTCACCACGTCCCCCTCAGACTCAGGAGCCCAGCTGGCTTCACCCAGTGGATCCCTCACCAGGGCTGCAGGTGGAGCTGCCTGCCAGTCCCATGCCATGTGCCCGCACTCCTAAGCCCTTGGGTGGTCAATGGGACTGGGCACTGTGGAGCAGGGGGCGGTGCTCGTCGGGGAGGCTGGGGTGGCACAGGAGCCCACGGAGGGGGCGGGGAGGCTCAGGCATGGCGGGCTGCCTGTCCCAAGCCCTGCCCCCGCAGAAGGCAGCTAAGGCCTGGCGAGAGATTGAGTACAGCAGCTGCTGGCCCAGGTGCTAAGCCCCTCACTGCCTGGCCAGTGGGGCTGGCCTGCCGCTCCGAGTGTGGGGCCCGCCAAGCCCACACCCACCCGGAACTCGCGCTGGCCCGCAAGCACCGTGTGCAGCCCCAGTTCCCGCCCACGCCTCTCCCTCCATACCTCCCCGCAAGCTGAGGGAGCGGGCTCCGGCCTTGGCCAGCCCAGAAAGGGGCTCCCACAGTGCAGCGGCGGGCTGAATGGCTCCTCAAGTGCCTCCAAAGTGGGAGCCCAGGCAGAGGAGGCCCCGAAAGCGAGCGAGGGCTGTGAGGACTGCCAGCACGCTGTCACCTCTCACCAGCACTTTGGGAGGCTGAGGCTGGCAGATCACTTGAGCTCAGGAGTTCCAGACCAGCCTGGGCAACATGGCAAAACCCCCTGTCTCTCCAAAAAAAAACAAAAGTTGGCCAGGCATAGTGGCACACGCCTGTAGTCCCAGTCATTTGGGGTGCTGAAGCGGGAGGTTTGCTTGAGCCTGGGAGTCCAGGCTGAGATCACCACCTGCACTCCACACCACTGCACTCCAGCCTGGATGACAGAGCCAGACCCTGTCTCAAAAAATATGTATATATAGCTCCTTCATTTCACTTACACTTTTGTTCTCCTTCCAGGCACGTTGTGTGGTAGCACTTTGCATTTAAATTTGTGCATGGCTATGTGATGTCCTTTGGTCACTAGAAGATGAATAGAAACGTCCTGTGTTACCTCTTGGTGAAAGTCTTTAAGGCAGTGTGCAATTATGTTCTCTTTACCTGCCTTGGCTCCACCATGTTGCAGATGGTGCAGGCGGAGGCCTGTGTCTCTGAGAAGCCAAGGTCCTGACTGCCTGAGATGAACATGTCCTGTGAGCAAAAAATAAGCCTCTTTTTCAAAGATTTACTTGACAGTGAAGCATAACCTAGCCCAAAACACTTCCATGGTTGCATTTCTTCATTTCCAGGTCTCTTTTGTGTCTCACTTTCTGAAGTTATTGGGGTCAACATAGAAGGTAAGAATGCAACAGCACCCATTAGATGTAATGCTGTTTATCCATATGCAGTGGCGTGCTTGTGGTGACCTTTTCTATAAAAGGATGTTAACACCCCCTTGCTATTGAACTCACATGTGGTCATGCAACTTACTATGGCCAATAAAATGGAGCAAAAATGATACATAATTTGCTGCATTTCCCCCCTTCCCCATAGCAACTTTTAAAGTCTCAGAAAGAGGCTGCTATGTCATCCTGGGTCCTAGAGTCAAGGTGACATGAGGAGAACTGCACCTGGCCCTTGATGGTGATGTAGGGTAAGAGAGAAACATATCCGTATTATGTAAGCCTCTGAGAGTATGGGGGTCATTTGTTACGACAACCTGTTATGTAACACAACATCAAACCCACACAATTTAGGAAACCCAAGTAAATTGCAGAACTGAATATCCACGTGATGACCGTTCTCACAGAAGTGGGGCCTGCTGGCCTGATTGGTTAGGTTTAAGACCTTCCTGGGCCTGTGCTCTGCTACTTGTCCTAAAGATCAGGACTAACAGATGACTTTGTCCTGTTTGACTTCCGGCCTCCACAGGGCCTTGCTCCGAGGCAGTGCATCATTCCTGTTTATTTGACTGCCTGGATAGGTGGACTTGCTCTGCTTGTAGACCCAGCCATGTAAGATTTGGAAGGGAAGGAATAAAGAGCAAGAGACTTCACTCAAGCCTCCTGACCTCCACCATATTTATTCAGCTTAACTATTCATCTGACAATGGGGCCTTCCTAGTTATTGATCAAGCAGTATTTAGCTACTGTTCCTTGGTTGTGTGACACTTAGGAATAAACCCCCAGAGGGAAGATTGAATGAGTCGTCTGATTACCCCAAACCCCAGTGCAAACCTGGACTCCTTTAATTATACACAGTCTACATCAGTTTCCCAAACAAAAGCAGCATTCCAAACAGACAGCGTGTGTATTCACCCATATTATTGTTACCGAGTAGCCCTTAGCAGAAATTTAATGTTGTCTTGAGGGAGAAGTAAACAGGGAACAAAATAAAGAATAAGTGCTCAGTTAAGACGCTTTAGAGACCTATTTCAAATTACTCTTTTTTCAAATTAAAAAAAACAAGAGGTTTTGCTTTGAGGATTAATTGCAGGGATGCTGAGTAATGAAGCTATAGAGCACAGCGTAGAGCCAAGACACATCCACCCAGCTGCCTCCCCACCAGGCAGTCACATGGTGAGCAAGCGAATATGGCTGTCCTCATTGGACTCACACGCCTAATTATTAACACATTAATACATCGTTGCCTACGTAGCTCTGCTATCAGCAATACAATTTAAACAACTGGGCAGAAAGTTGTGGAGGACCACAATATAACAGTGTTTTTAAATGATTCTATTTTCTACAAGTACTTCACAGTCAGATAATTCTCATAAGAAAAAGCACTGAGGCTTGAATGCCCAAACTGAATAGAATTTTCAGAAATGGGAATTGTGACTGTTTAAAGTATATTCCTATTGGTTTTTTTTTTTTTCCTCTCTCTCTCTCTCTTCTCTGATTCAAGACCTGCATGAATAACTGGGTTTTTGGCTTGTCTGGGGGAAGACTTTCACATTTGCAAATTAATGACCCAGTCCTAGCTGAGATGGTAATATCCAAATACTTCATTTAATAAACAAACACATGTCTGGATTTTTAAAATAGCCCTAGACTATGGATTGGATTGTCATTCATTTGTGCTCTAAGGCATCAATCCGTGACTGACTGAAGAGGAAACCTAACTGAGCACACGTGTCAGGACTGTTTAAATGAAGGAAAGGAATTCACTTGACTTTGAAACTGCAGTTATTCAGATAAGTCAGTCAAAATACCAACTTCTGCAATCCGTCATTACTAAGAAAATGATGGGAACTCAAAACTATCTATTTTAAAAAACTATTTCTAACGGCCGGGCGAGGTGGCTCACATCTGTAATCCCAGCACTTTGGGAGGCTGAGGTGTGTGGATCATCTGAGCTCAGGAGTTTGAGACCAGCCTGGCCAACATAGTGAAACCCCATTTCTACTAAAAATACAAAAATTAGCTGGGCATGGTGGTGCACATCTGTAATGTGACCTTTGTGTCAGGTACTGTGCAGATGCAATGACAAACTGGACAAGGTATCACAATAGAATTGTAATAGAATGTGATTGATGCTATGAACGTGATAGAAATATGGATGAAATGTGTGCACCCTGGGCTGGGGGTGGCGGTGGAGACAAGACAATCTATGGATGTCTTGGGACATCTTCCCATAGGAGATATGGGAAGAAAAAAATATAAAAACTTGCCTTAACATTTTTTATCTCATCCTTTAATTTGTTCTGTATTTGTGTGTTTTAATATACATGATTGGTACTATGTGTGGTAGCAGCACACATACAATTTATAACTAGATATAGGCAGATCTGGTGCATAGCTACCTGTGTAGGGAGCTCTGATAAAAGTGAACAGAAACAGGGACACTGTCATTTGATCCAAGGTGTGGAGGACTCAAGATGACTTTCCTGAATAAGAGATATTCCACCTGAATCTTACAGGGGGACCTGTGATTTCTCCAGGCAGAACAATTGTCAGAGGTGGGAATACTAGTTAGAAGGAAAACATTGCGGCCGGGTGCGGTGGCTCATGCCTGTAATCTCAGCACTTTGGGAGGCAGTGGAGGGCGGATCACAAGGTCAGGAGTTTGAGACCAGCCTGGCCAACATGGTGAAACCCTGTCTCTACTAAAAAACTACAAAAATTAGCTGGGCATGGTGGTGTGGGCTTATAATCCCAGCTACTCAGGAGGCAGGCTGAGGCAGGAGAATTGCTTGAACCTGGGAGGCGGAGGTTGCAGTGAGCCGAGATGGTGCCATTGCACTCCAGCCTAGGCAACAGAGCAAGACTCAGTCTCAAAAAAAAAAAAAAAAAAAAAAAAAAGGAAAACATTGCAGTGTTTCCTTATATGGCTGAAAGAAGAAAAGACTTTTACAAAATGTGGTATGGCCCAGGAGAGCACTGATGCACCTTGGGACAAGTGAGGGAAGAGAGAGGCAGAACCGATGGTAGAAAGGTTGAGCCCAGAGTGTGAAGAGCTTAGGGTGCTAAGTTCAAGACTCAGGTTTACTCCATAAAGTGAAGGAGAAGAGTGGGGGGAAAGAGAAGGATATGGTGGTTTTTCTGGATAATCAGATCTTTCCAAGGCCCCATTGGACAAATCTGTGGGATTTCTTCTTAGTTATAATGCTAAGAGTGGGCCTGCCTCTGTTGGAGGAAGAAAGAAGAGGAATAAAAAACTCCTTAGCATACAAAATGTAGCCCTGAGAATGAGAAGCCCTCATATTTTTAACAACTGGCCCATAATGAGTCCTCCTGCAGTCTATAACCAAATCCATATTGTTGGTTAGCACAGTGTTGATCTCAGACATAGGGTCAGATAAGCGTTATCTTTGGATTCACTCTCTTTTCTACTCCTAGTGATATTTTATTCTTATTACTAGACAACTGCCTAAAATCACAAATATCCAGATCATGCAACCAAATGCCTTCTTGGACAACCTGCAGTACTTGACATTGTTGACAGTCTTTCCATACTGTTTGTGGGTCTTGGTTGCAAGCAACAGAAATAACTGTGGCTGATTTAGGTAGAAAAGGAAGAGAAAAATATTAGGTGTCTCAAATAATGTAGGGGAATGGGGTGGTCATGGTGGATGGGCAGGGAATCAGTCGAGGGGGCTAGAAAGCCAAGAATAAGTCCGAAAATCATGCCAGAGATGGATCCAGGGAATCTGCTGCCAGCCCTGGATGCTGCTGCTTACACTGTGGGAGGCACCAATGCTACCTGCACCTGTCACTGCTGCTACCATTCACTGTTGTGTATCCTGCAGCATCCCTCGCTTCTTACGCAGAGCCTGAGGCACAGGTGCTGATGGGCAGAGTCCAGGTTGTACCCCTGCATCCTAGCTGCAAGGGAGGCTGGGAAAGTAATCAGGCTTTACCTAATAGGTGAGAAATTCCCCAAACATAGCAAAGGGGCTCAGATGCTGGAGAGTCAAAAAGAAAGCTAAATGTTCTTCACTTTCTGTCCCTTTCTGAGACACGTCTGTGTTGTTTCCATGACACTGTCTAATGTGGTTCCCTCCTCTCTGTTTTGCCACTAGCTTCTCTTCCTCAGGACAATGGCCCTTGTGATACCATAAAAAGATGTCTGGTCTTTGTCCCTGGTTCCTAGCACAGAGCTGCTAAAACCCTTGAAACTTCAACTGATAGAGGTGACAAGAGCTTCTTTTGTTCTAATTGTCTCAGTGGGCTCCTGGATAGCCTCAGAATGAGGGCTGGTTGCCAGAAAGACCATGCCTTGATTAGAAGCTTGGAAGTTCCAGCCCCACCCCCAATAACCTCTGGGGGGATGGGAGGAGCTGCTAAAGATTGAGTTAATCAGCAACGGCCAATTATTTAGTCAATTGTGCCTATGTGATGAAACCTCCATTAAAACCCCTAAATAGGCCAGTGCGGTGTCTCGCATCTGTAATCCCAGCACTTTGGGAGGCAGAGGCAGGTGGATCATCTGAGGTCAGGAGTTCGAGACCAGCCTGGCTAATATGGCAAAACTGTGTCTCTACCAAAAAGACAAAAAATTAGCTGGGCGTGGTGGTACGCGCCTGTAGTTCCAGCTGCCCATCCAGGAGGCTGAAGCAGAAGAACCGCTTGAACCCAGGAGGGGTAGGTTGCAGTGAGCTGAGATCACGCCATTGCACTCCAGCCTGGGCTACAAGAGTGAAACTCCATCTCAAAAATAAAAATAAAAACAAAAAACTCTAAGTGATTGGATTTGGAGAACTTCTGAGTTGGCAAACACATCTATGTGCTGGAAGGGTGGCACAGCCCAACTCCAAGGGACAGAAGCTCCAATGCTCAGGACTCTTCTGGACCTCACTCTATGTATCTCTTCATCTGGCTGCTCATTTTTATGTTTAATAGTATTCTTCATAATAAACCAGTAAACGTAAATAACGTGCCTTCCTGAGCTCCATGAGCCTTTCTAGCAAATTATTGAATTTGAGGAGTAGGTCGTGAGAACAGAAGTAGAAGTGCCCCAGACTTGTGAGTAGCATCTGAAGTGGGGTCAGTCTTATGGGACTGAGCCCTTTAACCTGTGAGATGTGATGCTGATTTCAGGTACATAGTGTCAGAATTGAATTGAATTGTTGGACACCCAGTTGGTGTCAGAGAGTTGGAGAAGTAGTGTTGGAAAAGACACGGAGTTTGGTGTCAAGAGGAAAAAAACTGAACAGCTCCCAAGCTGATGTCCCCAACTTGGTGTTATGCCAATCGCCACTCTCTCTCTATCCTGAATAACTCCCGTTTCTCTTCTCATTCTTTTGTGGGTCACTTCACATCTGTATTTTAGTTGATAACTATTCTCTAAGCTCCAGTCTTTGTGTCTACCTGATTACTGAACATTTCTTTGCAGATGGTTCACCTTCACTTCAAATGCAATTTGTCCAAAATGGAAAACCAGATCTTTTCAATTAACAAGCTCTTCTCTCTGACTTCTCTAACCATGGTACTTAGCCATTCAGATTCCAAACTTCAGAATCATTTTTTTAGTTCAGTCTGGTTAATCCTAAGTCTTTTTGATATATCCTTCATCCACCTTATTTTGCTAATTCTGTAGCCACCACTCTAGTTCATTTCCTTATTATGTCTAGACTATTGCAAATGTCTTCAAGCAAGTCTCACTATCATCTGTCTAGACTCTTGCCAGTACATCCTGGACTCTGCCCTTAGTCTCTTCTTAGTGGGCTACTTAAATGAGTGTCAGTCTCTCAACACACAATGGTTCCCACTGACTACAGAAGAAAGTACAGCTTTGTAAAGTTGCCATTTAAGGTGTCAAGAGTCTTGCCACAACTTCGTTACTTGTTCTAACATTGTATAGTCTAAAGTTAACTTCAAACATTTGAATAAACTAAGGGTTGTTATCTAGTGGGATAATAGAAGAATACGTTGATTCCAATCATTCAAAGGTCCCTTAAATTCTACACCTGTAATGTTTCATCTTGCAGTATCTTCTCTTCTATTACCACTGCCCTACTTCAGTTTCTTCCTATTGTCAGTTGGTTCCCCAAGGTCCTTCAATGAATCATGCAGCTTCCCTGAGAGCACAAAACACATGCATCTCAAAATTTGGGGTTTCCTGCTTTCTTCTCTTTTTATCTCATGTCTCTCCCAAAGTAGGTGTCAATGTACACAGCAGGGAAATGGAAACAAGACTTGCCTACTCTGTAGAGCCAAAGAACATGACAATTTAATTTAAACAAGATAACTCCAACATCCGTTTGACTTAATGCTAGTAAAATGCTATTTCTGAAAATTATATTTTCATTTGTGTAAAACAATTATGCCACAGCTATTTTATTGTTATTGCAGTTGGGAAATTACGAAGAAAATACATTTTTTGGGAAAAAAAGACATAAAGCATGTTTTGGTCCTAGCTTCTTCAAGTAAAATAAATGATGTATGTATTTCTATGCCTAACATTCTTCCTGTAGATGACCAGAAGTCCTCAGGGCCCTGGTGGCCTCCTTTCCAGTGGATCTGGTCAGCCATACCCTTTCTTCCTCGGCTGGGACTTGGGTCCTCCCCAAGGCCAGTGCCCCATTGCTGGGCTTGCTACTGGCCTCTCCAGACAGCTTTCCTGTCTTCTCACCCCATCTTTGTGTGCTAGCAATACTGTTCCTGACATGATGAACTGTGGCCACATTGGTCTACTTGCCATCCTGCAAATATCGCTTGCTTCACTGACTTCATGTCTTCTTCATTTTCCCCCTTTTCTATTTCTACTAGTTTGGAGTCTTCCCTCATTTCATGACCTCTATTGAAATCCCACCTTCTCCCTGAAACCATCCTCAATCATCCATGTCAGAGTTTTCCTTCACCAAGCACACTCCAAACTGTTCAATTCATCTGGACCTCTCCTCTAACTGCCCTGTTCAGTAATTATTTGTGTGGTTACTTGGTAGGTGGTAAAGAGCTGTACTAAAGTAAGATAACATTATTTGTAGTTTTATCTTTTCAGAGATTTTGTGAGTTCCTGAAGGGCAGAAGCTGAATTCTCAGCCTTGTTTCATGCTCTAGCATCTAGCACAGCATCTTTTCCAAGCAGAAGATCAGGTGTTTTAGCTTGGAAGTGTAGAGCAAGGGGAGGATTATTGGCAGTGCAGTGCCACTGAGGCATGAGAATAGGGTCTGGAGGCAGGGAACTTAAGGCCGATTCATGCTAACTTCCTAGAACTAAATCAAAAGGAAAACCCCAACTTTCCACATCTAAGTAATAAAAGGACCTGAGACTACTCCTTTTGCAAACCCCACCCCCTTTTCTGTGTGGTAGATGGAAAATTGAAAGTATCAATGATTGGTTGCTTTCCACAACCAATCAGTTTGCATAGGAGTGTAACTTTGTAACTTTGCTTCAGCCCGATTGGTTGCTTTCCTCAACCAATCAGACTGATTGCGGGTCCAGTCTTTGCATAAAAGTGTAACTTTGTACCTTCACTTTAGCCTCTGATTGGTTGCTTTCCACAACCAATCAGACGTTTGCATAGGGTGTAACTTTTGTACTTTCACTTAACCCTCTGATTGCAGACCACTACTTCATTTGCATAGGGTGTACACTAAGTGACCAATGGGAACCTTTAGAGGGTATTTAAACCCCAGAAAATTCTGGAACTGGGCTCTTGAGCCCCTATGCTCAGGCCACTCCCACTCTGTGGAGTGTATACTTCTGTTTTCAATAAATCTCTGCTTTTGTTGCACCATTCTTTCCTTGCTTTATTTGTGCGTTTTGCCCAATTCTTTGTTCAAAACACCAAGAACCTGGACACCTTCAACCGGTAACCACTACCAATATCCAGCTCTCCTCTATTCTGGGACAGTACTTTCTCCCCCTTCAATGAAACATGAGCAGAAGTGACTTGTGACACTTTCACTGGGAGCACTGGATTGCTGGTGCTTGGCTCTCCAGCACACCCTTCCCCGGCAACAACGATTGTGGAGAACTTGAGTTGAGATGTGGCCAGACTAGAGCACTAACAATGGGGAACAGCTGGCCTGGAGGGTCGCCCGCACTGCAGCAGGCTGGGCATGACTTGGCATGACTTGGCATGACTAAGAAAGCCTTTGTTACGTTAAGCCACTGAAAATGTTGGGTTGTTTGTTACCATGGCACAACCTTGCCCATCTCATACTTATTATTTTAAATCTCTAATGATTGGGGGTAAAAGGTGACTTTGAGCCCGAGTTGGCTTCTTAGAAATCTGGCACCTCAAATACAGCAGATCTAAAACTAAACAGGGAGTAACCAAGTGCAGTGGGTAAGAGAAAGGATTTTGGAGTTAGGTTGATCAGGATTTTAGTACTGGCTTCCACAATGTACAAATTATGTGTCCTAAGCTGTCAGTTTTCAAACTTTATGGTCTCAGGATCCCTTTACATTCTGAAAAATTGAGGACTCCAAAGAGCATTCGTTTATGTTGGTTACATCTGTGAATATTTACTGTATTAGAATTAAAACAGAAATTTAAACATATGTATTAATTCATTTTAAATGAACAATAATAAGCCTATCATATGTTAATATGTTGTTTTTATGAAAAATACATTTTCCAAACAAAAAACTTCATGTGAAGTGTATCATTGTTTTACATTTTTGCAGATCCTTGTAATGTCTAGCTTAATAGAAGACAGGTAGATTCTCATAATTTGTTTCTTCATTTTATTTATTTTGGATGACGTAAAGGAAGAAAATGCAGCCTCACACAGATATGTAGTTGAAAAAGGGTCATTTGGAAAATACTGTTTCTTCAAAGCATGCAGATCTTCCAAGGGTTGAGACATTTCATTACACAATATTTTAAAATCACATTTGTGAACACCACCATTGATCTCATTAAAAAGTCTTTAAGGATGGGGAAGCTGTTAAACTCATGGCAGCACATACAAGTTTTCCAAAATTCTAATTTCACTTGGAAGGTTGATTTGTATTAATGTAAACAAATTACATCAGTTGTTTTCCTTAAAGTGACAGGCTCCTTTTATTTTTGAGAAAATACCCAGCCCCTAAACCTGAATAACCTGAATAAGTTTGTCAATTTTTTAGTCAATTAAACATGGCGTTACATGAAAAATGCAGCTAGTTCAGCTTGCAACTCAAGCAATCTCACAAGTGTTTTTTCTTGAGACATCATGCTTTAATACGTAGAAGTACTTTTATGCTTACCCCTCAACTTGTTACACAAAATATTACAAAGATGAATACTCAAGGGTGTAATTTAATAAACTTAGTAATTTTTATTGCTTCATCAAGGACCCTGTAAGTGAACTTGGCTTATTTTGTTTGTTTTCCCACTGTAAGCATAGTTTGGTGCCACTACCTTGACTAGTGCTACAGCAGTAGATAGCACTTTTATCCATGATTGCTTTTGCATTATTGGTGGAAATACACACGCAGTAAAAGCAAGTAATGTGTTAGTATTGCTATAAAAGTAGTTTTGACCTTGTAAACCTGGATACCCTGAGTGTCAGGGACCCCTAAGAGAATCGCTGTCCTTAGGCAAGCTACTTAATCTCCCTAAAGTAAGAATGATAGTCATAAAGCTGTTTGGAAAACTAAATATTACTCAACATGAAATAAAGTATGTATAGCACTTAGTATAGTGCATGGTATATAACAAGCATTTCAGTAAAGATTAGCTATTACTGTGCATCTATTGATAATGTGAGGGCATTGCTGTCACTTACACTAGCAGTAATGATCATCTTTCCTTTTTCTCCACAAACTCATTCCTCTGGCAGATCTCCGTTTTAGTTAATTGCCTCATTTGTCTCCTCTGTGGCCTCTCTCTTTGCTCCAGCATCGACTCACTCGCAAGTACAATTGATCTGACCTCTGTTGTGCCCTCACAGCAATCCTTTCCCTTCTATTCCTGTTGCTACTACCTCCGTTAAATAACAGGGTTTCCATTAAAGGCAGTTCTGGCTGTTGGTATTTGACCTGCCTGAGACTCAGTTTACTAATCTTGTAAAGTGGGAATAGTAGTCCTGTCATAGGTTTTTCTTTTTTCGGTGTGGGGTTAACTGAAATAATATATTTGAAAGTAACTGGCAGAGTGCCTAGCTACTGCATGTGTTCAGTACATACATGTTAGTTTTCCTGCATTTCCCCTTTCCTCATAATTTTTTCTAGCCAGTCTTTTTTCTTTCTTTCCCCTCTCTAATGCATCCACAACATTAACACTGAATTAAACTTCTCACAGCACGGATCAATCATTAAATCAGTACCCAACTCACGTGAACTGAGTGTTCATCATGTGAATTCATCACAATGGAAATATTCATTATTTTTCTGATAGGGGTTGCCGAGTTAGGACACCAGGTAGGCCTTACGAGCTACAGTCTTGTAGTGGAGGTTTTGGTCATCACCTGCTGAAACATCCTTCCATCTATCCACTGCTCATTGCCCCACTCAAGGGAAGGCCATTCTCCTAGCACGGTGCCCAAGCCCCTGCTCAGTACGGTCCTAACCAGCCTCCCCTCCATGTTCCCTCTTGTGCTGGCCAAACTAAACAGCTCCTCAGTCTCTGAACTCTCGGTCTTCCATGGCATTTCTTGCTTGTCTCCTCTGCTTGGAATGCCTTCTCCCCTTCTCTCTTGGCAACCGCACCATCTCGGTGAGGCCCCATGCAGCCCCACTGATGAATGTGCTTTCCTTCTCCTTGCCCTTGTTCGTACGCTTCTTAGGGGATTTCCATGTTCCAGGAGGGTTTATGGCTATTTCTGTATGTCCTGGTCCTCCTAACTAGACTGTGATCTCCCCCAGGAAAATGCATTTTCCTCCAAACTCAGCATGCCATATGAGGGCCTCATACACGCAGTTACTCCGTGATACATTCATCACAAACACATAAAATTTTTGTTGAGCTTATTACGCAAGATCCTACATCTGAAAGCAGCTGTTGTAAAATGAACAACTACTTATTAGCAACAGCACCAAAAACACCAACACATTTTGTGTGGGCTGCTGAACAGTCATGCCCCACGCCTTCTGTTCTTAGTGAAAGTCAAACGCAGACACTTCCTGTCATGCCTGCTATGAGTGATTCCTGATCTTTACTGGGAACAGAAGGATATGTGATTCTACAAAGGAGAGCGAAACAGCCAAGTAGATCATCTATTTCTGATTAGAAGTTTCTAGGATAGCTCATTCTTGTAGACAGGCTTTATAACACTCTGTGTCTTCAAATGTCAATGGCTTCTGATTTCTGGGCTTTCCTGGGGGGTCTGCTGAGATGGTAACCTGTTATATTTCCTGGATTTTGTTTCAGGGTTGTTAGGCTGTGAGAATCCCTTTGTTAAGCCTCTTTGAATAAAAATCTTGGTTGAAAGTTTGGTTTGACAGAATGGGTTTTGCCTATCTATCTATCTATCTATATATATATACATATATATATATATACATATATATATATATATATATATATATATACTTTTTTTTTTTTTTTTTCCTGACAGAATCTCACTCTGTTGCCCAGGCTGGAGTGCAGTGGCGTGATCTCGGCTCACTGAAAGCTCTACCTCCCCAGTTCAAACGATTCTCCTGCCTCCCCCTCCTGATTAGCTGGGATTACAGGCATGCGCCACCATGCCCGGCTAATTTTTATATTTTTAGTAGAGATGGGCTTTCACTACATTGGCCAGGCTGATCTTGAACGCCTGACCTCAAATGATCCACCCGCCTCAGCCTCCCAAAATGCTGGGATTACAGGTGTGAGCCACTGCACCTGGCCTTGCCTATAATTTTTGAATAGCTTTGGAAGCAATGTGAGACAAGCTCCCTGAGGGCATTAAAGAAACCACCGTATGTCATCAAAGGATTCTTCCTGAGTACATGCAGTGGGGCTGTGGCTCTGGGTCCTCTCTGAGTGATGAAAGTTTTGCTCCCTCTCTTCTCTTCCTGTCTCCCTCTTCTCCACGGGGAACATAGATTATCTTCCTTCCCAAAACGCTAAAGCGTAAGGTACAAGTGATGAGTCTTTCTCCTGTAACCCCTTAGTGTGCACTGATTGTGGGGTGTGAGGATGGTTAGCAGATGATTAAAGTACTGTAGCATAGGTCTGATATTATAATGACCTTAAGTCCCAGAGACCCTGTTTTAGACATTCTATTTCACTATTAAACCTTAAGACCTGATTTTAGGTTTGGAAAATAATCCTCAAGACCACTCATAATTCATAAACCTGCTGTTTTATGCAGGAAGAGAATAGTCCTCCTGAATTGTGTTGACTGCTAATCCACTTTAGGCCTGACACTGAGTGAAAGGGCACCGAGTGGGAAGAGTTGGAATATGCCCTTTGGGCTTTGCTAGTATAGAAACAGGGTGCCTGGGAGGCCCCTTCCAAGTCACAGGAGAGAGGCAGCAGGCTGGAGGGGGCACAGTGAGAAGCTGTTCCTCCTTGCAGCCCCTCTCCCCACCTGCCACACTGCTGTTGTCTGATTTGCACATTCGTGCTGTGCCTCAGCCTGGGGCGCCTGTCTTCCTTTCTCAGCTCAGGAATCTGCTATTTCTCCTTTAAGATTCTGTGCAACAGTCGCTTCTTTTCTTACAGATTCCAAAGGCCCTGAGAGATTTTTTTTCCGTGTGTTCCAAAGTGTGCTGATCTACGCATGCCACAGCATTTATAACAAGGTAGCAAAGTTAGTTATGAACATTTTTGTCTCCCTAACTGGACCATGAGTTCTTGGGCCCAGGACCATGTTTTATGCTCTTTAATATCTGCCCCAGAGCTTAGCAAAGGGCACATCAGCTAGAGGTGCTCCCTATCATTTGAATGAATGAATGGAGTTCAGCCTTTTGGGCCTCAAGGATAACTGTTGTAAGATCAGAAACCATCTGTTTGGAACTTGTTCAGTAGATTATTTGGCTCTCAATGGTTTTAGTATGTCTTTATGTTCTCCTTTAGTATTTAGAAAATTATCTGTAAAATTACCAGTCTGTTTTAACCAGGTTGCGACAGTGCCTTCCCCAACAAAAGATGGCTCCTTGCTTCTTCCCCTGTCCCTCAACAAAGAAAGTTTCAGGGGCCAGCATGGAGGTGACAGCTGGGATTGAGTGAATCCCAAGAAGATGGCTTGCTTGTTTTCATATCACAATCTTAAAGTTTATAGGATTTATTTTTTTTCTACTTAGAGTTGTTCCTTTACAGTCAATGTTATAGGCAAGCAGTGCCTATCATGTATCTGTTAGTATCCTCATGAGTACGTTGCTCTAGGAAACTCTCCCGACATGTGATTGGGAGAGAGAACTCCCAGCAAGTCCATTTATCATATGACTAGAGTAAGTGAAAGGCAATTCTTTTTAAAATGTGAGTTATGGAGCTTTGTAATGTGCCATTTATCTATGTCTACTGTGGAAAGGAATGACACCAGGGCAAGTTTATTACTTAAACAGTGTGTTCTCTGTTGTCCTTAGGGCTTAATTTTCCACACCTTGTTCTGGAACATAGTAATACTCTAACATGATGAATTTCCATGAAAACACTGATTAAGCACCAGGAGTTGCTTACCCACGTGGAGTAGGCATTTGACCCTGCTTATTAGTCTTCTGTGTCTAATTAAACAGTTTGGTCAAATGTTTACTACCCCACATATGCAAGGAATATTTTCTTGGAAAAAAGCGAAAACAGCTTTGGAAATTGGAAACAGTCTAGAACTACTAGGCAGGTAAGCTTGAGAATTTCCCAAGGATAAAAGCAATGAATTCAGTCAACCATAGATTTGAAATGTTTCACTAAGAAATGAAATGGAAGGATCCCTACATTTCTTTTTCCTCCCATCAAAATGGTATTGACAAGAGACCATAAACCTTGGGCGAATGGAACAAAAGGGAACTATTTGCACTCACACTAAATGGATCACACGTGAAATATTTAGTTCCCAGTTTTAAGAAGTCAATATAAACCACACAGAGAGAAAATTCTTTGTCTCCAGGCCTCCTTTTCAAAACAATTGCAGCAGGTATTGCACAATTGCAGACAATACTGTCCTAATGCATTAGAGCCTAAGTCCCCTAAATGCATTCAAGTTAAGAGGGCTCAAGCCTACAAATGTTTATTCAGCACCTGCTTCTCTGTCTCCAGGACATCCTACTTGTATTCCCAGGGCCATCCTACTTGTACTCCCAGGGCCTCCTCCTCCTTAAATGTTTAGCAAGTAGGTGAATGTTGTATGTCCATGTGAAAGATACTGGCATTCCTAGGGTGCTTAGCAGAGTTGCAGTCACATAGTAGGTATCCAACAAATGAGTAAATATGAAGGAAAACATAGAAACTGCCTTCAAGAGGTCATGGGCTAAACTAGGGCTGGGAAAAGCACTTGGTCCTGTGCACTTCCTTGGAAACAGAAGTGAGCCAAGGCTTGAGGGAGGCACGAAGGAGTTCAGAACCACTGAAGGGAGTCTCTAGTTCTTACTTGTAATGCTTTCCCCTTCAGTGCACCACACAACACAACAGGGCCAGTCCCCTATCAGGGCCACCACTCTACCGGGCTGGGGAGGAAAGCCCTTGGCAGTCCTGCGGGAACAGGAGGCACTCCCACATTGCTCCACTTCTCTGTATTCCAGTTTAATTAATTTTTATATTTTGAATAAAATTACACCCACTCTCTTCCATTATGGTGAACACTTAAAATTACATTTATAGAAAATTACATTTACACAAACTTGTTTAAAAGCCAAATCCCAGACCTAGGCTATTGGCCAAATTCCATTTAAAGGGGATATTAAGTAAATTAGTTGAGCTGATTAAAAACACCTTCATCAAAGTAGAGCATTGGTGCCAACAATATTAAGAGTTGAACTATTGATTACATTTTTTTTCCACAGCAGATAATACATTAGCAGGGAGGCAAAGTGATTACTGCTCGCTTCCACTTCACAGGTAGAACTACTGATGGGGGTGACGCGGTAAGGTGGGAGGGCATGAAGGCAGGGGACGCGGCCTAGGTCAGGAGGGACGCAGAGGAGAAAGGAAGAGGAGGGGTGGAGGCTGGTGGCTGGAGGGGGCAGAGGTCAGACGCCTCGAAGGAGGGCGCCGTAAGGGCAGAGCCGCGGCCACCTCTACCGCAGCCCGTCGGGCCGGACACCAGCCGCAGCCGCCAGCCCGGCAGACGCTGGAAGCGCGCACAGGGGTGCTCCCGCTCCCGGCCGCCAGAGGGCGCGGCCGGCGATGGCGCGGCGGCGACGGAGGGAGGAGGGGAACCGGCAGAGAAGGGTCAGCCGCGGCGGCAGGGCGGCGGCGGCAGCGGCGCAGCTCCGCTCCCCGCGCGTCTCCCTTCTCCGCGCCCAGGTAGGGCGCTCAGCCTCCGCCGCCAGGATGCGGCCGCCCGCCTGCTGGTGGCTGCTCGCGCCGCCGGCGCTGCTCGCGCTCCTCACCTGCTCCCTGGGTAAGTAGCGGGCGGCCAGGCGCGCAAGGGCGAGGCGTGGGGTTCGCGGACACAGTCGCCCGTGCCCCGGTCGGCGCGGGGAGGAAGGCGCAGGGCGGCCCAGCCCTGCCCCGCCGGCGCGCGCGTCCCGCCGTCCGGTCCCCGCCGCGCCGCGCCGTCAGCAGCGCCCTCTCGCGGCGCCCAGGTGGGACCCGGGCCCGGGACCCGAGGCGTGCCCGCTCGGCCCCTTTCGGTCTTGGGTCCCCGCTGCCGCCCCGGCCCCAGACTCGCGTCTCCCAGCCTCTGCCGCCCCAAACCGGCGGGCGACGGGGCGGCGAGGGCGCAGCACCCGCCCCCACAGGAAGCGCGCAGGAACTGTGCCACCGAAGAAACTTTGCAACAGCGCGAGTGGCGGCGGCGGCGGTCCCGCCCCCCTGCCTTCCGCCCGCGCTCCGCCGTCCTGCGCGCCCCGCGCCGGGCGGGAGGCTGGACGGGAGCCGGCGAGGCGGCCCTCGAGGCCCCGCGGCTCCTGTTCGACCCCCGGGGGCGAGGACGGCGGTCCCGGTGTCCGCGCGCCCCTCCGCAGGGCCTTCGGGACGTGCCCTGGCCCCTGAGGATAAGCGGTCAGCTCGGCGCCAGCCCTTCCCGGATTCCGACCCAGAGGAGGACAGGGGCGCCCGCTGGGCCTCCGCGGGAGCTGGCGCGGCGGGGAGGCTTGCTCCTGTCTCGGGTCTCCGCTGGGGACATCAGGGGACACGTCTGCGAGCAGTGCTTGCCCGGTCTCCTGCTGCTGTAATGCCCATTCTTTTTTATTTCCTTTCTCCTCGCAAGGGCATTTCCCCCCTTTATCTTAAAACGATGTGATAAAAGTTAAAAAAAAAAAAAAGGCAGCCTTGTAATTGACTTTCATGATGAGATTTGTTCAACTTTGAAAGCTTGAGCGAAAAATTATTTTTTTTCAGACAGAGTTTTTGTCATCTAACCCAGACTTGCTGGTGTGAAAAGGCAATGATTTCAGATTTTTTAGTAATGGCAGAACGGTGCAGTTTAGGAAAAGACGTAGCGTTATTGCGCACTGTTCTTGTTAGCCCACCGGAACCTTGACAGCCTGTTTTTATTTGTATTTAAGCTCTCCGAATAAGGATTAATTTGCTGCATTTGTGTACTTCTGGTATTTCTATAGGCGTTCAGTAAGTGTGGGAAAAGAGCAAGATTAGTTGGTAATTGTTTACATGCATGATTAATTAGGCAGCAGTGTAATTAAAAATATTAGGGCACCTCGGGCAGAGAAGGCTGTAGTTGGTCTTGGGGAGCGACTGAATTTGGCTGGAATCGGCTTCAGTGGAAGAAAGGCATTGCTGGGTGGCAGCCCTGGGAGAAAGGGAGGTTGGAGGTTTGGGAAAGCGACTGGGTGACTCCTGGCTGCATCAGTTGGCTTGTTGCCTGGATGTTTTGCAACTAACCAAATGGGTGGGTGGTAGCTGAAATTGGCATTCTATTTATAGCACTGCACTTTATAATGCTGTACTGGGGGTATAATATTTGTATATAATATATACAACATATGGGCTGAAATGCACATTTGTATTGCTGTGTCTATTTTTTATTACCCGCAGGGGAATATTTGCACTGTCCAAATTTGATAATACACTGAAGGACATTCAGAATGCACTAAGATGTCAACACATTTTTAGAGATGTCTATTAGCCTTGTGAAGTTGTCAGATAAGCACAATAAATAAGACATAAAATGCATTAAAAGGTCCCTGTGAGACATTTGGGCTTTGGGAACTGGCCTTCATGGGTTGGCACAGACAGGAGGCTGTATTCTTCGAGGTCTGAGGTGAATCATGAATACCTTTTATGGAGCTCTGCTTCGATTTAGGGGAAGGGCACCGACACGTATAAAGATGTCCCCACTTACGATGTTCTTGGAATCTTGCTGAAACAGAATGTGACAGGCGTTCTGTCACATGTGAACAACCTTGATAGTTTATAAATACCTTAAATATTCCCATATAAGATTGGCCTGACTATGTAGTTTAGTTTCCCCACAAACTAGAGCATATTTGTTTATGTTTTTAGAGAAAAGTCAATATAGAAAATTTCTTTTAAACCCACATGCATATACAGACACGGTTCACTGCAACTTTGGTTCTAAAGTCTGGCACCAGTTTCAGAATGAGAAGATTGAGTCAGGCCTCCAGGTTACCATTTGTTAGCTGTGTGGCTTTTAGTGGCTTTGAGCTTCAGTTTTCTCATAGGAACAGGGCGAATGGACTGGATAGAATACTAGCACTTTGCCACCTCTTACAGTTTTAACATACTGATCCCGTTGTAGCAGAGATTGACAGCCACCTGCGAAGTAACCCTTTAGCCCTTGTTTTCCTAACAAAACTAATATAATCTGGGTTGGGGGGAAGGGTGGAGGAATGATGGTGGGGTGGTGGCGGCAGCGGTGGCAGCAGCACTGTGAGACATTTCTCAGTGGCCTTTGCATATAGGGGCAGCTAGTGCTCTACAGAGATATCTTTAGAGATTGTTTGGTGGGGCTCCTGGTAAAGCTCATTCAAGGTGGCCGACTCAGCTGGGATGCAGGCCTTTTTGCTCTGTGTTATCCTCCTTCCCATTGCCTATTAAGTGGATCTGAGGGATGGAGCCATGGTGGCCATCTTGTGACCATGAGGTGACCTTGAAGATGGAAGCCAGTAGTAAGGATGGTAGAAGAGAAAGATAGAAGAAGCCTGGATGCCAGATGGATGTGGAGCATCATGTCAGCTCTGCATTTCCTGTTTGCAGACTTGTATTGCATGAGATTATATGCAGCCAAACCTAATCCTATTGCCAAACCTAATCCTAATTGATAGAAGAAGCTTATTCGAACCAATGATATTGATAAAATAATAGGTATTAGCTTTTATTTTTCACATCCCTGTCTGTCTCTTCCCTGTGTGAGCCAACTTTGTATTTCTTAGCACCTGCCAAAATTGGGGATGGTTTTTCATTCTGAGCCAGGTCTTGCCCAGATTCCTTTCATTGCAATGAGTCAGAAATTTTAGGACACCAAGAATCAGACCTAATTCCAGGTTGTTTTGTGTTTTTTGATTCTTAAAACCTTCTCTTTATTTCTTAAGCAGTATGCAGATATTACTGGCACAGATTTTAATCTTCTGGATGGATTCTTTGTCATCCAGGTAGTCCAGGACCCCCGAGTTGGCATGGCCCCCCAGGTCATGGACTTGACCCAGGGGAGTTTGCCAGTAGCCGACAGCTAAGCCAGTGGGAGGGAGGGAGAGCATCTGTTTCAAATAGCAGTGTGAATTCGAAGGAGGTGTTCTGACCCCTTTGGTAACTTCCTGGGGGACAAACATTGTGGGCTCGGTATTTGAGCACTTCCTTATAATTGGCTCTTTTGGAGCCAGGTCTTTTTTGTGTGTTTTACTAGACTCATTATGAAGCAAGCAAGCAAGCATAATTTTTAGGCATAAAGGTACTACTTAGAGAAAATTTGCAAATGTTCTGTTTTTTCTCTTGTAGCATTATGTGTGATCCATCTTTGGCTTTGCACAGATTACTTCTTAAGAACAATATATGGGAGTCCCCACAGGTTAATCTCATCTTTTCCATGATAAAGGAAAAGTTGTGAGTTTCAAGGGTTCATCAGACCTATTGAGGAAGTTCTTCCTTACTACCATGATTTCAAAGTTCTAGTCACTAAGCAACTCCCAAAGAAACCTGATTTAACGTAGGCGTTGACTTGAACTACTAGAAGAATGTCAATTTAAAAATAGTATTAAAAGGAAAAACTGCCCAAAGCCTCTCAGTTATTCAGAGTAATGTGGGTACCTACTGTGTGTCAGGCATCGTGATATTGCAGGAACAAGACAGATCTAGTCTGTCTCTACCCTTGGGGAGCTTGCAGCCCGAAAGGCAAGGTGATATTAAACAGTAATGACTACAGAATGAATTGTGTCTGTGCTAAATGCTGTGGAAGAGATGTTCAGGATGCTGTGAGAACATGCTGCAGGGAGACAGATGGCTTTTGCCTAGACTGGGGAGATGGATCTCAACAGGGAGCCATCTTGCACCCCAGGGAACATTTGTTGCTGTCTGGATACTTTTTGGTTATCCCAGGGGCTGGTTTGGCAGAGGGTGCTACTGACATCTAGAGTCAGGGGTGCTGCTGAACATCCTACAAAGGCACAGGACAGTTCCACCCCACCATCGAACAATTAATTATCGGATCCAAAATGCCAACAGTGGCAAGCTTGAGAAACTATGGGGTAAGGGTCAAGGAAGGCTTCCTAGAGGATGTGACGTTAGAGCTCAGACCCGAAAGGGAAGCAGAAATCAGGTAAGTGGGGGGCAGAGCTTGGTGGTGAAGGAGCCAAGTGGAGAAAGGACGGAGGACTGAAGGGCTGGCAAGATCATTAGGGGCCAGGTTGGGCAGGGCCTTGCAGATCAGGGGACATATTTTGGGGTCATCCTTAGAGCAGAGGGAAGTGTTTGAAGGGCTGTAGTGGGGCAGTATGTGATATGGCTGCCGTTTCCTGAAACTCACTCTGGCTGTCTGATGGAGCAGGAGTTGGAGGGGGCCATTGTGGATATGGGGAACTGTGAGGAGGCTGCTGGACACCGGTTGTGAGAGATGATTAATAATCTCTCAGACTCTGGGACTGATTGGGTTCAGTGTGCTGGGAGAAAGGGTGGGGGAAAGGATGAGTCATACATTTCAGTCACATCAACCATGGGTAGTAGTGCTGTTTACTAACTTGGGCACTGAAGGAGGAGGACCAGGTTTTTAAAAACAGTTTTATGTGGTTCAATGTACATAACATACGGTTTATTAAGTGTAATGAATTTTAAGTGTATAGTTCTATGGCATTAAGTACTTACACAATTTTTTGAAATGTACTTTGACTTTTAATTTTAGGGGGAGGTGAAGCTGAGTAAGTTCAGTTTTGGACAAGTTGAGTTCAAAATGCATGTGAGATGGCCAGGTACCATGTCAGGTGAGCAGTTAGATATTTGGGTCTGTAGAGGACAGGTCTGGCTGGAAGGTATTTTGGGGGGTCATTATATTAGGTGGCAATTTGAGTAGGTTTGTTTTTTTTTTTTTTTAAGAGTTGGGTGTCTGGTCGGGCATGGTGGCTCACACCTGTAATTTCAGCACTTTAGGAGGCCGACGCAGGCAGATCATTTGAGGTCAGGAGTTCAGGACCAGCCTGGCCAACAAGGTGAAACCCCGTCTCTACTAAAAATACAAAAAAATTACCCGCGCATGGTGGCGTGTGTTTGTAGTCCCAGCTACTTAGGAGGCTGAGGCAGGACAATCGCTTGAACCCAGGAGGCCGAGGTTGTAGTGAGCAAAGATTGCACCACTGCACTTCAGCCTGGGTGACAGAGCGAGACTCCGTCTAAAAGAAAAAAAAAGTTGGCGGGTCTGGCTATGTTGCCCAGGCTGGACCTGAACTCCTGGCCTCAAGTCATCTGTCTGCCTTAGCCTCCCAAGCAACTGGGACTACAGGAATGTTCCACTGCACTTGGCTGTTTTATGTTTGTTTGTTTTTAAGGAAGAGAGTCTTGATTAACAGAATAAATTCATTTAAGCATTTACTCAAAATGTGTATATACCAAAGATTTGGTAGAAGTTGGAGAGGAAAGCAGTCTTTATCTACATATATCTGCATGTTGTAAAGCTGAGGGTTTAGACAAAACAAAAATAAAAACCAAAACAAGTATAAGTATCATCAAATAAGAGTTGAATGTATCTTAAGTATAGCAGTGCCATTTCCTCCTAGGGATATGACTTATTGTCACTCCTAAAAGAATATTTTATGTAGCTGAAAAGATGATATATTTTAGTTTGCATCATTGCTTCCCGTAAGAAACTCAAGGCTCTTTACACATCACGTTAATGGCCTCAGCCCATTGTGAAAATAGCCCCACTCAGTTCCCTTGAGTTCCTGTCTAGTTGCCCTTCCCAGTGTGTGTCAGACTTCAGCACACATGAGAATCATCTGTGTGTCTTAAAGAAGCCCCTATTTGTTAAAATGCAGATTCCTGCGTTCCAGCTCCAGATTTTCTGATTCAGAAGATCTGAAATGAGACTTCCAGGTAAGTTTTCCGTGAAGCCAGGTGTGAGAACCCTGCCTGGGCCACCATAGGCCCGGATATAAACTAGGACTCTTACTGGGTGATTTCTGTGAACATCTGTGGAATATAAAGATGATCAAGCCCGGGCGCAGTGGCTCACGCCTGTAATCCCAGCACTTTGGGAGGCTGAGGTGGGCGGATCACGAGGTCAGGGGTTCGAGACCAGCCTGGTCAACATAGTGAAACCCTGTCTCTACTAAAAATGCAAAAAAAAAAAAAAAAAGTTAGCTGGGCATGGTGGCGGGTGCTTGTAATCCCAGCTACTCAAGAGGCTGAGGCAGGAGAATCGGAGGTTGCAGTGAGCCAAGATCATGCCATTGCACTCCAGCCCGGGCGACAGTGCGAGACTCCATCTCAGAAAACAAAAAAAAACAAAAGATGATCGGTGGTTGTTTTGCCTTAAAGTAAGGAGTTGTTCTGGAGAGAGCAAAGTGTGGCATTGAGGCCTACTCCTCAGTCAGGTCTTTTGTGTACTTGGGAAAGGAACTGGAAACACCAGAACTAAAACTATGAAGTCTGTCTCAGGCTCCAGGATCATTTGGCAAATTTTTAAATGCTGCTGAGGAGACCATAGTCCGTGGAGCATGAGTATCAAAAGTTAGAGCCGTGAGTTGTTAAAGCAAAGGTTTTTGGGCAATATACAAATAAGTTTCTAAAGGCTTAGAGCCTCTCAGATTGTGTGTACCATGGATTGAGTGGTACTGAAAGGGGTACTTACTTTATCTGTATGTCTGTTTATCCATCCACCTACCCATCTGCACACTAAGGGCGTACTTTTAAAGACCTACTTCTTGTAATTAATAAGATGCCCAAAAGTTAATCATAAATTATATTTTTATAAGTTAAGCCTGACAGTTAACTGTTCAATAGTACACTTGCAATTTAAAGGAATCGCGTAAACTGCTAATTTTTTTTGTTTGTTTGAATGTTTGCTGTGTTCCTCTTTGATGTGTTCTGTAGTAGGCTATGTGACCAGGGATTTTTCTGACCCTTCCTATGACTTAGGATATGGAACATGCTAGTGAGGGTGGGGTTTTAAATCTCACCCCCAAAACTGTTTTGAGTTGCAATTTTCTGGTTTGCATATCCTGAGTGATGGTTTTTAAACAAGATGCAAATCAAAGTATGAAATGATCTTTTCCCTCTTGAATATATATAGTTATTTTCTATTTTTCTCTTTTTTTTTTTCACTATCTACTGTGCTTCCTGTAAAATATATTTACTCTCTGGCCCATAGAATATGTTGGTCTCATCAAACTTTGTTGTCAAGTGAAGAAAAGCTAATATTCCAGTGTTTCCCATGACTTCTGTGATAAAACAGGAGAGGAGTTTCAGATGGAGCTAGATCATATCTGAGTCGATAGTAGGCTCAAAGCAGGAATATTGTGTCTGCATGCTTGCTGCCTCAGTGTGGTGGGAGGCTTGGCCTCCTTCCTCACTACTTCTCTCCACTGGCTGAATTGTCCTGGCATCTTTCCCAGCAGCAGATCTCTTTTCCTAAGAGTTTACTGTTTGGCACTTGAGCAAAAGGCTCAATAGGTTTTACCATAGGCCAGGTACTGTTTTGAACCTGAACATACATGAACTCACTTAATTCTTGTTCCATTTCTTCCCTCTACAGGGAGGGAAACAGAGGCTCAGAGAGGTTGCTTAACTATTAAGTGGCAGCGCCCGGATTTGAACCTAGGAGGTTTGAGTATACTTTGTCTTTGTACTTTGTACTCTGTACAAAGTACCTGCACCCTGTACTCTGTACACAGTACAAAGTACTCTGTACTTTGACCTTATGCTGTATGACTTCTCAGGCAGGGCCCCGGCCCGGGTCTCCTCTACTGCCACATCTTTCTGTTGTACAGTGCAGCTTTAAGGAGAGAGTTCTTTGAAAGGATTCATTAAACAGCTGCCTTCTCTCCTGCTTCTCCTCCCCATCTGGCCATTCCTTTTGTCTCCTTGGCAGTTTTGTCCTTAAATGTTGCAGTTCCCCTGAGCCGTCCTTGGCCTCACGAGCCTTGGCTTCCGTTCTGGTGCGCTGTGGAGACTCTAGTGCTGCAGCCGCTATCGCACGCACACCCCCGTGCTGGGCTCACCCCTGCACCCGGCTCTCCTGCCTGTCTGCACTTGCGTATCCTCAGGACGCTGGGTACCAAGTTGCCTTCCCTCACACGTGCTACCCTCCTTTATTCTAAGAAGCCCCAGGCCCTCCCTTCCCGTCTCACCACCCACCCGGGTGCTCTGTCTCAGAGCCTGCAGCTTCTGCTTCTTTAGTGGCCCCACCCCTCCCCTGCTCACTGCCACCTTAATTGAGGCCCTTATCGCTCTTTGCTTGACTCCAGTGGCCTTCCCACTGGCATGTTTGTGTCCTTTCTTGTCCTCCCACAGCCGTCCCACACACTGCCTCCAGAAAGCTGTCTTGGGCACGCATCTCAACAGGGCATTCCCTCCTTAAAACCTCAAACAACTGTTCCTGGCTCAGGAAAAACCTGACTCCCCAATACCGCCCCCTCCCATGATATGGCCCCTGGTACCTTCAGCCTCATTTCTAGCCCCAGCCACCCGTCCCCACAGGGGTTCCTGCCTGGGTCACCCCCTCCTCAGAGGGGTCCCTGCCCGGCCGGGTCACCCCCTCCCCTCAAGGGACCCTGCCTGGGTCACTCCCTCTTCTGAGGTATTTCTGCCACCAAGTGTGTTGACCCTGCCATTGGCCTGCCCTGTATAAAACCCAAGAGGGAGAGAATAAAATCCGATGCCCCTTAAAAAACGTATGGAGTGACAGGGCCTTCCATCCCATGGTTGGAGGTGCTGTCCCATGGTAGATGGAGCTGCTACCCAGCTTGTCTGCTACTGTGGGGACAGGGGACAGTGGATTTGTCCCAGTAGGGTGGAGAAAAGGCAGACTTTACCTCTGTCGCTGGGCTGCAGGGGTGTTTGTTTCTGTCCCTCTGCTACCATGGATTATCTTCAAAGTGGGTACTTGGAAACAAGTAAGTTGGCTATGCGCCATGCATCCTGGAGCTTAAGGCCCCCTGGAGGACCTGGAATTAATCCTGGAAAGCTCCACGGAGAGGCAGCTGCTGGAGGCTGGAGCCGGCTGGGTGACATGCTTTGTAAGTAGGTCACAGGAAAGAAAGTGAAGCCCCAAAGGCTTCCTCCCCCAGCGTGTTAGAAAAGAAGTGGCAGCCTGCATAGCCTGGAAGGAGCGCCTGAGCCATGTGTGCTTCCAAGACGGCTCTCTGTGAGCTTTGGCCTGGGTGGCAGAGCCACAGGTACCGGGTTTTATGCTCTCCTGGCTTTTGTTCAGGGCAGGCAACCACCTAGACACTTCCCAGACTGCCAGTCATTATCATTGTGGTCACCAGTATGGCCACAGCTATTGGCTGAGCTTTTTTATATATTCTGAGCTGATGCCAAAAGGTTTAGGCATTATCTCATTGGTTCCTGCCAGCGCCCTCTGAGGTGGAGTTATTTGGCAGCTTAGTGGTTTTCTTGTTTTTAGTGTTCCGTTTGGTTTCTATGATAGATGTTCCTGGGAAAGTTTGGGAAAACAAATTAAGAGAATTGGGACAAAATCAAGTTAGGAGGTAGAAGGCACAATCATCTTTCCTGCGTGGGAATGGGGGTCCCTTGCTCCCTCACAGGAACAGGGAAAGAGAGTTGATTAGTGCTGCTTAAATGTGTTGCAATTAATTACTCGCCAGTTTTCTTGCACTCCGGGGCTTAGGCTGGCCTATAAATCTTAGTCCCAGGTTAGTTGTAAAATCTTGATTTATCTCTCCGTCTAGATGTGCTAACACATTTGTTGGCTTGAATTATTTAAAGTTATCATGAAAAAGGTCTGATTTCTATTGCCTGCCCTGATTTGCACTTTAAATATAGTTCCCTGTTGCAGTTTACCAGAATTCATGTTGAAAATGGAAAAGGGGAAATTACTTTTAAACAGCAGTTTGGCATGTAAAAGCATGATTTACCCTGGAATATTTCTCCAACTGCACATTAAAGCACTAAGGCCAAATTTTCAACAATATTTTCCCTACTGAATCTGGAAATTAATATGAAGCAAACAGCAAACATTGAGCCTCAGGTAGCCACTCCTGTGTACCCCTTTGGTTGGGGCCAGGTTGGAGGGATCTTTCCCTCACTCCTCCTTTTCTTTGTCAGTCACCAGCCCAGACTCAAATTGCAGTATGCACTCATTAGCATTGTTGAAGGTGACAGGCAATTTCTTACCTCCCTTGCTAATTTTTCTCACTTTGCTCATCTCTTTGCACCATCTCTCTTTCATTTCCATGAAACCAGGATTTTTATGGATAAGAATTCTGTAAATGGTTAGTTATTTTAAGATTGGATTTATTAGTGGTATAGCATATTCAGTGCCTTCACAATATATTTGGTTCCTTTTTATTTTTATTTTTATTTTTTTAAGAGGCAGGGTCTCTGTCACCCAGGCTGGAGTGAAGTGGCGTGATCATAGTTTACTGCGGCCTGGAACTTTTGGATACAAGGAGTCCTCCCACCTCAGCCTCCCAAGTAGCTGGGACTACAGGTGTGCACTAGCAAGCCTGGCTAAGCATTAATTTTTTCTTTTTTTTTTTTTGGAGAGATGGGGTCCCACCATCTTGCCCTTTTGACCTCAAGCGATCCTCCTGCCTCAGCCTCCCGAAGTGCTAGAATTACAGGCACGTGCCACCACGTCCGGCCACGTTTGGTTCCTTGATGATTTCTTTTGATTTATTTAGATTACACAAATGTAAAGATAAAACCAACTGGCAGCTGGGCATGGTGGTTCATGCCTGTAATCTCAGCACTTTGGGAGGCCGAGGTGGGTGGATCACCTGAGGTCAGGAGTTTGAGACTAGCCTGGCCAACATGGCAAAACCCCATCTCTACTAAAAATACAAAAATTAGCTGGGCATGGTGGCACGCGCCTGTAACCACAGCTACTCGGAGGCTAAGGTAGGAGAGAATCGCTTGAACCTGGCAGGTGGAGGTTGCGTTGAGTTGAGATAGTGCCACTGCACTCCACTCTGGGCAACAGAGTGAGACCTGTCTCAAAACATAACAAAAAACAACTGGAATTTTTTCTAAGGATTATCTTGTTTTATGATTTGCTCCTACAACTGAAAGTAACTCTGATGCATTTTGTATGTCATTGTTTTAAATATTATAATTTGTATCTATCATGGGAAAAAGGTATTTTAAATTTCACAGCAGAGTGATGAGAAATGACAGACTTTTTTGGTTTGGGTTTTTTTTTTTTAAAGGGATATTTTAACTCTAGGTCTATATTTTTGGACAGAGCTAGAATCTAGTTTAACTTAGCTCAGTTAAGCTTTGTCTGGCTAAAGGAATGGTGTGTTGATTACGACAAGCAGAATTTATGGAATTTATTTGACGTATTGGCAATATCTTTCCTGTATGTAATTCCTACTTTAAACAGTTACATCATCAAATATTAGCTGCTTACTCACAAAAGGTGATACATTAGTAATTTTCAGAACCAGTACCAAATAAAGATACCTTCCCTGCACTATATTCTACATTCTAAGGGCTAGGGACTTTTGTGTTCACATGCACTTTGTTGTCATATAGCTGTCTGGCCTCGCAAAAAAGTGAGGTAAAAGCAAACACTGTTATTAGATGATGCTACTAGACCTGTTACATTAAGAAAATTATCTTATTTGATTAAAGAGGAAATTGTAACCCCAGAGATATTTGACTGTCCTGTTTGAAATTTGGAATTAATTTGGGAGGGGTAGATGGAATTTTTTTTTTTTTTTTTTGAGACAGAGTCTCGCTCTTGTCCAGGCTGGAGTACAGTGGCACGATTATAGCTCACTGCAAACTTGGACTCCTGGGCTCAAAGGATCCTCCCACCTTGTCTTCCTAACTAGCTGGGATGACAGGCATGCTCTAGCATAACTGGCTTTTTTTTTTTTTTTTTTTTTTTTTTTTAAGACGGAGTCTTGCTCTGTCGCCCAGGCTGGAGTGCAGTGGCATGATCTTGGCTCACTGCAAGCCCTGTCTCCTGGGTTCAAGCGATTCTCCTGCCTCAGCCTCCCGAGTAGCTGGGACTATAGACATCTGCCACCATGCCTGGCTAATTTTTGTATTTTTAGTAGAGATGGGGTTTCACTGTTTTGGCCAAGCTGGTCTCAAATTCCTGACCTCGTGATCCGCCCACCTCGGCCTCCCAAAGTGCTGGGATTACAGGCGTGGGCCACTGGGCCCGGCCGCATGTCTGGCTAATTTTGTAGAGACAGGGCCTCCCTATATTGCCCAGGCTGGTTTCAAGCTCCTGGCTTCAAGGGGTCCTCCTGCCTTGGCCTCCCGAAGTGCTGGGATTACACAGATGTGAGCCACCACGCTCAGTGGGAGATGGATTTTTGAATCAAAGTCATGAGTTAGTTTGACCACAGTTTTTATATCTTGCAAGTTCTCAGAATATTCTATTTTCTGGAATTCTGTGGTGCTAAGATATGTTAACATGTTGCAACCTCTCTGTGTGATATTCCTTAAGTAATTCTGTTTTTGATATCATCTTCAGGGTTTTAAATGTGCATATTAGCTTAGAGGTAAATAAAATAAAGCCAAAAAATTAAGTACCCAGAAGCAGAATTTAAATGACTTTGCAGTTAAATCTCTCCTTTCTTCTTAGAACTTGAAGAAATGATTGGGCTTTGTGTGTGTGTGTGTGCGCGCACGCGCGTGTGTGTGTATGTGTGTGTAAAGTGAGAAAATGCATTAGATCCTGGTGAAATTAAAGGTGAGGGGCACTAAACGTCTTTGTTCTACTGGGTTGGTGCTGCCCGGTATAGAGAGCAGGCGGTCCTTGTGTGATGTGACTCTAGGGTCCCCCATAGTGAAGACTTTCACTCATTCATTTATTAAGTAAATATTTATTGAGTTCCTTCTATGTGCTAGCTGTGCTTTTGGTAGACATTTGTGGAGACAAATGGTAGATAAAACTGTATTCCTGGTGGGGTGGTGGCTCAGGCCTGTAATCCTAGCACTTTGGGGTGCCCAGGTGGGCGGCTTGCCTGAGCCCAGGAATTTGAGGCCAGCCTGAGTAACATGTTGAAACCTTGTCTCCACAAAAAACACAAAAATTAGCTGGGCATGGTGGCACATGCCTGTAGTCCCAGCTACTCGGGAGGCTGAGGTGGGAGGATCATGAGCCCAGGAATGAAGGTTGCAGTGAGCTGAGATTGTGCCATTGCAGTCTAGCCTGGGCAACAGAGTGAGACCCCATCTCAAAAAACAAAAACAAAACAACACCCCCCACCCCACCCCCCCGTCAAAACCCACTATAACTATATTCCTGCCCTTGTGGAGCTTATAATCAGCTGACATGTAAGATAAGTGATAAACAAATATATATGTCAGTTGGTGATAAGTGCTCTGGAGAAGAGTAAAGCAGAGTGAGGTGGATAAGGAGGGTGTGGAATTGGGGATTTATTATTTTACATGAGGTGGTCTTGGGGAGGCCTTGTATAATGTCTACTGTTATCTAAATTGTTCACATAGAGGTTCACATGGCTTACATTTCAGTTTCACCCTGCCTTTTGAAATGTCATTCTGGAAATGGAAACGATGAAACCATGTTAGTCATTTGCTTCTTAGTGTGAAGATGTTTTAGATTTCTTTCTTTTGAGCAAATGTTAATGCAGGATTTGAGGCAATGGATGTCTGGGGGTGGGGATGGGGAGGGATTAGAAGGGATCCAAATGGATGAAGTCGTCTCCTGCTTCTGATTAAGGTCTCCTCTGCCACCCAGGGAGCCCCTCTGCTGACACTCCTTGTACATTATTGTTCCATGGTGTCACTTCTCCCACCCTTTTAGTACATCACTGCCCTATGGCATTGCCTTTTACTCCTGGGAGTGCTAATTGGAGAAAGTGAACTCTGCAATGCTTTCCTCTTAGCTGTTGGGGAGAAATGTACTGTAAAATGAAGGGTACTATTTTTTGTTCCGTTAAGCTTCCTGTTTGGCTTGTCATTTTGCTTTATATTTTCAGAGTGTTACTGTCATGTTGTTGTTATTATTTTTAATGCAGAGCCTAAATGTGGCTCTAGGGATATCTTCGTCTGTGATGGCTCTGACTCCAAACATTCATTCATTCTAAATGGAGAATGATTTGAATTCCCCTCACTCTCCCGGCCCCATTGCCTTAGTAGGGTTCTGTTAGGGTTTAGTAGGGTTCTGTGCTTGCTGGTAGCAGTATCTGCATCACACTTCTAACCTTGCAGCCCTTAGGAAAAAGCTTGCTCCAAATTTAGCTCTGTTGCCTGCCAGGCTCTGGCAGTGATTTTGAGGGTGAGAATTTGTACTTCTTCCTCCTGAATTCTCAGGAATTCCCCTTTGCTTAAAAAGGCACCAGACTTAAGGTTTCTAAGAAATAGTATTTTGTACACATCTATTTTATAGTTTATGTCTATAGACACAAATGGCATACACAGATTTGAATTTGTCTGATGTACTGTTTCTTTTGCTTGGTAGCCTAAGCGTGTTGGCTTCGTGTTGATGAATAATTTTAGGTCTGAGATGAAGAAAGCCAGTAATACAAGTTTGCAGCAATGCAGCTGCTTAAAAATGAGCAAAATATGTCTTGTTAAAGTATCTTTTTTTATTATAAGCAAAACTGTTGGATGTGAGAATTAACCTGAATTGCTAATTCTAAGGTAGAAATATTTCTTTTTTTTTTTTTTTTCCAGTTTTTGGTTTGGCTTCTGAAGATACAAAGGAAGAGGTCAAGCAGTCTCAGGTACTAATCCCAATGATCAAATCTTTTCCTCCCTTCTAAGATTCGTTTGTATTTTCTCTAATAGGAATAGTAATCATTTCATTCTTCAATTGTTATTTTTATTGTCACATGAATTCATATAATGTGGTCAACATGGATTTTGAATCCCTAACGCTACCTATAGATAGACTTGCTTTTTAAAAATCCTTTAATATTTAAGGCTGATCCACTTGGTTTTAAAGTTATTTTGAGAAAAAAGGTGTTTTGACATAGAGTTGGACATTTTAATAGTCTTGCTTGGATACCATAGTTTTCCCCAGTCTTACCAAATACCTTTTTTTATTTCTTTTTTGCGACGGAGTTTCACTCTGTCGCCCAGGCTGGAGTGCAGTGGCATGATCTCAGATCACTGCAACCTCTGCCTCCTGGGTTCAAGCGATTCTCCTGTCTCAGCCTCCCCAGTAGCTGGGAATACAGGCATGCGCCACCATGCCCGGCTAATTTTTGCATTTTTAGTAGAGACGGGGTTTCATCATGTTGCCCAGGCTGATCTCAAATTCCTGACCTCAAGTGATCTACCCACCTCAGCCTCCCAAAGTGCTGGGATTACAGGCATGAGCCACCGCACCCAGCCCAGTCTTACCAAATATCTTAACCTTGGGTTTAATTTTCTCAGTCTGCGAAAGGATTTTACTATGTCACAGGTGTCACAGAAACCTGATTAGTCTCTCCTTGAAGGTGGCAATGTGTGAGAGGGCATGCTGGGGCCTGGGCAGGAGACCCAAAGGTGACTATGCTACCAGAGAGTCAGAACCAGAAAGCTAGGCCAGGAGACTCGCAGAGAGCAGGCAGTACTTATCCCAATCTCAGAGCTGCTGCTTTTAAATCATTGGTTGTAGTCAGGGAATGTCTCTAAATGTTTACTAGTTGGGCTTTGCACTAGATCAGTTTAGCATGTAAAAAAGAGAAACAGTAGTTTAAAATATCAGTTGTTTTTGTCATATTAAAGCTCAGTTGACTATTTTTACCCCACAATTGGTGTAAAAGCATTTTTTTAATAGAATGTTTCTTTTATCAACAGGGTGTTTATTATCTGTTTTAACTGTACTATGAGATTCTTACACAGGGGAAATGATAATACTAATTTCTTATGATTTTAAGACCTTTTATGATTAATAAAGCATTTCACACATTTAATTTAATCTTCTTAATGATCCTGTTATTTGTTAAAGCAAATATACCCATTTACAACAGAGAAAACTTAGCGTCAGGGAAGTTATGTGATTTGACCAAGGTCACATGATTTTTTTTTTTTTTCTTTTCAACTTGTGTTTTAGGTCAAGGGGTACATGTGCAGGTTTGTTACATGGGTAGATTGCATGTCATAGGGGTTTGATGGGTAGATTATTTTGTCACCTAGGTAAGAAGCATAGTACCCAATAGGTAGTTTTTCAATCCTTGCTCTCCTCCCACCCGCCACTCTCAAATAGACCCCAGTGTCTATTGTTCCCTTATTTGTGTCCATGTGTACACTGTGTTTAGCTCCCACTTATAAGCGAGAACTTGTGGGTTTTCATTTTCTGTTTCTGCATTAATTGGGTTAGGCTAACGGCCTCCAGCTCCATCCATGTTGCTGCAAAGGCCATGTTCTCATTCTTTTTTATGGCTGTGTAGTATTCCATGGTGTATCCATACCACATTTTCTTTATCCAGTCTACTGCTGATGGGCATCTAGGTTGATTCCATGTCTTTGCTATTGTGAATAGTGCTGTGATGAACATATGTGTGCATGTGTCTTTATGGCAGAACAATTTATATTCCTTTGGGTATATACCCAGTAATGAAATTGCTGAGTTGAATGGTAGTTCTATTTTATGTTGTGTGAAAAATCTCTTTCTGCAGTGGCTGAACTAATTTACATTCTCACCAGCCATATGTAAGTGTTCCCTTTTCTCTGCAACCTTGCCAGCATCTGTTATTTTTTGACTTTTTAATAGTAATAGCCATTCTGACTAGTGCGAGATGGTATTTCATTGTGGTTTTGATTTACATTTCCCTAATGATTAGTGATGTTGAGCATTTTTTTCATATGCTTGTCGGCTGCATGTATGTCTTCTTTTGAGAAGTGTCTGTTCACGTTCTTTACCCATTTTTTAAATGGGGTTGTTTTTTGCTTGTTGATTAGCTTACATTCCTTATAGATTCTGGATATTAGCCCTTTGTCAGGTGCATAGTTTGCAAATATTTTCTCCCATTCTGTAGGTTATCTGTTTACTCTGTTGATAATTTCTTTTGCTGTGGAGAAGCTCTTTCATTTAATTAGGCCCACTGGTCAAATTTTGTTGTTTTGCAGTTGCTTTTGTAGTCTTTATGAAGTCTTTGCACAGACCAATGCCAAGATGGTATTTCCTATGTTTTCTTGTAGGGCTTTTATAGTTTTAGGTTTTACATGTAAGTCTTTAATTCATCTTGAGTTGATTTTTGTGTGTGGCGTAAGGAAGGGGTCCAGTGTCAGTCTTCTGTATATGGCTAGCCAATTATCCCAGCACCATTTATTGAATAGTGAGTCCTTTCCCCATTGCTTGTTTTTGTCAAAGATCAGATGGTTGTAGGTGTGTGGCTTTATTTCTGGGTTCTCTAACCTGTTCCATTGGTCTATGTGTCTGTTTCTGTAGCAGTACCATGCTGTTTGGTTACTGTAGCCTTGAAGTATAGTTTGAAGTCAGGTAATATGATGCCTCCAGCTTTGTTTCTTTGGCTTAGGATTGCTTTGGCTACTTGGGCTCTTTTTGTTTCCAAATGAATTTTAGAATTTTTTTTCTAATTCTATGAAAAATGTCATTGGTAATTTGATAGAAATAACATTGAATCTGTAAATTGCTTTGGGCAATATGGCCATTTTAACAATATTTATTCTTCCTATTCATGAACAAGGAATGTTTTTCCATTTGTTTTGTTGTCTCTGATTTTTTTCAGCAGTGTTTTGTAATGCTCACAGAGATCTTTTACTTCCCTGGTTAGCTGTATTCCTAGGTGTTTTATTCTTTTTGTGGCTACTTTTTTTTTTTTTTTGAGATGGAGTCTCACTCTTATCACCCAGGCTGGCATGCAGTGGCGTGATCTCAGCTCACTACAACCTCCGCCTCCTGGATTCAAGCGATTCTCCTGCCTCAGCCTCCCGAGTAGCTGGGATTATAGGCGCCTGCCACCGCATCTGACTAATTTCTGTATTTTTAGTAGAGACGGGGTTTCACTATGTTGCTCAGGCTGGTCTCAAACTCCTGACCGCAAGTGATCCACCTGCCTCAGCCTCCCAAAGTGCTGGGATTACAGATGTGAGCCACCACGCCGGGCCTTTTTGTGAATGGGATTGCTTTCTTAATTTGCTGTCGGCGTGGATGTTATTTGTGTATGGAAATGCTACTGATTTTTGCACATTGATTTTGTATCCTGAAACTTTTCTGAAGATTATTAGATCTTTTCTAGGTATAGTATCTTACTGTCTGTGAAGAGAGACACTTTGACTTCCTCTTTTCCTGTTTGGATGCCTTTATTTCTTTATCTTCTCTGTTTGCTCTGGCTAGACTTCGAATACTATATTGAATAGGAGTGGTGAGAGTGGGCATCCTTGTCTTGTTCCTGTTTTCAAGGGGAAAGCTTCCAGCTTTTACCCATTCTGTATGATGTCAGCTATGGGTTTGTCATAGACGGCTTTTATTATTTTGAGGTGTGTACCTTTGATGCCTAATTTGTTGATAGTTTTTAACATGAAAGGATGCTGAATTTTATCAGAAGCCTTTTTTTTTTTTTTTGCTTCTATTCAGGTGATCATGTGGTTTTTGAAAAAGCCCTGGACAGATAGATTCATAGCCAAATTCTACCAGATGTGTAAAGCGCTGGTTCCAGTCCTAGTGAAACTCTTCCAAAAAATTGAGGAAGAGGGACTGCTCCCTAACTCATTCTGTGAGGCCCGTATCATTCTGATACCAAAACCTGGCAGAGACACAACAAAAAAAGAAAATGTCAGGCCAATATCCCTGATGAACATAGATGTAAAAATCTTCAACAAAAACGCTAGCAAACCAAATTCAGCAGCACATCAAAAGCTAATCATCGTAAGCAAATCAATAAATGCGATTCATCACCTAAACACATGATTATTAAAAAGTAAAGTTAGAATCCAAATTTTCTGAATCCTTGAATATTTCTCACTTTACTGTTTTATATTACACAGCCCTGTGCATTATGATGTGTGTATTTGGCAATAATGAGGATCATTTGTGACACATTTAAAGTGCTACCTAATCCTGTGGTAGCACTCAAAGTCCTTGTGACTTTGAGCTCTGAATGACAGGCATAAGGTTAACACTGGTCACGAGAACCAAAGTGTTGGAAGTTCATCTCTTCTCCACCACTAGCCAGTTGTGGGGCTTAGTGAACCTCGCTGTGCTCAGCCTCCTCATCTGTAAGATGGGGTAGTAGGACCTACCTCACAGGGCTGTTTTGAAGATTAAGTGTGCCTGTTTATAGCTTAGAACAATGCGAGGTCCTGTTTAAACGTTTACCTGATAAGACAACAACAAATCCTATAAGCAGCCTTTTAAGAGGTTGCATAAGCCATCTTTCCTACCTGAACAAATCAAAGTAAAGAGGAACTGCTTTTGTCTGTTACATTTGTTTTATGGAGGTAGTTGACTTCATATGAAGTAGTTGATGATAATGATGAAAAAAGGGTAGGTGCCAATATTATTGAGCATTTGCTTTGTGCAGACCCTGTGCTCAGCATTTTACTATCTTGTTCAACCTACAACACAATCCTGTGAAGTGGGTCTTGTCATTATTATTCCTATTCCAGTTGAAACAGGCCTGAGCTAGTTGGTGGTGCAGGCAGAATTAGAGCCCAGGGCCGACTGAGTGTAATCATGAACACATCTCATTATTTTATTCAGAATCTCTAGGGCAGTGGTGGGTAGTTGTGACTGGGTGGAAGATTCCATTTTACTTCTCTTCCCTTTAAAAGATTCCATATAAAATTCTTTCGAGGGTGTCATATCTTCTTTTAATGAAGGACTTATAAACTAAGCATTACATGTATGGATTGCAAGTGTTGTTCAAATCTTTTGTGACTTAAAAAATAAAACCTGTGTCAAAGGGTGACTTTAATGTGCCTTTTCCTGGCTAGCATAGGAGCTGTCTGTGGGGTAGAGATGAATGGCAAATCTCTTTCATATCTGAATAGCAATTCAGTTGACTTACAAGACCTTGACAGTGAGCACACTTTGATTGATATTGATAGCGTAAGAAACATGTGGCAGCAGAAATAATAAAACAAACCATGTGTTTCCTTCATCTTAGGAAGAACTAAGTCTTTTCACAAGGGAAGCTGGAGACAGAATTTTAATTGTTCTGTTAATTTAGTCTAATTTTCTTTCTCACAGGGGAAATTAGTCAAGACCATTTTGGTTCCATCTCAATTCACCTTATTCAACTGTTTCTTGCATATTTGATTTTTACAGTTTACAAATTGAACCCCTTGAAATGGCTAATCATTTCCTAGCTATTGTGTCAGTCAACAGAGCTGCTGTGTTTAATAGCAAAGAGAAAGATGTATCATTTTCATTGCTATTCTTTGATTTCACAAAGGTAGCTATCTGATGGAAAGTCCAGTTGGTTTTTCAGCTTCATTTGCTTAGTCTAGAACTGTAGCATTCTGGATATTTTTCATCTTTTAACTTGTTGATGAAGGTGACTTTTGCTTTCTATATTATTTTTTAGCTCACTCTCAAAATCTATTCACATCTAATGATGTGTATTTTTTAAAGCATGCTTCCCGAGGAAGGCTGGACAGGCATTATCATGGCGGTGTGAGGAAGAGCATTGGGACAGAGTTAGGAGACCTGGTTTGTAATTCTGGTTCTGTGGCCAGAATGACTGCTGGACCTTGGGAAAATGATTTATCTTTTCCGAGCCTCTGTTATCTCATTTGCAAAAGGGGAGTATTGGGTTGAATCATCTCCAATGCTGTTTTTAGATCTAACAATTCTATTTTTCCAGGAGCCTCAGCTGGCAGCCAAAGCTGTGGCATCCAGAAGGCAGCTTGGCCTGGGGCAGGTGGTGGGTTGCCAGTGGAGACAAATGGCTCCTCTGGAGCTGAGGCTGGCCCCTTCCCTGAGGGCAGGTTGTCTTCCTGGTCAAGAGTGGCATTTAGAGTAAGTCTGCACATGCTGACTTACGGTGATAACCTGGCTTTGGTTCAGCGCATTCAGGGAACTGGATTGAGCTTTCCAGTCTTTTTTAGTAATTTCTTCCAGATCTACCTGTTTCATCAGGATTAAGTTAGGTGTCACTTGATCCATCCTGAGAGTTAACAAATCAGCATATAACTATAGGTTCTCCTCTACTCAGTGGCATTTCTAGTCTCGAGACAAAGATAATTTCAGAATATGCCACTAAAGGTAGTCGCTCCCCTGTGTTTAGCTCTCTCTTCCCCGAGTGTTGTCATGGTCCCTTTGGTATTCTTAGAGGATGCATCTCTGTGGATACGTCTCTTGGCTTTTAAGCCGCTCCCAATTTTGTTGGTAAGGGCTCACGACCACATTTCTTGTTGCAGTCTGTGAAGAAAATTGAAGGATATTTGCCACCGTCCCATTGTCATAATTATAGCATATGACTGTTGAAAGCAAGAAAGGGCAATTAGGGAGAAAATTCCTTCTTAGTCTGCAGAGAAGACAATGAAAATGGCACATTTAGCTGCTGACACTTTGCACTTTGCCAGATAAATCTTTTGAGAGTTCCTCCGTTGATTTACACAGAGTCGAGGTCAGGTATTTCTGTGCCCACATCCAGATTTCTGTGTCTGGAGCTCTCCAGCTCTTAAGGTGCCCCTTCTGTGCTCCTGATTTTTTTTTTTTTTTTTTTTTTTTTTTGATATGGAGTCTTGCTCTGTTGCCCAGGCTGGAATGCAGTGGCACGATCTCGGCTCACTGCAACCTCCGCCTCCTGGGTTCAAGCGATTCTCCTGCCTTAGCCTCCTGATTAGCTGGGACTACAGGCGCCTGCCATCATGCCCGGCTAACTTTTGTATTTTTAGTAGGGATGGGGTTTTCCGTATTGGCCAGGCTGGTCTTGAACTCCTGACCTTGTGATCCACCTGCCTCGACCTCCCAAAGTGCTGGGGTTACAGGTATGAGCCACCACACCCGGCCTCTGTGCTCCTGAATTCTGGTGACCACCATAGGCTGGCCTCTGAGGCCCTGTGCAGGCCCCTAGGACTACTCCTCAGGTTGGAGAGAACATTGTGGTAACATTCTTGAAGACAGCATGACTGCACCCAAAAGATGATAAAGTGCAATAATTAGTAGAACTTATCTTCATGAGGAGCACCCTGCCAGGTTCGAGACTCCTCTGATATGTTGCTAATGCTTTATGGTTTACTGGGCTTTAAAAATGGACCCTCCTGAGAATATCATGAACCAGTTAAACATTCACTGCATCTTACACAATAGGAAAGAGCTTCAGCTCAATCGACTTGCCCAAGATCACATGAGAAGGGCACAGCCCCAACTAAGAAGTCTGTCATGATACAGAAGTACATCATTGCTCCGTGGTCCCTTAGGTTTCGGTCTCATTTCTTTAGGGACGCGTTTCCAAGCTCCCTTTTTCAAATCTTCCTCCCATGTGCTGATACATACCATGCACCGTGCATGTTTACTCAGTGTACTGCTGACTTTGTTATGTACTGAGATTCATCTTTTTCTCTTTCATTTAAAATACAGGATTTGGAGAAAAGTGGTATATCAAGGAAAAATGACATAGGTAAGTAATGATTTTTTTTTACCTAAGAGTGTGTACTTAGGTATATTTTGTATGAATTATATTTCCATGAAGTGATTTTTTTCTGATTTTATTTATGGGGTAAATATTGTTGTTCAAATATTCTGTCTTTGGCCCAGCCTAACGTTTGCTCTCCTGAAGATGTGGGGCGAACACCTCTCAGATGGGCATGTTGGCATGTGGTGGATTTATGTTTACTCAGTGAGATATGTTGGATTTAATTCCCTCTGGCATCATTCATTGAGCTTCCAGTAAGGATAAAGCACCATGCCTGGTGGGCTCTCTGGGGGAATGCAGAGGGGAAGGAGACATGGTCCCTGTTATTAAGGACCCACATGATGTGGGAGAACAGAACAAGCTGTGACATTAGCGCAGGCCGTCCGGGAGCAGGCTGTCCACTTGCTGACCTGCAGACACCTCCATGCCTTTCAGGAGTCAGCTCACCGGTCACGTCTGCCAAACTTGTCCCGAGCATCCTGGCCTGGAAGCCGTTACCCCTTCCTTTGTAAGGCATCATACTTCTATCATTGCCCATTCCTTATTTGTACTCCTTTTGAAACACCCTCTCCGCCATAGTTTGTAAGTATCTTCAGAAATGTGACCAGGAGTTAGACTTTAAAAAAAAATTAATGGGAAGCATGCCCAGTGTGTAAGGCCACACCTCTGTGTGTAGGGGTGAGTTTGTCCTTGAAGGGTGTGAATTTTGTCAATGTCTTTCCTCCCAGGGTAGGAGGAATGACCCAAGTCTGGAACACAATCAGCCAGGACCTGGACACCAGTAGCAGTGGAACCTCACAGGAAGCCTATGGTGTCAGGGGGTATGCGGTCCATGGGAGAAGTCTCCCTTCAGACACAGGGGGTTGGCTCACCTCCAGTTTCATGATGGATAAGCCTGGGTTCCAGGAAACAAGAAGGGAACAATATTCTCTTCTTGCTTCCTCTCCACTATTTTCCATGGAGACCTGGAAGGCGAGCTCTAGATAAGAGGGAAAAGGATAAAGGAAAGTGTTCCTTTCTAGGCCTTCCCTTCCTGGGCCTGGGTTCTGAGGGGTGCAGAAGTTCAGGAGAGACCCCCACCCCTGGGTGGAAGTGGGAGGATGACCTGTCTTGGGCACGCATATCTAGGGCCCACAGGGGAGTGTTTTGGGGTCTGCGAGCAGCTGTATTTAAGGAACCACGTCAATTTGTTGCTTTTTCTTTGTATTATAACACCCTGTATGGTTTAGCCACGCCTTTCCATGTGGAGATTTTCTTCCCTGCTACCAACTCTGTGGCTTTGAGCATTTATTTGTAGTTTATGGGAGCAGATGAGTCTCTGTTTATTAAATGAATTAATGATGCAAGTCTGGAACATGGGCTTGAAACTACAAAGGGGAAGTTACCTTGGACAAGTAAATTTATATTCTTGCAATTGCACATGGCAAGTCGAGTGATACCTAAGTTGGTATCAGTTCATCTGAAAAAGACCCAGGGGACTTCGTTGTCACAATCTTTGTGTGAGCCTACAAGACCAGGAGGCTACTAAAGATCCTGGGCAGTTGCAGTGACAACAGTAGATTCAGGGCACCGAGAGCATGGCTCACAGTCAGAGCTGGGAGATAGCCTCCATGCACGGGATGCTGTTTCTCCTTCAGCTTGCTGCCTAATTGATAGATTCACTAGTATATGATTATTCTCACCAAGTAAACATAATTGGAGTGGCCCGCTTTGTGTGTGTGTGTTTGTGGGTGTGTGTGTATGCATGCATATTTTTTCCTCAGCTTTAAATCATAAGGCTGCTTGTTACAGCTTATATCAGAAGTACATCGTATTGGTTTTTCATCAGAAAAGCACCAGCATGATGAAACCCATTTTTCTAGATAATTTCTGACCAGGAAGATGAGCACTTTACAGTACAGTGCTTGGCCCATGGTAGGTGCTCAGCAACTGAAGACATAGAGAGCATTTGGTTTCTTCTGCTTTCATAGAAGAATCATTGCTCTTCAGCATCCATTTTCTAACTATCTCTCTGTCCTGCTACCTTTCCTGAGCACTGTCTGCCACTCACCATTGGCTTTGGCATTGCATTGGCCCTTTAGGTATCCTTGGCTAATTTCTTTATCTTCCCCTTTTAGCCTGTCACTCTGATTATTATTGTCAGGCACTTAGTGTGCGGCCCATTTATTGCCCATTCCTGGGGGAGAAACAATGATGATCCATCTTGAGTTGTGACAGTGTTTGCTGAAGGCAGATTGCAGTGAGTTTAAAGAAGTGCAACCAAGATGATAAGGAAATCGTGGAATTGTCTTATTTAGCTCTGTGGACTGGGCAGCAGGAGCTTAAGAGTCAGGTGGTTGGATGGCATACACAGAGAAGACAGCTACCAAGATAAGCTCTGGGATCTGGACTCAGCCAGAATGTGATTCAGTGAAGGGACGGCTTAGGCTGTATGTCAGAAAATATTTCTTGGTACTGGTATAAAGAACAGCAGGAATTTAAACACATAAGCTGTTTTCAGCACCGAACTGTACTAACTATACTAACCTGGTTCTTTTCTGGAATGGGTTGGGGCTGACTAGCATGTCAGTGATCTTCCGGCATTCATTATGATCAGGGTTGCAGGAGCTCCCCTCCCCTTTAGCCTTGTCCTCGATAATACCCCCATGCGTCCTGTTCCTTGGCTATACCTAACCGTTAGTATTTTCCTGCCCTAAATTTGATTCTGTCCCAAACTTTCACTGCTCCCTCTGTGGGGAGGGTCTTCCCACCCCTTTTTTCCCCCATCTTCGGGACAGTGTCCTCCTTCCCTCCTTTGGGAAGTCCCCACTGCCTGGGACCCCACTTGGCTCATGAGGCCCTTCCCCCATTTGAAAGTGATTAATCTAGAGCCCAAGCCTCTCAGCATGGTATATAAATCCCTCATGATTTGTCTTAACGGATCTGCCTCCGTTTCTAACTTTATCACCTACTGTACCCCGCCATGCTCCTTTTCTCAGAAATGCCTGACAGACATGGTCGTTCACTCAGGGAGACTGCAGAGATACCACAGGCTGTGGGCTCTGTGGTGATCCCACTGATCTGCTACCCTCTGTGTGTGTGTCTGCTGCTTTTTAAAGGAAACTCAGGAAATAACCTCCTCCTGGAAGCTCTCCTTGCACTCGCCCCCGATTGTCTGGGCTCCAGTGCCCTGTGCTCAGTTAGCTCTGGCTTTCCACTTACTGCTTTGTGTTATAATGGCCTGCCTATGAATGAGGCTCAGACACTCCAGGGCTGCGACTGGGCTCACTCATTCTTGTATCACAGAGCCCTACACTTAGTAGGTACTCAGAAGATGTTTGCTGAATGAATGAATGAAGCGTGCATGATTGAAGTATAGGAAAAAGGGAGAGGCCAGCATGATTTCTTAGTGGCTATGTTAAAAAGAGGACAGATTCAACTCACAGGACATGACCCAGGTATGGGAAGAATTTGCTCTTTAATCTTGCAAATCCTCTTCCCTGTACGGAAATGCTGTTGTCTTCAATGAGAAGACAGTGGGAGCTTTGCTGAGCTGGTAGGAGTGGCAGGAGTTGGTTACTGTGATGAGCGGTGAGCACAGGATTAAGCTTTTATTTTTATTTTTATTTTTTTTAGAGATGTAGTCTTGCTGTGTTGCTCAGGCTGACCTCAAACTCCTGGGCCCAAGCAATCCTCCCACTTCAGCTTCCCAAGTAGCTGAGACTTCAGGTGCATGCCACCATGCCCAGCTAGGATTAACCTTTTGATAGAGAAATCTACTCTTTAAAAAATGTATTAGGAAATAATTTGAACATATAAGAAGTTATAAAGAGAATAATATAATGAACATTCATGTATTATATGTTCATTAGATTAAGAAATAAAATATCACCTAGATTAAGAAATTAAATACCATTAACACTGCTGAAACCTTTTAACCATTATCCTGATTTGGTATTTATCATACTCATGTAATCTTTTATACCTTCACATGCTATGTGTGTATATGTTTGGTATATATACATTTTAATATATTTATGTTTATATTGTTGCAAACTATTATATAGTTATTCTTTTGCAACTTGCTTTTTTCAGCATTATGACTATGGGATTTATCCATCTGGATTGATACATGTAATACTGGTTAATTTTTATTGCTGCATAGTATTCAAGTTAATGTATCTTGTTAGTGGATATTTTTGTTGCTTCCCATTTTTTTCTTTTACACAGTGCCACTGTAAACACTTTTGTCATATATCCTTGTGCACACATCTGAGTTTCTCAAGGATGATTAATAAGAGTGGAATTTCTGGGTCATTGGGAATGTGCATCTTCTTTATTAAATTTTAAAAAAATTATTCTCTGAGGCTTATTTACTCCATTCTTAACAAAAAGAAATCCTTATAACTCCTCTTTAGATGTGTGAGTTTATATTAATGTTTCAGATGTAGTAGATCCAAGATAAGAATTCAGTTGAAACTGAAGACACCCATTTAAGTCTTACCCATGTGTCCAACATATAAAGCCAAGAAGCTGGTTTAAAATAGAGACAGGTATATGGAATGTTCCTATTTATATGAACTCCTAAAGAAAAGGAATTAGGTCATATTCAGTAGGCTGTTCAGCATTTCCTTTTACATATTTTATTTAGTTTTAACCAAAGAGCATTTTAGATTATTTTTAGGATCTAGATGGCTCACTGTGGAGCTATCTGTTGTGTGAATATTTGAGCAAGTGAATAAATGAATGGACCTATAGAATAGAGCATAAGAACAATCAAATATAATGGAATAAAATTAAAATCAAATTAGGTTCTCTGAGCTGAGGTGTTAAAGAGAAAGATTCATGGTGGGGGAAAGGTCCCCACATGGCTTTGCTGACAATCTGGCTGAAGGCTAGAATTTATGTGGCACCTTCCTCTGCCAACATTCCTGTCTGGTGGCAGGGTGCTGACACAATCACTGTTTTATCCATTTCTTTGTTATAGGCCCAGAACCTGGGGAGGCCTAACGTGTTTCTCTGGGAGGCAGCCTTGCTACTGCCATTGGCAAGCCCTCTGATGGTCTTTGTGGGCAGGACATACTCGGGTTTCCTTCCTGCTTGCCGCTGTAAAAAGCTGGCTGCCTTCAGGTGCATCTCTAGCAGGCTGGTGAATACTGCCAGCATGGGGTGTTATAGATGGGCTTTATGCAGGACTTCACGCTAAAGCCCTGTTGCTGAGGAATTGCTGTGGCCGGTTTCCTGGAGATAACACCTAATCCTGGCTAGGTGCCTTATGAGGTAGGGTAGGGATTATTGAGTTACTTATTTGCAAACCCTTGTGAACTCATGGGAGATGGGCAGTTACTGTTGAGTGTCACCTTAAAGGACCATTCAGAACATTCTTGAAGTAGTGTAGTAGTGAGCTAGGACTACATAACAAAGTACCACAAAACGTGGCTTAGTACAAGCAACAGAAATGTATTGTCTCACAGTTCTGGAGGTTAGAAGTCTGACATCAAGGTGTGGGCAGGGTTGGTTCCTTCTGAGAGCTGGGAAGGAAGGATCTGTTCCAGGCCTCTGTCTTTGGCTTGTAGATGGCTATCTTCTCTGTGTGTCTCCTCATATCATCTTCCTTCTCTATGTGTCATTTATGTGTCCAAATTTCTAAGGAGACTGGTTATATTGGATTAAAGTTCACCCTGATGACCTCGCTTTAACTTGATTACCTCTGTGAAGACCCAATTCTAAATGAAGTCACATTCTGAGGTATTGGGGGTTAGGACTTAAAAAATATGAATTTTAGAGGACATGTTTCAACTCATAACAGGTAGCAGCACAGTGTAGGATTATGTGGGAATTGTTAAAAAGCTACTTGTGAAAGTTAGATTTTCAGCTACTGGGAAGATTAGTGTTCTAGATATTTTCACACATTTTCAGCCATTCTTTCTGACATATGCGGGAGCACATTCTCAGTTTGGTGCCATAGACTGGGTCTGGTACAGTCAGCTTATTTACTTGCTAACTTCTAGGAAGGAAGCTTGGGAAACAGTTTAAAAAGAGAGAAAATTTTGTCTCTAGAATTATATACGAATTGATTTTTTCCCATTAAGAGTTTACTGCCTGAAGGTTTGCTTTGTAGCTATTTTTTCACTTGTTTTCAAGTTTATTTTAATAATTGTGTAAAAAGAAATACCTGAAAACTATTTTTTTTGTTCTAGACTTAAAAGGAATTGTATTCGTCATCCAGAGTCAAAGTAATTCTTTTCATGCAAAGAGAGCAGAGCAGTTAAAAAAAAGCATCTTAAAGCAGGCTGCAGATCTTACACAGGTACGTAGCGATGGCTGGGGGGTCTGCCAGTTATGTATTTCTTGATTACCTTGATGTTTTCCAAAACACTGGATCTGTGGAGAATCAGTTTTTATTTAGACGAGAATAATTCCTCTGACTCATTTTGCTTATTTAATATTGAGTATTTGTTGTTGAAAATGTTTCGGTCAGCTGGGCGTGGTGGCTCACGCCTGTAATCCCAGCACTGTGGGAGGCCAAGGTGGGCGGATCCCTTGACGTCAGGCATTGGAGACCAGCCTGGCCAACATGGCAAAACCCCATCTCTACTAAAAATACGAAAATTAGCAGGGCCTGGTGATGCATGCCTGTAATCCCAGCTACTCAGGAGGCTGAGGCAGAAGAATCGCTTGAACCCAGGAGGCAGAGGTTGCAGTGAGCCAAGATCACACTACTGCACTCCAGCCTGGGTGACAGAGTGGGACTCTGTCTCAAAAAAAAAAAAAGAAAAAAAAACGTTTTGGTTAACTCCTAATGCACAAATTATCATATTCTGAATTTTTTTTGTGTGTGTGTATATATATATATAAATATATATATAAATTTAAGAGAACTATATAATTGTGTGGGGCAACTGTAGATTTGTCACGAAGTATGATAAAAGCAAGTAGAAGAAATAACTTTCTAAAGGCAAGGCTTAAAATAGAGATAATTAATGTTCAAAATTTTGGTAACAAGTTCTAAGGCAATTTTCATGTTGGAATAACATTTTCATTAATCTTAGTGCAGTGCTTCCTGTATGAGTCTCTTAATCTGCTTTTTTAATTGGATGTCATTAATTTAACTTTTGAGTTGATTTATAATGTAATATTCCAGAAGGATTATGGAGAGAAAAATCTACGCATATAGGTACATTTTAATAACATTTAAAATAGGCATGAACAGAATATAAAGCTGCTCTGAATAATGCTGGAGGTTTGGAGTGAGGGAGGATCTACCTTGTGCTGCCCTATGGGTGCTTTCCTTCTTTAGCTAAGTAAGTCCATCAAGACCTCTGCACCACGTTGTGATGTCCTTCAAGACCGAAGTGCTTGCCTGTAGATAAATGCTATCCCTTTGTTCTCCCAGGAAAGAACTCTTTGACAAGAGACATATGTGCGTGACAGATTGTTTTCTTTCTCTTCATGGGTATTGGAAAATAAAGGGTCAGAAATGTCCGTGGAAACATAAACAGCCTTAACAGTATTCAAGGCAAGGAACTGCTGGGAATAAGGTTTATTGTGCTTAATATTTAAATGCTTTATATATAAACTGTATCAAACTGTCTTGCGTCCCTGCAAGGCCAGGTTCTCTGGGTTGCTCTGCTTGAAACATCGTACTTTCTCAAGGGAGAGGAAAGTAACACATGCTATAGATTGTTTTTCAGTAGTCAGAGATAGGAGCAGCTTGATAAGTTAAAAATTTTTCTTTTTTGGCTGGGTGCAGTGGCTCACGCCTATAATCCCAGCACTTTGGGAGGCCGAGGTGGGTGGATCATGAGGTTGAGAGATCGAGACCATCCTGGCCAATATGGTGAAACCCTGTCTCTACTAAAAATATAAAAATTAGCTGGGCGTGGTGGTGTGCGCCTGTAGTCCCAGCTGCTCAGGAGACTGAGGCAGGAGAATCACTTGAACCCAGGAGACAGAGGTTGCAGTGAACTGAGATCGCGCCACTGCCCTCCAGCCTGGTGACAGAGCAAGATTCTGTCTCAAAGAAAAAAAAATTTTTTTTTTCTTTTTTTTGGAAACCTAACTTTTGGAGGTTTTCTCCTACTAAATCTTCCTGGATTTTATTAGAGAGGCAGACATGCAGCAACCTTGACTGGCTGGCTTCTTCCATCTGCTCTGCTGGAGGCGCTAGTGGGGTGGCCACGTGCAGGCTGCTGCAGGGAGGAGGAGGAGCCAGGAGCCCAGGTAATCCATCCCTCAGGTGGATCCAGGGAAGCTCTAACTGGATTTTGCTCAGTCAGACCTTGCCAGTTACCCCAAATTTTGTGATCAGTGATGACATCAGAACCACAGTTAGGCATCCCTTACTCATATGAATTAAGAGCACACTTTTCCCTATGTCACCCGCATGTGCCCCTGCTCCCAGCAATACCTTTCGTTTTGCAGATACAGATTTGTGTTTTTTAGATTATGTATCTTCCCCATTTAATCCATACCAGTGGTCCTTTCCATGGATACGAATAGCGACGCCCCTTGCCATCCAAGTCTAGTTGATTGCATATGCCCCTATACTTCCTCTACTGTTCATCCACTCTTATTTTATTTTTGGCCAATTTTGTTTCTGTGCAAATGGATATTCATTGCTGGCTCTCTACCTGCCTTTCCCCTTCTGTTCTTCTGGGAAGAGTAGTTTTTAGAGCACCTTCGAGCAGGGCAGTGTTCCTGGGACTTGGTTTACAGCAGGGATAAGGCATGTGGGTACGTTTTGGTGGGAAGCAATAGAAATTATAAAGTATTCCTTCTTCTCCTCTTCCCCTTAAGAAAAATGAGAGTTGGCAGGGTGTTGCTGGGGGCTGGGTATGCCTGCTTCTTTGAGAGGCCCTGGGGCTCCGCAAAGGATAGGGCCCAGGTACAAGAGCACTGGATGCTTAAAACTGACTCTAGGCTCTGGGGAGGATGGTTACAGGTTCCTGTGTAAGCTGAACTTGGCAGTTGTATTTAGGAATGGAGAATGTGTTATAACTTCTCTTTGGTGTCTGTCAGGATTGAGGCAAGATGGTAGGCAGCTGAGCAGGTGTGGATTCAGCAGAGCAGAAGGAACCTCCATTGCTTGTTACCTTGTGCCAAGACAGTTGCACCAGAGCTTATTAACTGAAGTTCCTGTCTCTAGATCCCAGCTTCATCTTCCACCGCTCATCCCCTTGTGCTTTATTTGCCAGTAACTTCAAACTAGTATATGGTTCTAGGATCACTTGCCATATTAGTCCATCTTTGCATCGCTATAAAGAAATATCTGAGACTGGGTCATTTATAAAGAAAAGAAGTTTACTTGGCTTATGGTTCCATAGGCTGTACAGGAAGCATGACAGCTTCTGGGGAGGCCTCAGGAAACTTTCAATCATGGCAGAAGGTGAAGAGGAAGCAGGCACATCTTATGTGGCTGGAGCAGGAGGGTTAGAGAGAGAGGGGAGGTGCTACACACTTTTAAGCAATCACATCTCTCAATAACTCACTCTCCTCACGACAGTACCAAGGGGGATGATGTTAAACCATGAGAAACTGCCCCCATGATCCAGTCACCTCCCTCCAGGCCCTACTTCCAACATTGGGGATTACAATTCCACATGAGATTTGGGTGGGGACACAGATTCAGACCATATCACATGCTATGCCCCTGTGGCTTTGTATATTGTAGATCCTGTCTTCTTGTCAAGCTCATGTATCCCCATAAAGGTTTTCCGTGCACCATCTTGAGCCGCCGTGCTAAGCTACTTCCTTTTTGGTTCCACTTTTGTATCTTGGACAAACTTCTATTGTATACTTTTCATTGTGTATTATTTGTTACCTGTCTCTTTTACAAATTTTGAAAGCAGAGAATAGACTATGTCTTATGAGTTGATTCTTCAGAACCAAGCACTGAATCCTTGAAATTCATGATCTTTTCTTTCCCAGAGTTACTTTCTTCTCTATTGTAATAGAAGTTTCCTTGTATTTCTCCTACATACAGTATGGACCTTCGGCCGTACGTACGCATGCATGCACACACATGCTGTATTAAATCACAAGTTCTTTGAAGGCAGACACTTCTTTTGATCCTTCCATAGCACCTTGAACATAGTAGGTATTCAGCATATGGCAATTGAATTGACTCTAAGAAATTTATCAAACGAAAATGAAAATTTAAGTAACTTATGTATTTTATTCCTGTTAACTCTTAAATGGATAATGGCCAACCTCCCTCTTATTAAATATAGTAGCTATTTACTTCTCTCAGTGAAACCACAGAGTTTAGGAAGAAGAGTAGAAAAAAAATTAGGTATGAGTTGGTTCTAGAAAAATATGATGTTATGAATAATTAAATCTTTTGGAGATAATATGAAAAAGAACCAGAAGATTCACTTGACTAACACAGACAACGTAACAGTGACTTAAAGAAGATGGAAATCCTTCAGTATTGAAACAAAATTAAAAAAAAAATGGAAGATGTACTTCTCCCCACCCAACAGTCTAGTTGGTGGGGGCCTGGGGAGGCAGCTCTGCTCCAGGTTCCTCTGTCCTGTTACTTGGATGAAGTGTCTTGTCCTGCTTGGTTGAAGCTGACCTACATTCTGCATTCCAGTGTGTGTAGGCCAAGCTGCTTCCTTTTAAGGATTTTGTACCTTGCAGTTGTATATGTTGTGTCCCTTTATGTACCTATGTCCAGGATATATCATGTGGGTACACTTGGGCTGGGAAGTGTAATGTCTAGTTGGGTGGCCCTGGATTCAGCTAGAACTCAAGGGGTTCTAATCTTTAGAAGGGAAAGGGATCATGGATACAGAGGGACAAATCGATGTCTCTGCCAAAGTCAGGATTTTGTTTTCATATCAAGGACTCACTTAGTCTACAGAATTTATCTATGAACCTCTCATTCATTCTTTTGGTATTTGAAGACATACTACGGGCAAAGTACTGGGGATACAAAGATCAACAAGACATAGTCTTGGTACTTGAAGAATGCACAGTCCCAGAGAGGAGAAGGGCCATCAGCAGGCAGTTTTTCTTTTTTTTTTTTTTTTCTTTTCCTTTGTTTTTGAGATGGAGTCTCACTCTGTCACCCAGGCTGGAGTGCAGTGGCGTCATCTCAGCTCACTGCAAGCTCCGCCTCCCGGGTTCATGCCATTCTCCTGCCTCAGCCTCCCGAGTAGCTGGGACTACAGGCACCCGCCACCACACCTGGCTAATTTTTTTTTGTATTTTTAGTAGAGACGGGGTTTCACCATGTTAGCCAGGATGGTCTTGATCTCCTGACCTCGTAATCTTCCTGCCTCGGCCTCCCAAAGTGCTGGGATTACAGGCATGAGCCACTGTGCCTGGCCAAGCAGGCAGTTTTCAAGCAAGGTGGAAGAGCAGTGATAGAAGGGTACTTGGGACACAAAGGAGGGCCCTTACCATGGTGAAGTGGGGCAGGGGAGCTGAGGAGGGGATGTGATGCTGAAGGAGGGATTTCTGAAAGTGCTGAGCCTGGAACTGAGCCTACCTATTAGGCACTAGCTAGGTTGAGGCTGAGGTGGGAGGGGAGGGCTTTCAGGGTAAGGAGGACAGCAGGTAAGGTGGCCAGGTGAGAGGTGGAAGCACAGGTGTGTGGGCTCTGATGCTGTCCTGGGGCCAGTGGATGGGGGGTGGCAGTGTGGGCCACAGGCCTGGGAAGTCAGGATGGATCATGGTCACGCAGAATTGTATGTCCTCTGGGGAACCAGGCTTCTCTGGGGGCTTCTCTGAGGGCCCTCCTGGTATTCTGAGGTGTATCTCTTTGGTATACAGGTGTTTAGCGTCTCTCGTCTCTGGCAATACATGTAGCAGTGACCCTGGTCACTATTACAGTTAAAAGTGCCCCTTGGTTGAGGATTACTACCAGGGAGTGCCGTTAGGGAGTAGACCCGGTAGAGTTTGTGTTTTAAAACCATCCCCTGGTGGCCTTAGGGAGAATGGCATTAAGAGAGCCAGGACTGGGCAAGGAACCTCATTCTAAGGTCGTGGGACTAGTCTTGGGCCATGCTGCACAGGGCAGGTTGCAGACTGCTGTGTGCCCTCCACCACAGCAGTTTGAGAAGCCCTGGGCTGGGGACAGGGCCATGGATCTGGCTGGGGGTGGCGTAGGGGTGCTGCAGGGCCAGAATGGTGGGAGATGGACCCAGGCTGGAGAGAATGGCAGGGACGCTTCCAGCTGGGACTCAGATGAGGTGGGGCTGCTGAGTGAGATTGAGGACAGGTTCTCAGGTTTAGAGGGTGATGATGACTTTGGGTGTCATATCTGAAGTGAGGGTGTGAGTAGCTGGAGGCTGGATATTTGTTTTACGCTCAGGAGAAAGATTTGGCCAGAAGATGGTAGATTTGAGAGTCAGCAACATACATAGGTAGTGGCTGGAAGCTTGAAGGTGCTGCTTCCAGGGGAAGCCATGGGCCCTGCGGGAAGACCAGTGTCTAGGGGCTGGGCAGAGTCAGAGCAGACTGAAGGGCCATACGAAGGGATACAGAGAGGAGGGGCAGTGTGGGATGCTGGCTACCTGAGGACTGGCCCGTCAAATTGCCATCAGTAATGCGACATTCTCTGGAGAGGCCTCAGAGAGACTGGTCTCAGACTGCCTGACTAATTGGGACCGTGGCCTGCGCACTGACCTCAGGATGCATCCCACTCAGTGTGCTTTGTTGTTGCTGGCACCACCACTGTTATTATTTTTTAATTGTAATAAAAAACACCTAAAATGCACGTCTTAAGTGTACAACTCAGCAGTGTCAAGTGGAATCATGTTGTGTAACAGATCTCCAGAGCTTTTTTATCTTGTGAAACTAAAAACTGTACGCATTGAACAACTCCCCATTCCTCCCTCCCCCAGCCCCTGGCTACCACCATTCTACTTGCTGTTTCTGTGAATTTGATTTTTCTAGATTTCTCGAAGAGTGGAGTCATAGGTATTTGTCCTTTTGTGACTGGCTTCTGTCACTTACTAATGCCTTCAGGATTTATGACAGACTCTGTGTTGTTGCAGGTAACCTCAGTCCACTGTGATGGACATTTTCATCTGTAGACACCTATTTCCTTGGATGCTCATTTGGCATTTCACGTATGCACCCCCAAGGTGTACTTTGTCCTTCAGTGTATCTGTTCTGCCTTCAGGCTCCAGAGGGAGGTGGGACCTGTTCCCTATTCCTTTTTGCATCCCGCATAGCACGTAGTGGATTGCCAAACACACACAGCATTAGAACCTGTATTTCCATTGATTCATTGTCCTTAGCTTTTGAAGCTTAGGAAATAGCTACATTTCTTTAAAGTATTTGACTTTTTAGTGCTTTATTCTATGCATCTATTTAGTTTTATCATGCTTATACTTAATTTTTATTGTCCTTTATTTGCAGTTTTCTGTTTAGACAACCTGTTGAGTAGGGGACTTAGATTGCCACTAGGTGGCAACATTGGTTTTACGTTTAAAGGCATGTAATTAACCAATATTGTTAGGCAATGCACCCCCATCACCCCCAGCATTTAATTTCTGTGATAGTAAGTAGAGCCTAGACTAAAGCAATAAGGAAGCTTCCCTTTAATTATACGAAGGTCGGTTATTGTTCTGAAATTCTTTGTTTGGATGAAGCCAGCTAAGAGCACCCAAGTAGTTATGACCAAACTTTAATTTGCTCACAAGATCCAGAGTGAGCTGTTACAGCTTAGGTAATTTCATTTTTGGGTTAACAAGTCTTTTGGAAGTTGAACTGTCCAGAAAGATTTTCGGGTTTGCAATTATACTTGATTCTGGATCATTTTTTCTTTTACAGAGTTTTTTATGCCACATGTATGATTAAAAGTTTACTTTATTCCATGAATAGCACTTTAGAGATCCATGAATGGGGCCAAGTATGGTGGTTCACACCTGTAATCCCAGCACCTTGGGAGGCCAAGGTGGGCGGATCACCTGAGGTCTGGAGTTCAAGACCAGCCTGGCCAACATGGTGAAACCCTGTCTATACAAAAATACAAAAATTAGCCGGTCGTGGTGGCCAGCTCCTGTAATCCCAGCTACTCTGGAGGCAGAGGCAGGAGAGTTGCCTGGACCTAGGAGGCGGAGGTCGCAGTGACCCGAGATCGCACCACTGCACTCCGGCCTGGGCAACAGAGCGAGACTCCATCTCAAAAAAAAAAAAAAGAGAGATCCAAGAACAAGAATGGCTGACAGCTAACGTAGGGTCTGTAGACAATACTTAGGGGGCAATGATGAGATAACTTCACCTGAAACTAAATGAAAATAGAGAAATAAGATCAACTTCTGAGAATTAAATGCTGAAATTCACAAAGCATAGGGAGGCAAAGTCACTTTAAAGAGGCAGGAGGGCTCCTTAGTTAAAACTTAGCTGGAGGCTGTTTTTTTTTTTTTTTTTAGATGGAGTTTTGCTTCTGTTTCCCAGGCTGGAGTGCAGTGGTGCGATCTCAGCTCACTGCAACCTCTGCCTTCTGGGTTCAAGCGATTCTCCTGCCTCAGTCTCCAGAGCAGCTGGAGTTACAGGTGCCTGCTACCACGCCTGGCTGATTTTTTGTATTTTTAGTTGAGACAGGGTTTCACCATGTTGGCCAGGCTTCTCTCGAACTCCTGACCTCAGGTGACCCACCCGCCTTGGCCTCCCAAAATGCTGGGATTACAGGTGTGAGCCACCGTGCCCCGTCTACTGGAGGCTGTTTTAAGAAATGGACATGCTCAAGAAAGAACTGGTGACTCCGTCAGCTGTGGGAGCTGAGAAAGGGAAAAACTAAGAGGCAGAAGTTGTTGGCGTCCCAGTGCTGTGGTGGGAGCAGGCTGGCTCCTCAAAGGGGTGTCTCAGCAGCTTGGTGTGGCAGGTATGCACCGTGCCTGTAAGGGACGGGATGTCTGGGACCCTCATGTCACCTGGGACCCCAACTGTGAAGCATGAAGGTTGCAATTTTGGTTTCTTCATCAATTTGCCCACCATGAACATTCGTAAAAGTTGCTTGGTGAGGCAGAAGTCAGCAGTAAGTTTTATCATTTGAATATTTATCTGATAGCTCAAAATATATATTCCTCCCACAATACCAGATGTCTAGAACTGCTGTTTAGTCATTACTCTGTCAGGTTGCACTTGACTACAAAGTCTGCCAAAAAATTAAGGTGCAAAAATGTAATGACTTCTGTGATTATGCATCTGTTTCCAGCTATTCTCTTAGGCAAGTCATTACCTATGCCTGTTTTGCCTCAAGGTGCTAAAATGCAGCCTTATTAAAAACGCAAACATTTTTCATCATTACAGCATGAATCTAAAAAGAAAGAGCGTAAACTAACTTTTTATCTGACATTTAATACTGTGTGCGGAGTTGTTAGTAGAAGAGTTAAACTGTTTCCCTTGTTTTCTGCAACAAGGGTCATTGTAAGTAGTCATTTCCATCTCCAGTTTTGAAGCTTATCATGCAGTTATAATGGTGCTGAGGTTGATAATTATATGTTCTTTCCAATCTATAACTCAGCTGACTTCATCAGGTTCTATTCTATGTGCAGAGTATCATTCTAAGTTGCTCTGTCACAAAGGATTGGAAAGGAATTTAGTAGAATGCGTATTCTCGTTTTTATAAAGTAGATGGTAACTATTTCATAATATAAGTGAGTATATCATTAAGCAGAAATTTGTAAGTACAGAATCAGTGTTTTAAAGAATCCACTCAATAGGCCAGGCGCACCTGTAGTCCCACCTACTCAGGAGGCTGAGGCAGGAGGATTGCTTGAACCTAAGAGTTTGAGACCACCTTGGGCAACATAGCAAGACCCCATCTCAAAAGAAAAAAAAATTGACTCAACAAATATTAATTGAGCATCTATGGTTATATTAGTCATTTTTGAATGCAAAAAGACATCTGTAGACAACACCTGGGGGCCTTGAGAATGACGATAACGTGTTTGAAGCTGTGTAGCAATATGTAAAAAGTTTGAGTTGACGCTGTGCTAATTGTGCATGTGAAGCCTGAGAGGAGAATGAGGGAAGACTTTTGTGAAATCACTCAGGAAAGACAAGGAAAATGAGCTGGAGGACATAGGTTTAGAACATAGTTCTGGAAGATGAAGACATGAATTGCCAGAAGGTCTACTTTTGGGATGCCAAGTAGGAACTGGAATTTGTAAGGGAACAGTTTGTGGGATGGGTAAAGTGTGTGTTGGGAGTGGAATGTGATCTTTGTAGATTGCAGTGAATGGAAAGGAGGGTCGGTGAGAGTGGGGATGTGGCTGATGACTACGGCTTCCTAAATGCAGATCTGCACATAGAGGAATACAGAGTTTGAAGAAGAGCTATTTTTTCCCTGTTTTTTTCCTCCCTGTATCACAGATGGAAGGGTAATGTGAAGTGATCGAGACTATTTAAAGAGGTATGCGAACAAAAAGCAAAGTGGAGGTGAGACAGACAGAAACCCGTAAGGAGAGTTTGTGCAATGATCTAATAAATCACCTGCTTGAGTTTGTTTTGTTCAGATGCCTATTATGTGCACTGCATCTGTGTCAATTATGATTTGACATCTGTTTTTTTGACTTAAAATTCCTTCTGGAGTGGATATTTGTGTAAAAATTCTTATATTAAATATTTTGTTAGTTACATGAAACAAAAGAGCAAACAGCTCAGGTTCTAGAGATGATACTGTTAAGTATCTTGAATTTATGTTGTGATGGCAAAGCTGTCACCTGAGTCTTTTTTTTTTTTCCTTCTGGAACCTGGGGTCTAGCCACCAAGGGGATCCCATGCTGAAACAATCTTTCCTGTAGTTTCAAAAGCATATTAACACCTGTCTAAAACCATTGTTGTTCTCCAGAGGAACTTTACGTAAGATTAAATTGGAAACAGTGAAGGAGAGAAGATAAAGCATAATTGCATTGCTTTCAGTAGGTTCTAGTAAAGCAAGAATCCAGGCACCATTTAAAGACACTAAAGTAGGAACTTTAACCTCAGCACAAGGCCAGGGTCTTGCTTGCCCAGGGAATCACTTTGGATGGGGAGCAGAGAAGTAAGCCACTGTAGAAGGAATATTTGGGGAGAGGGGTAGGACAGTGTTTAGAATTAAGGCAGAAGCTGAGAAATAGGCAGAACCAGAGATACATTATGGTTCCAGGCAAGGCAACCTGCAAATACTGCCCCCCCCCTCTAAAAAAAAATCAGAAGTCAGGATGCTTAAAAGGGTTTCATTATTGGGGGCAGAGGTTGGGGGGTCAGAGGTTGGATTACATTTTCTGCTTTAGACCAAATGGAGCTAACCTAGCTGCTTAGAGACCTCTATACTCTCTCCACCTGAACTATGTAGCTTTTGAAGAGAACTGACACTTCTAATTTTGTAGCCTTTTGTGGTGAGACTATAAACCCTTTATTTAAAACTTGGCATAATCTCAACCTTACAAATTATTTTTTTTTCTGCTGTTTGCAGAAAGTTTTGGAAATCACTATTTTTCTTGAAAAGAGTTAGGCCCTTGCCTCGTTAGTTTTTTTTTTCTTTTTTCTTTTTTTTTTTTTATTAAAAACACCTGATTTTCATTTGTTAAGCCAGGAGAGCTAGCAAAGCCTTTCATAGATTAGTGTAAAGAAGCTTGAGAAAGATGGCCTGGCATTTTCTAATTTCAGAATTTTTTTTTATTCACAGGGAGACTCTGTGAGTTACTTCATTAAAAGGTTAACTTTGAGAGTCATGAGTGTGATTTATTGCCTCAGCTTTTTGATGCTGTATATCATTAAACTTTTCTTTTGAAGTGAAAGGAGTTGGATGCTTAATAGTTTACTAAAAGTTAATTTTATTTTTAGAAATTGATAGGCATTAATTGTATTTTTATTTATTAAATTCGAGACTTTATTGCATTGCTGTTGAATGCAAATTTATTGACCCATTCATTCAACAAATATTGATTGAATACTTACTTTGGGCAACGGCCTGGATAGGATGCTCCAGGAGAAAATAGAATTTTTTTTTTATACACATTCTCTCACTTAAATAATACTGTCCTTTTTCACATATACAACTGGCATTCTTAGAAACATCTTTTATACATGTGTCTTTATATAGAACTTCATGCATCACAGGAAATAGAACATTGAGATTCAAGGCCAAGTTGCTCAACAGTAATGAAATCTTCACACCATTTGGAAGGCTGTGTCATGACCCTTTGTCTCTCTTTGGTTGCCCAGCGTTTGAACCCCTTTGCTTCCTGGAGAAGTCTACACCCTGTGTCTGGAGGGAACTGGGGCTCAGCCCATTAAGGCAGACGGAGGCCAGGTGCTCGGGCTTCCCAGGCTCAGGGGAGGGTGGGCCTCCCTTCCAGCATGGCATGTTGGATGAGTATGGAGCTGGAGGCCCCAAGAAGCAGGTAGCTTTAGACCTCCCTCCTCTGGGTGTCTAGTGGTGACAGTGGAGGCCAAGTGCAAAGCCAGCACATGCAAGTGTGCAGAGGAGGTGGGGGCTCCATGAACATGGTGCCAGTGGTGTGTGATGCCCAGCAGGGATGGCCTCTCCAGGGTGTAGGTCACTGTAGACTGTGCCATGCCCAGTGCCTATTGCGGAAATGGCACCTGCCCTCCAGGAGGCTCATTCTAGTGGGGGGAGCAGGTTATTCCACTGGTTGAGTTGCTGTATGAATCAGTACAAACATGGCCCCCTGAGAACATAGGCAAGGAAAGCTGTGACCCCATCTGGACATGCCAGTAAAGGCTTTTTTATGGCATTTGAACTAAGCCTTGAAGAAATGTAGTATAAGTTTGGTAGACTCCCATCTTGGGCAGCTTGAGGACTGTCATTGAAGGCGGCAATACATCGTGGGTGTCACTGGATATTAGGGAATGGATGAAGAAAAGAGGATGAGCTACTCTCAGCTAAGGTGATGAGTTCATTTTTGGAAAGGTGGAGTTTGAGGGATTAGTGAGACATCTAGTTTATGGGCCCAGGGTTTGGAGTAGAGAGAGTTGGAAACGACAGTAGTTATTGTAGCTTTTTTTGAGTGCTCATCATCATCGTTATTTAATTTAGTGCTCATATTGGTACACTATGCTATGCTGTTTTCAAGCATCAGCTCATTTAACTCTATGAATTAGTTGCTGTTATTCTTGCCGTTTTGCGGAGAGGAAACTGAGGCTTAGAGAGATTAAGAAAATAGTGGAGTCAGTCCTATACCTCAGTTCTGAGGGGATCCAAAGCCTATTCTCTCTGCCTTGCTGCCTCCTGACTTGCAGATGGGGCCATGATCCCTCGTGCAGCAGAGCCGTGTTGATAGGTAAACAGTGTCCTGTTCTGTCTGTCTCTTCGTATGGCTCTGTTCTTATGGCTTCTATCCCTGACATTATATTGTAGATTTATTTGCTTGTTGCCTCTCTCCCTCATGAGAACATGAGATCCAATAGGGCAGGGACTCTGCCTGTCTTATCACAGCTGTTTACTGTATTCCTAGAACAGTACCTGGTACATAGTAGTTGCTAAAAATTATTGCAAAATTGATGATATTGTTAATAGTCATCACATGCTTACCACATGCCAAGTGCCTGGCATGTATTAACTCACTTGCTCCCCTTTGCTGTTGTCATCTCACATGAGAGAATGAGGTGGCAGAGCCACAACTAGGATAAGAAACTCACTCGAGTTGCATGGCTCAGAAGAAATAGAGCCAGGATTCAGAGGAAGGAATTTGGCTCCAAAAATCAGATCCTTAAATACTGAGCTTTACAGCCTTTTGTGAGTGAATGAATTATTAGTTAAAATAGATTTATATGAGCTATAAAATGGACAGAGTAATGCTTTTCAAAGTAAATTGTTCATAAAAATAAAAATTTCTAAATAATGAGGTAATATTTTATCTTATTAGGAAAGAACATTTAATGATTAAGACAGGTATCTAGAGAAATCTTTTCTTTTTTTTGTAATATAGACTCAGATTCCTAGAAGGTATGTTATTATAACATCACATATAATCTGCTGGGGGCCATAAATGAATACTGGATTTCTAAAGGCTAGTAAATCTGTCTGATACATGTTGCAAATAGCATATTACAGATCTCTGTTATCCTCATAAGACATACCTACCTCTTACAGAAGAAATTGTAACAATAAACAGATGTTAATTTTCACCATAATTTATTTGTTGTTCTAAAAGCTCAGTTCAGTGCCTCAGAATGATGTAATAGTTGGAATTTAGACATACAGTTGAAATGGAATCAGTCTTAAAAGTTCAGTTTTTTAGAACCTTTGCCTAATGCTGATCTTACTTTCTAGTTTAGCACGTAGTCTGAATAATAAAACTGAATGAGACCATAAACCCATGTACTTCTAGGTTTAGAGGTTAAATTAAGGACAAATGACAAATACTGGCAAATAGTCTGTTGACAAGGGAAAGACCAGCAGCATGTAGTTTAATTGTTGAATTATTTCCAGACATGCAGAAAAACTAAAATGGTTCAAAACCAAATCTGCTGAATAATTAAGGTTATTTATGATATTTTATATATTCATCTATTTTAATCCATGTTCAAATGTTAGCTTTTTCATTCATACTATTAATATTTCTACATATAAATTTTTAATGATTTCCCCTCCATGTCAAGAATAATGGCCCTTCTCCATTCTAAAAATATTGTGAGAATACTCAGCTGTGATATTGGAATCAAACCCCTTTCCCAAATGAGGATGATGAATATGTATAAGAACCAACTAATGAATTAGAATGTTGGTTTTAAATTTGTTTGCTCTCAATAATTATTAGCTGTTTTAAATATGAATTCATGCCTAGATAACAAATATGTTCCAAGGAAGTACCGACTGAAAGTTCAGTAGGCTTTCTGTCTTCAAAGTGATTATAATACCAGTGGATGCTGATAAAGACAGACTTTAATTCAAAGAGATAAATAGAGTTGACATGAAAGTTTAAATTACTGCAAGCGACCTTTTCATTTTCTTTCCCTTTTCTGTCATTTATCCATATTTGATCATTTGTATTTTTAGCTCCTTTATGCCTGCCTGTTACGGCATTATCTCATTATCGAGATAATTTTGAATTACCTTTTAGGTTTGGAATAGTAGCATGATTAGGCATCATTTAGATTGACGACAGTTGTTGCATGCATGAATGCCTTTACTATGTCTTTATTCCAGACAGCCCTTGGTAATGTTGAATAACATTTTCTTATTTTCCCCTTGAATTTTAATTTGAAAACTATTTCTTAGTTATTCAGCCAGTTACTTATTTAAAAACTTGCTTTGAGACTAGGCACGGTGGCTCATGCCTGTAATCCCAGCACTTTGGGAGGCCGAGGCGGGTGGATCACCTGAAATCAGGAGTTGGAGACCAGCCTGGCCAACATGGTGAAACCCTGTCTCTACTAATAACACAAAAATTAGCCAGGCGTGGTGGTGCACCCCTGTAATCCCAGCTACTCGGGAGGCTGAGGCAAGAGAATCACTTGAACCTGGGAGGCAGAGGTTGCAGTGAGCCGAGATTGTGCCATTGCACTACAGCCTGGGTGACAAGAGCGAAACTCTGTCTCCAAAAATAAAAATAAAAACTTGCTTTGAATCTAAAAATGGTATCATTTAGTGACACTACCTTTAAGGAGATCTAAATCTTGTGATGGTGATAGATGGAACATAAATTATTATAATCCTAAGTGGTAGGAACTGAGATAAGATCATTTGATAGAAAATTTTATTGCACCCTTTTTGATAATTACCTTTAAGGTGCTACTACATCTAAGTGTAATATTACATCTGTTTGGGTCTCTGTGTGCATTCATATATATATATATGTGTATATATGTGTGTATATATATGTATATGACAAGAATAAAAGCTCTTGGGCATTTTTGGGGATTAGTAGATTAAAATTTATTTATAATTAAGATGACTTTGGCTTAATCAAGAGTTAATCAAGAGCAGGTTTCTGAGTGCCAAAGTAGCACCTACTTTGTATTTTTGAGTACTCACCTTTGGAGAGTGTTATTAACAAGGCATGCTAGCTTTTGAAATGTTGTTATATGGAGATACAGAGAGACAGAAAATTTGACTGATCTTGTATTCACAAACTGAAGCAAATATGAAATCTAGTATATGATTTACTAAACAAATATAATGGAGCTATGAATTACTTTAATCTACTGATAATCCATAGAGTTTATTTCAATCTAGGATGTGATTCCTTGTTTGCACCACCTAAACCTTTGCCTCCCACATTTTATGTTGTGGCAGAATTATTAATAAGCTTGTCTTCTAATCTCTCCCAGGAAAGTGTCTTTGTAGCCTTTCTGCTGAGGTTACTGTCAAGGTATCAAAGGAAGCCTTTTCTCAGTTAATAGCTGTTGATATTACATTATATATATCCTATAACTAGGAAGTATAATACTTGTTTGGAAGTAAATTTTTGAGGTGCATTCATTTTCCTTCAGTGTTTAAAAAACTTAGCTATGTTTTAATTGAAGGATTTTTAAAGCATATATCTCATTGTTCTATCATCTTGACACAAATATTTTCACTTTCTGGTTCCTCTAGTCTCTGTTCATCTAGGATTTTGTTTTATTCTTGGAATCATGTCTGGTTTTTTTCTATTAAACATAAAGATATTTCCGTTGTTATAAAGTTTTCATCATAATTTTAATTGATACATAATAACTCATTAGCTACTTTTATGTAAAACTTTAAAAAGTATTTGCTATATTTCTTTTCTTGTCTAGCTCACATTTGCATTTACCCATAATTATTCCAAAGTTTTATGCAAATACTAACGTCATTAGTTTCTTTACACATGATTTTCTGCTCTTATGTTATCCTTCATGAATATATATATTTGCTGGAATTTTAAAAAGACAATGAAAATTACTGCATAATTCAGAAGTAACAGTAGGAAGGCCCTGAATTATTTATATTCGGTAAATGCTAATTCAGCCTTAAGGTTTGCTCTTTCTAACATACCACATTGTTTGTCTGATTTAACCTGTGATTACTGTTTTTTGCATTTCATATTTCTACATGGAAGTTGAAATGAATATTATATAAAATAAATGAGATTTACTTGAAATTTAATTCCAAAGATTTACATTAAAGACTATTCTCTTCTTAAATAATAAATATCTATGAACTTTAAGACGGCTGTGAAATCCACATCAGTGCAGTAATATTTCAGATACTTAGGTACTTGTTCTTGAATTCTTTTGTCTGTAATGGTTACTAGGAATATAGTTTTATAGCTAGTATAAAACACAGGATATAATAAAGTTTGTTGGGGGAGGAGGTTTAAGCATATGAGATATGAAATTTTTGACTTTTGGCTTTTGTAACAACTTGAAATATAGCGAATAGTGTTTTGCTTCAAAGCTAACACTCGTAGCCTTAAAAATATTAATCTCTCTTTATATATGTATACATAATTTATGTAAGCACAGTTGTGCCTTATTTCTGAATTTTAGTTCCTCCTATGCTTATAAATTTGTCAATTCCATTATTATGCTATTCCTATTATTGCCTGAGTAATTAAGGATTATATTTCTAGACCAAAACTTTTTGTTATCAGGGTATTTTAATGTGTTTAGAGAACTTTAAAAAGTAATTTTTGCACATGAGGTAGATCAAATATTGTATCCTCTAGTTTAGCCAAAGGGTTTTCATTTTCACATGTTCCATATGTTGTATATAAAATAAAAAACTGCTTCTGTGCCTCTGAGTTATCCCTGACTACTTCCCCCAGGCTCTTCCCTTCAAGTCACCTTCACAGATTTCAGGTTGGCTCGGAGTCACGGAAGACCCTCCTTGTAGGTCTTGAGCTCTGTTTGGGTGTGTGGGTGGTGCAGAGTGTAGAGGTTGCATGGATTCAGCCAAAATACTTCATTTCCAGTAGCTCCTGGAGAAAATGAGGAAAAAGAAGTGGTTTGAAGAGTACCATGTCAGGTCTCTAGAAACAGCTGCATTTTAAGCCAAGCCTTTTCTTTTTTTCTTTTTTCTTTTCTTTTTTTTTACTTTTTTTCGGAGTAGTCAATTCATACTTATCTTCTTTGATCGTTGTTTTCTCAGGAGCTCCCCAGTGTCCTCCTCCTTCATCAGCTGGCTAAACAAGAAGGTGCATGGACCATACTTCCGTTGTTACCGCAGTACGTTTGTTTAACTCACGTGTGAATTACTGACATTCCTACCTGAACACTTTTACGCCCTTAGTCTTTTTATTAAGAGGGTGTGGTTTTCCTCAGTCAGTAAGTGAAGTAAATTTGAGTTTTACTTTTTATGATTACTACCTTAACCAAATTTCTTGATGATTGGTTCTTAATCATGAATAGCTTTTTCTTTTTTTTTGGAGACAGAGTCTCGCTCTGTCGCTAGGCTGGAGTGCAGTGGTGACTTGGCTCCTGCAAGCTCTGCCTCATGGGTTCAAGCAATTCTCCTGCCTCAGCCTCCCGAGTAGCTGTGACTACAGGCGTGCACCACCACTCCCAGTTAATTTTTTATTTTTAGTATAGATGAGATTTTACCATGTTGACCAGGATGGCCTTGATCTGTTGACCTTGTGATCCGTCTGCCTTGGCCTCCCAAAGTGCTGGGATAACAGGCGTGAGCCACCACACCCTGCCCTATATATGCTTTTTCTTAAAGAATAAAATGCTTCAAGTTGATATTTGGAAATTATTTATCCCCTGAACTAGTGTTATTATGGAGAGAATTAACTTTAAGAACTCCAGCTGTTTTTTAAACCATTAGCATCTGGCTTTTCTATAAGCTGAAGAAAAATATAGAGAAAAAAATTAGATATGCCATTCTGTGTACCCTTCATTCACTTCCTACTGATCAGTTTTAAACCTTATTATTAACTTATTTTACAGAAGTGATTACTGAAACTTGTTTCTTTTGGTCAGCTTTTCTGTAACATATAGCAGAAATTCATCTTGGATTTTCTTCTGTGAAGAAGAGACAAGAATACAGATTCCAAAACTCTTGGAAACCCTCAGAAGATATGACCCCTCTAAGGTGAATATAACTTCAATTCCAGTTCTTATTTTGGGGGACAGTGTTTCAAAGGAGATTTAATTTTGATTAAGAAGCTTTTGAATCTAATAAAAAACCACTTAGTTTAAAATTAAAAAGAATGAAACATTGTTGAATATCTGAGATATGTTAAGTAATGCTCTTTGAAGTTTGTAGCTTATAGAGGGACAGAGCTTATAATGAGCCATTTTAAATGAAAAAAATCTGTTAATATATGTGTTAGCAATTTCAGAGAGTTGGAAACTATAACTTGAAGTTCGTAAACTGCTTTTCTTAGCAATAAACTTAAGTTGGCTATTTCTGCTTATTAGACAGTGACCATATATTATTTTAGATAGAAAATTTTTTTTGAGTGCCAGCTGTATACTGAGCACTGTGGATGGCGGAGGCTAGAACAAAACAGACAGCGATTCTGACCATGTGGGTGGCACAGAATAGCAGGGAGAACAGACCATTAGAGAAGCAGTTATGGTTAGAAGAAAAACATCTCTAATAAGGAAGACTAGGGTGCTGTTAGAAGCATATAACAGGGGTATGGAATCTAACCTGGGAGGGTCAGGACAGGAAGTGACATTTAATCTGAGTTCTGTAGGATGAGTAGGAGTTAGCAAGAGAGAAAGAGGGTCTACGCCAGGCAGAGGGAACACGATTTGAGAAAGAATGGGGGTGGGAAGGGATGTATCTTGAACTAGAGGAACTCAGTGAAGTCCACTACTGCTTTTACATTTTCAGATCTTGTTTTTATTTCGTGCAGATTTGATAGAGCAACTGGATTTTGTTTGCCTTGAAATCCCTAGCCCTTAGCAGAGTGTTTAACACTTAGTAGGTGGTCAGTGAATATTTGCAAATGACTTTATAACCCTGTAATAATCAGTTTTGCTGCTGGGCTATGTTCAAAGGCTCGTTAGGTTTAGAGAGCTGCCTTGGAAATGTGTCAAGAGTAAATCGAGCTCATTCAGTTCTCTTTCAGAGGAAGGAAGCCCAGGTTACAACCTGATCACTTTTTGGAATTCTTTAAACTTGAGATAAGCAGAGATGGGCCCTTTCTGGTCCCAGTGGAAACCTGTCCCACCCACCTTCGGATGCTCGCTCCTGAGATGAATCAGATGTAATGAGCTCATGGGGAATAAAAGGCAAGCTTCTGGGTTCTGCTCGGTTTGTTGATGTAGATGTCAAACACTGGGCAACAGTGATCGTTAGATTAATTTCTCCAACCCTGGAAAGCCTGTTACTATAATAGAAACCACTGCTTTTGATGATCTTTAAATGCTGGAAAGATCCATTATGATTTTTCTTCATGCTTTTAATTTCTGGGAAGCTTTAGATATAATTGGATGAGAAGGTCATTGGGTTAAAAAAATAATTCTTTCAAAGAGAAGAATTATGAACCTGTCTCATCCAGTCTTTTCAGATGACACTAACCAGCATCTGTGCACTTTCTGCCATGTTTTACGCAAACCATTTGTTAGGCTTTTATGTTTCCTTTTGGCTTGGGAAAAACTCCCAAATCTTTTTTAGGATGTAGGAGTTTTCACCTCCTCCTAGTGTTCATTTCACCTGGAGGTTATTTTTCCATTATCCATAGCTCTAATTCTGTACAGGAGATGGTGACTCACTTTGCTTTTTAATGAAAATTGGGATGATAAATTTAAAAGTTCAAAGCAAGTTCATGAAAAGCAAGTACAGAACAGAGGTAAAAGGAGATGTTTTCTCCTTCTTTTCAGAACTCTGCCATGTGTAAAAAAAAAACATCCAGGATGCTTTATTTCTTTTGAGACTAACAGTAAGAAATGATAAAGATTATATAATGTTGAAGTTAGCTCAAACCAGTGTGATTTTTTTGTCCTCTACCATTTGAAGGGAAAAAAGTATAAAGCAAACCTGGCTTTGATATTTACACAAATAAACTTTGAGTACATTAAAATAATTATGTAATGTGTGAGGGTATAAGGTATTTTGTTTGATTCTGATTTATTTCCTTCATCATCTTTCAGTCATTCTTACTAATGCAAATGTATACTGTCAAAATATTTTAAATGTAAAACTTTAACTTTTATTAATCTTTATTAAATTGCCTTCCTCGGTGATTTCTATAAATTTTTGTATGTTGTTTGAAGTCTTTCCTTTGTAACCACAGTATGCTTTTAATATATGTGTATTTTATGAGGTGTGTTGACTTTATTTTGTTTTATTTTATTTTTTGAGACAGAGTCTCGTTCTGTCACCCAGGCCGGAGTGCAGTGGTGCAGTCTTGGCTCACTGCAACCTCCACCTCCCAGGTTCAATCAATTCTTGTGCCTCAGCCTCCCAAGTAGCTGGGATTACAGTCTTGCACCAGCAAACCTGAGTAATTTTTGAATTTTTAGTAAAGATGGGATTTTGCCCTGTTGGCCAGTCTGGTCTTGAACTCCTGGTCTCAAGTGATCTGCCTGCCTCAGCCTCCAAAAGTGCTGGGATTACAGGCATGGAGCCACCACACCTGGCCTAAATTTATTTTTAATAGAGATAAAACACAGGTGCTTGTAAAAAGTAATTCTGAGGGGCGTCCGCCATTGCTGAGGCTTGAGTAGGCAATTTTACCCTCACAGTGTAAACAAAGCCACCAGGAAGTTCAAACTGGGTGGAGCCCACCACAGCCCAGCAAGGCCTCTGCCGCCAGACTGCCTGTTAAGATTCCCTCCTCTCTGGGCAGGGCATCTCTGAAAAAAGGCAGCAGCCCCAGTCAGAGACTTATAGATAAAACCTCCACCTCCCTGGGACAGAGAACCTGGGGGAAGGGGCAGTTATGGGCGCCACTTCAGCAGACTTAAATGTCCCTACCTGGCAGCTCTGAAGAGAGCAGCGGATCTCTCAGCACAGTGTTTGAGCTCTGATAAGGGACAGCCTCCCTCCTGAAGTGGGTCCCTGAACCTCCGTGTAGCCTGACTGGGAGACACCTCCCAGTAGGGGCCGACAGACACCTCATACAGGAGAGCTCTGACTGGCATCTGGCAGGTGCTCCTCTGGGATGAAGCTTCCAGAGGAGGGAACAGGCAGCAATCTTTGTGGTTCTGCACCCTCCACCGGGGATACCCAGGCAAACAGGATCTGGAACGGATCTCCAGCAAACTCCAGCAGACCTGTAGCAGGGGGCCAGACTGTTAGAAGGAAAACTAATAAACAGAAAGGAATAGTATCAACATCAACAAAAAGGACGTCCACTCAGAGACCCCCTCCGAAGGTCACCGACTTCAAAGACCAAACGTAGATAAATCCATGAAGATTGGGGAGAAACCAGCACAAAACGGCTGAAAATCCCAAAAACCAGAACACCTCTTCTCCTTCAAAGGATCACAACTCCTCACCAGCAAGGGAACAAAACTGGATGGAGAATGAGTTTGACGAATTGACAGAAGTAGGCTTCCGAAGGTGGGTAATAACAAACTCCTTCAAGCTAAAGGAGCATGTTCTAACCCAATGCAAGGAAGCTAAGAACCTTGAAAAAAGGTTATAGGAATTGCTAACTAGAATAACCAGTTTAGAGAAGAACGTAAATGACCTGATGGAGCTGAAAAACACAGCACAAGCACTTTGTGAAGCATACCCAAGTACCAATAGCCGAATCGATCAAGTGGAAGAAAGGATATCAGAGATTGAAGATAATGAAATAAAGCAAGAAGACAAGATTAGAGAAAAAAGAGTGAAAAGAAATGAATAAAGCCTCCAAGAAATATGGGACTATGTGAAAAGACCAAATCTACATTTGATTGCTGTACCTGAAAGTGATGGGGAGAATGGAACCAAGTTGGAAAACACTCTTCAGGATATTATCCGGGAGAATTTCCCCAACGTAGCAAAGCAGGTCAACATTCAAACTCAGAAATATGGAGAACACTACAAAGATACTCCTTGAGAAGAGCAACCCCAAGACACATAGTCGTCAGATTCACCAAGGTTGAAATGAAGGAAAAAATGTTAAGGGCAGCCAGCGGGAAAGTCCGGTTACCCACAAAAGGAAGCCCATCAGACTAACAGTGGATCTCTCAGCAGAAACCCTAGAAGCCAGAAGAGAGTGTGTGCCAATATGCAACATTCTTAAAGAAAGGAATTTTCAACCCAGAATTTTCATATCCAGCCAAACTAAGCTTCATAAGGGAAGGAGAAATAAAATCCTTTACAGACAAAGAAATGCTGAGAGATTTTGTCACCACCAGGCCTGCCCTGCGAGAGCTCCTGAAGGAAGCAGTAAGCATGGAAAGGAACAACCAGTACCAGCCACTGCAAAAACATACCAAATTGTAAAGACCATTGATGCTATGAAGAAACTGCATCAACTAAGGGGCAAAATAACCAGCTAGCATCAAAATGGCAGGATCAGATTTACACATAACAATATTAACCTTAAATGTAAATGGGCTAAATGCTCCAATTAAAAGACACAGACTGGCAAATTGGATAAAGAGTTAAGACCCATCAGTGTGCTGTGTTTGGGAGACCCATCTCATGTGCAAAGACACACATAGGCTCAAAAAGGGATGGAGGAAGATTTACCAAGCAAATGGAAGGCCAAAAAAAAGCGGGGGTTGCAATCCTAGTCTCTGATAAAACAGACTTTAAACTAAGAAAGATCGAAAGAGACAAAGAAGGGCATTGCATAATGGTAAAGGGATCAACACAACAAGAAAAGCTAACTGTCCTAAATATATGCACTCAATACAGGAGCACCCAGATTCATAAAGCAAGCTCTTAGAGACCTACACAGAGACTTAGACTCCCACACAATAATGGAGACTTTAACACCCCACTGTCAGTATTAGACAGATCAACAAGACAGAAAATTAACAAGGATATCCAGGACCTGAACTCAGCTCTGGACCAAGCAGACCTAGCAGACCTCTACAGAACTCTCCACTCCAAATCAACAGAATATACATTCTTCTCAGCAACACATCACTCTTATTCTAAAATTGACCACATAATTGGAAGTAAAACACTCCTCAGCAAATGCAAAAGAACGGAAATCATAACAGTCTCTCAGACAACAGTGCAATCAAATTAGAACTCAGGACTAAGAAACTCACTCAAAACCGCACAACTACGTGGAAACTGAACAACCTGCTCCTGAATGACTACTGGGTAAATAACGAAACGAAAGCAGAAATAAAGATGTCCTTTGAAACCAATGAGAACAAACGCACAACATACCAGACTCTCTGGGACACATTTAAAGAAGTGTGTAGAGGGAAATCTGTAGCACTAAATGCCCATAAGAGAAGGCAGGAAAGATCGAAAATCGACACTCTAACATCACAATTAAAAGAACTTGAGAAGACCGGGCGCGGTGGCTCATGCCTGTAATCCTAGCACTTTGGGAGGCCAAGGTCAGGAGATTGAGACCATCCTGGCTAGCATGGTGAAACCCCGTCTCTACTAAAAGTGCAAAAAAAAATTAGCTGAGCGTGGTGGCGGGTGCCTGTAGTCCCAGCTACTCGGGAGGCTGAGGCAGGAGAATGACATGAACCCGGGAGGTGGAGCTTGCAGCAGTTGGCCGAGATTGTGCCACTGCACTCCAGCCTGGGTGACAGAGTGAGACTCCATCTCAAAGAAAAAAAAAAAAAAAACTAGAGAAGCAAGAGCAAACAAATTCAAAAGCTAACAGAAGACAAGAAATAACTAAGATCAGAGCAGAACTGAAGGAGATAGAGACACAAAAAAACCCTTCAAAAAAAATCAATGAATCCAGGAGCTGGTTTTTTGAAAAGATCAACAAAATTGATAGACTGCTAGCCAGACTAATAAAGAAGAAAAGAGAGAAGAATCAAATAGATGCAATAAAAAATGATAAAGGGGATATCACCACCAATCCCACAGAAATACAAACTACTATCAGAGAATACTATAAACAACTCTATGCAAATAAACTAGAAAATCTAGAAGAAATGGATAAATTCCTGGACACATGCAAGACTAAACCAAGAAGAAGTCGAATCCCTGAATAGACCAATAGCAAGTTCTGTAATTGAGGCAGTAATTAATAGCCTACCAAACAAAAAAAGTCCAGGACCAGACAGATTCACAGCTGAATTCTACCAGAGTTACGAAGAGGAGCTGGTACCATTCCTTCTGAAACTACTCCAAACAATAGAAAAAGAGGGAATCCTCCCTAACTCATTTTATGAGGCCAGCATCATCCTGATACCAAAACCTGGCAGAGACACAACAATAAAAAAAGAAAATTTCAGGCCAGTATCCCTGATGAACATCAATGCGAAGATCCTCAATGCTGGCAAACCGAATCCGGCAGCACATCAAAAAGCTTATCCACCACGATCAAGTTGGCTTCATCCCTGGGATGCAAGGCTGGCTCAACATATGCAAATCAATAAATGTAATCCATCACATATACAGAACCACATGATTATCTCCATAGATGCAGAAAAGGCCTTTGACAAAATTCAACAGCCCTTCATGCTAAAAACTCTCAATAAACTTGGCATTGATGGAACTATCTCAAAATAATAAGAACTATTTATGACAAACCCACAGCCAATATCATACTGAATGGGCAAAAACTGGAAGCATTCGCTTTGAAAACTGGCACAAGACAAGGATGCTCTTCCTCACCACTCTTATTCAACATGGTATTGGAAGTTCTGGCCAGGGCAATCAGGCAAGAGAAAGAAATAAAGGGTATTCAATTAGGAAAAGAGGAAGTCAAATTGTCTCTGTTTGCAGATGACATGATTGTATATTTAGAAAACCCCATAGTGGCGAGGTGCAGGGACTCACACCTGTAATCCCAGCACTTTGGGAGGCCGAGGCGGGTGGATCACAAGGTCAGGAGTTTGAGACCAGTAAAACCCTGTCTCTACTAAAAATACAAAAAATTAGCTGGGCATAGTGGTGGGCGCCCGTAATCCCAGCTACTCGGGAGGCTGAGGCAGGAGAATAGCTTGAAGCCGGGAGGCGGAGGTTGCAGTGAGCTGAGATGGCACCACTGCACTCCCGCCCTGGTGACAGTGCAAGACGCTGTCTCAAAAAAAAAAAAAAAGAAAAAGAAAACCCCATCATCTCAAAAGCTCCTTAAGCTGGTAAGCAACTTCAGCAAAGTCTGAGGATACAAAATCAAGTGCAAAAATCACAAGCGTTCCTATACACCAATAACAGACAGAGAGCCAAATCATGAATGAACTCCCATTCACAGTTGCTACAAAGAGAATAAAATACATAGGAATACAACTTACAAGGGATGTGAAGGGCCTCTTCAAGCAGAACTACAAACCACTGCTTAAGGAAATAAGAGAGGACACAAACAAATGGAAAAACATTCCATGCTCATGGATAGGAAGAATCAGTATTGTGAAAATGGCCATACTGACCAAGGTAATTTATAGATTCAATGCTATCCTCATCAAGCTACCATTGACTTTCTTCACAGAATTGGAAAAAACTACTTTAAATTTCATGTGGAATGAAAAAAGAGTCCACATAGCCAAGACAATGCTAAGCAAAAAGAACAAAGCTGGAGGCATCATGCTATCTGACTTCAAACTATACTATAAGGCTACAGTAACAAAAACAGCATGGTACTGGTACCAAAACCAGATATATAGACCAATGGAACAGAACAGAGGCTTCAGAAGTAACACCACACATCTACAACCATCTGATCTTTGACAAACCTGATGAAAGCAATAGGGAAAGGATTCCCTATTTAATAAATGGTGTTTTGAAAACTGGCTAGGCATATGCAGAAAGCTGAAACTGGATCCCTTTCTTACACCTTATAAAAAAATTAAAATGGATTAAAGACTTAGATGTGAGACCTAAAACCATAAAAACCCCAGAAGAAAACCTAGGCAATACCATTCAGGACATAGGCATGGGCAAAGACTTCATGACGAAAACACCAAAAGCAATGGCAACAAAAACCAAAATTGACAAATGGCATCTGATTAAACTAAAGAGCTTCTGCACAGCAAAAGAAACTGTCATCAGACCAAACAGGCAACCTACAGAATGGGAGAAAATTTTTGCAATCTATCCATCTGACAAAGGGCTAATATCCAGAATCTACAAAGAACTTAAACAAATTTACGAGAAAAAATGCCATCAAAAAGTAGCCAGAGGATGTGAACAGACACTTCTCAAGACATTTATGCAGCCAAAAAACATATGAAAAAAAAGTTCATCATCACTGGTTTAGAGAAATGCAAATCAAAATTACAATGAGGTACCATCTCATGCCAGTTAGAATGGCGATCATTAAAAAGTCAGGAAACAACAGATGCTGGAGAGGATGTGGAGAAGTGGGAATGCTTTTACACTGTTGGTGGGAGTGTAAATTAGTTCAACCATTGTGGAAAACAGTGTGGCGATTCCTCAAGGATCTAGAAATACGATTTGACCCAGCAATCCCATTACTGGGTATATACCCAAAGGATTATAAATCATTCTACTATAAAGATACATGCACACATATGTTTATTGCGGCACTGTTCACAATAGCAAAGACTTGGAACCAATCCAAATGCTCATCAGTGATAGACTGGATAAAGAAAATGTGGCACATATACACCATGGAATACTATGCAGCCATAAAAAAGGACGAGTTCATGTCCTTGGCAGGGACATGGATGAAGCTGGAAACCATCATTTTCAGCAAACTAACACAAGAACAGAAAACCAAACACCACATGTTCTCACTCATAAGTGGGAGTTAATCAATGAGAACACATGGACACAGGGAGGGGAACATCACACACCAGAGCCTTGTGGGCGGTGGGGGGCTTAGGGAGGGATAGCATTAGGAGAAATACCTAATGTAGATGACAGGTTGATGGGTGCAGCAAACCACCATGGCGCATGTATATCTATGTAACAAAACTGTGCTTTCTGTACATGTACCCCAGAACTTTAAAAAAAAAAAAAGCAATAATTCTAAGATGCTAGTGGAACACTGAGTTATTCTTTTAAGGTTTTTCTTGATTATAATTGTCCTTTTAATGAAATCATTAAAAAAGTCATTAAGAAAGATTAGGGGAGTGGCTCTATGCATAGATTCTATAATAATTTTTTTAAAAGTAGTTTACAGCATAACCCACACAAAAATATTGAAAAACAATCATATACTATATAATAGCTGAATACTGCAATTAGGAGATAAAACATAACAACATGTTTTCCATAAAACTGTATTTGCAACCAGAGGTTTTAATCGTGAAAGGTTTTAATAGTGAAAGATTTGTAAGACAGTTTTCAAAATACACTGAGATGTTTATTTTCTTTATACAAGCTATATTGGCTTGGTATGTAAAATACAGTGATTTTCATATTGGTTAAGGTTTAGTCACTTGATAAAGAGCTTCATTATAGATTTTTTTTTAAGGTGTTGAATTTTTCATCTCAAGCTGAGGTCATTTGTCTTGGTTGTTACAGGGTATTCTTCTTACCCAGTAATGATTTAATATACCCATAGGCAAAGTATCAAGAAGAAAGTCATCATATGGATCTGTGAATCTAAATACATTTTTAATATTAGATGTAAAAATTAACAGCTGTCACATATGTTCAGTTATGACCTGTTGCTGAATTGAGGAAAAGTAGGACTGTGGGAGGTATTTGCAATACAACCACAAGCAGAATAAGGCTCTTAAGAAATACCTAAGAGTACTCATGTATGGTGTCTTCTTGATTTTATATTCTGATAAATAATAGAGAGTGAGGTGGTCTTGGTTGGGTAAGAGAAAATATACAAAACTTTTAGAACTTAGGGTACTTGATTCATATTGTATGCTCTAGTTTCTTCAGTAGAGGAGAGTTGCTTTTTAAATCTTTCCTGGACTTGCTACATTCATTTGACAAAAAGTTACTGTGCATCTATTACACGTTAGGTGTACTGGAGATATAGCAGTGAACAAAATGGACAACATCCCTGCCCACAAGGAGGTGATGTTCTTGTTTCAGGGGAGATAAGCAATAGAGAAAAATGCAAATATATAATGTGTCGGATGGTAACAAGTGCCATGGAGAAGAACAAAGCAGAATAAGGGAGTAAGGGATGCATTAGGAATGGGCTTACCTGTCTATATAGGGTGTTCAAGGAATACCTCATTCATCAGGTCACATTTGAACAGAGTGAAGGAACTGAGGGAGTCAGCCATGTACTCTCTTATGTTAAGCTGCCTACTTCATACTGTTGCTTATCTAATAGGAACCTAAAACTCGACATGTTCAAAACTGAACTCTCAATGTCTTTCTAAACCTCTTCCATCTTCAATCTTCCTCATCCAGAAATGCATCATCACTGTAACTGTCTATCCGGTTGCTCATATTAAAAACCTAAGACTTGAGATTGGTTCATCTTTTTTTCTTCAACTTCATGTTGGCATGACCAGCTGGTTCTACTTCCAAAATATATCTCCTGTCCATCTTCTCTCCATATTTAATACTACTATGCTGTTTCAGGCTATCCTCATCTCCTGCCTTGACCATTATTAGAGCCTCCTGTTTCAGTGGTTTCCCATTCCACCTAAGATATTTTTGCTGGGTATAGCATTCTGAGTTGGGAGCAATTTTCTTCCATTACTGTACAAATGCTCCACCATTGTCTTTCCCCTCTCATCATTTCTGTTGAAAACTCAACTGTATATCTTGTTTCTGTTTATTTGAAAAAAACATGTATACTGTCTCCCTCCATGACTTCCCCTGCTGCCAGCTGCTTTTAGGATATTCTCTATTTTTCATTTTCAACAGTGTTACCATTATGTGCCTATGTGTGATTTTCTTTGTATTTGTTCTCACCGGAGTTTATAGAGCTTCCTGAGTCTACAACTTGATGACTTTTGTTAGTTTTGGAAAATTCTAAGCCTGTATTCTTCAAGTATTCCTTCAGTTTCATTCTGTCTCTCCTTAGTTTCTAATGTCATGCATTTTAGCCCTTTTCCTTTTGTCTCATATTGCCATAGCTCTTTTCTTCCCTTTTTTTTTCTTATATCAGTCTGGATATTTTTTACCGGACTTGCTTTCCAGACTGTTAGTCTTCTCTGCTATTGTGTTTAATATTTTTTTGAATTACTAACTTCAGTTCTTGCATTAAGTTTTGGATTTTTCATTTGGCTCTTGTTTATAAATTGTAGTTCTTTGGTGCAATTTAAAAAATCTTTTTATCCTTAAAGAACACATTAACCATAGCTGTTTAAAAGTCTTATTTGATAACTGCAAAATCTGTTTTATCTGTGCATCTCCTTCTATTTTTCACTTTTCTTGTTTCTGGTTTGGTCTTGTTTCTTGCTCTGCTGGGTGAGTTTGGCTAAATCTCAGATGTTTTATGTGAAAAATTAAGAAGGCTGTGGATGATAGGACTTCCTATAGAAGGATTTAATCTTCTGGGTTGTAGATGTTGTTTGGGTACGTCTATTCGTAGACTGCCCTTACTCCAGAGCCATTTTGTCCTGGCAGTCTGAACTCCAACTTTGATCTCCCGGCACTACAGTACTGCTAAAGGCTTTGCTCAGCTTTTTAGCCTCTCCACTGCTGCTTTCTCCTTGGTTCTTTTTTTTCCCCCTTGGTTTTTGTGCAGCTTAGGTCATTGAGGGAAACTTGCATGCAGCATCTTGGGACCCCCTTACATCTCTTCTCTTTCAAGGTCTCCAGCTCTAGACTCCGCCTTTCAGTCCAGCGAGGCTGCAAAAGCCCCCAGCTGCTGCTTTTGGCTGTGTGCTATCTGCAGCTCCAGGAATCAGCCAACTCCTTGAGGAAAGAAGGGGCTCCCATGGATGGGCTTTCTAATTCTGAGATCTTAGTCCTTTATGTCCTTTCTGCCTTTGTTGTTTTCTTTTTTTTTTAATTTTATTATTACTATACTTTAAGTTTTAGGGTACATGTGTACAACGTGCAGGTTTGTTTTCTGATGGCTTCAATCATTTGCTTTGTGTAATTTCTCCAGCTTTTAAACTTGTTCTCGACAGGAGAGTAGACGCAATCCAGATTATTCTATTGTGGTCAGAAGTGGACGTCTTTCATTACACTTAGAATAAAGTCTGTGCTCCTTTCCCCTGGCACATAAAACTCACCCTGGTCAGCCTTTTGCCTGTCTCTTTTGTACCTTATTCCCACACCCAGTAGCTCCAGCCACTGGATTTCTTTTTTCATTGACTGTATCAAACTTTTTCCCACCTCAGGGACTTTGCATTAAGTCCTTTGACGGCTCTTCCTCAGATTTTTGCATAGAGCTGGCTCTTTGATATTATTTCATCTCAGTTTGCTACTGAGGATGAACAAAATGCTAGTCTTCATTATATGACTAACAGATTTTTGCCTAGGTCCAGCTCCTTGATATTATTTCATCTCAGTTTGTTACATCATAATAGATTTCACTCTCTTTTCAGGGCAGCTCCTAGTCACCCTGATTTATTTTCATCCTAGCACATTTCAGTCACTACCTGAAGTTATTTTATTTACTTTCTTAATTTCCATTTCTCCACTCTAGGGTAAGCTATGTTCCTGCCTGGTGTGTGGTAGATTCTCAATAAAAATCATTTGAATGAATGAGTAAATAAATAAATAATCCCTGATTCTGAAAGGAATTTTTCAAATTATTCTTTGAAAACCTCAGTAGGGTATAAGGGCATACTATTTTCTTTGCCCTAATAGTCTTTTTATATGGAATATTCTATAAAATACAACTTTTATACATTTATGGTATAATGATGACTAACATTTTGTTCATCTTGATGATCAGATCTTGAACTGCTTTTTTGTATACAAAGCTTATGTTATATTCATTATCATACTAGTGTTAATTATATTTTTGTTTACATTCTCTAGAAATATTTAATCTGTGCTAATAACTCTTTATCACCCAAAATATTTAATTATCTAAAACCAATAGTACCACCTTCTATTGGTCTTACATGAAATGATTGTTTTTAAAGTGACATGTTATATCTTTATTTAACAGGAATGGTTTTTGGGAAAAGCATTACATGATGAAGAAGCTACAATAATTCACCATTATGCCTTTTCCGAGAATCCTACAGTTTTTAAGTATCCAGACTTTGCTGCAGGCTGGGCCTTAAGTATTCCACTTGTAAACAAGTAAGAATTTATTGGACTTTTTTCGGGGGGCGGGAGGGGTGTGCATCAACTTTAATTTCATTGAGTACTGTAACTGATGGATCTCAGGATCTCAAATGAGTTTTTCAGCCAGAGGCAGTGTGTGGTAAGACCTGGAAAAGGAGCCAGATGCTTGAGGGTTTCTGCTTCAGCGCTGTCATTTACTAGACCCTTCAGACAAATCATTCAACCTCTCTGTATTTCTTCTTACTCATCCAAAGATAACAAGTTGTGAGACTAAGGGAGAACACAGAATTGCTCTGAGAACCATGCACATGGGAGCATCATTACTATTGTTAAGGGATCTACTTAGCTATAGGTGTAACTTTGATCACCAGTAAGAAAATGAAGCAGTAACTTGCTGGGGTTGAGAGTTGATGACTCATTAGGTGCATGGGTATGCATACTTAAACACTGGCCAGTCAGGAGGGACAGCTAGTGGAAGGTACTATAGGTCGTCATACCTAGCTATTTGTGTGTATATTCACAATGGTGCTCTGTTAGATGTGGAAAGTGAAGATAGTTAAATTGTAATTCAGGAGAAGTATGGTTGTTGACAAGCCCTTCAGATTAATCATTATGTTTTTGTTCTTTAGGGAATGGAAAGTTGATAAAGCACTTGTGGCTTTTATATCTTCAGAGATGAAAGAGTTTCTATCATTAAGTGTCCTGTCTCTAGGATTTGGGGTCTTGAAAATCTTATTAGCCCATTGTAGATATACAGGATATTACATACCTTGTCATTCACAGCTGGACAAAACTTCTTGACTACTCCTTTCACATTTCAAAGTTCTCTACAGTGTGATACCCTCCTTTCCAGGGTAGAATCCAAACAACAACAACAAAACCCCCTGTGTTTCCTAGCTTTCCTTGCTACTAGGAAGCAGCCGTATGTTGTAGGTTCCATCAGGTAGATGTGTTATGTACAATTATTTTTGGGAACTGAATTGTGTGGGGAAGGAGACAAAGCATGGGGGACCATTTGAATTGAGACTCGTAGCTAAGGAAGAGTCGTTTGCAGTTGACAGCGGCTTCCTGATGATGGCAGAGTCTGAAGCTCCTACGCTGCTGATTTCTGTGGTACAAATCTGGGGGTTCTTGGAATCTCAGCTTACAGTCTGTTTACTCTGACTTTCCAGTAATTCCATGAGCCATCTATATGCTTTAATAAATGTAGGTTATGCTTTAACTAGCCAGAGTGGATTATTTTTGTTTGTTTCCAGTTAAGATCTTCGACTCACGCACTCAGTCCTGGGCCTGCCGGGCAAGAATGCCCATCTCCTGGCCCCTGCCAAGCATGCCTAAGAGCATCTGCACAGTTTCCCTCCCTTCATTCTTAGAAGGGTCAGGGAGGAAGAGGAGTGAAGACAAGAAGAAGTAGTGGTCATTCCCTTCTCACCGTCTACTGGTCTGCTTAATTCTGTGCTCTGCAGGGGAGAGGGGAATATGTTCTGCCCTTCAGCAGCCTTGGGTCGTGTTTCTTCTCAAATTAAATACACTTTGGTTTGCTACAGCTTGAGGACCAGGAGCTCCCAGGACATACTTTTCCTGCAGTGTCCAGCAGCCTTATGTTTGGGGCCAGTTTAGCCACCTTTGTTGAGTGTGGACTCTTAATGAATAGAAGCTGTGACCTGCACTTTGTAGGCTGAGCCACTGTTCCTTTTCCCTTCCTCAAGTATTCTTCTCATCCTTGGCCACAGGAGGCTTCCTCTAGCCTTCCTCATTTGGTCTCTACTTAGTTTTATAGTATGGAAAGATTTGGTCTGACTTCTCCATGGGCGAAGTCCCACGTGGCTGTGATTTTTCTGACTTGGGACTTATAACCTCTGTATAAGCCTGTTTCTCTCCCATTTCCCATGTGCTATGAAGTCCCTTGAGAGAGGAACAAACACAGCTCTTGCCTGCCCTGTAAAGTGCTGTAAGTGCAGCAGGTTCTTCTTCCTCCAGGGCTAAAGAGGAAACCAGTGGGCCCAGGTAGAGCTATATGGCAAGCGGGGGTGTAATCATTTCCTTGAAGCCAGTATAGCTCTTTTCTTCATCACTGCCTTCTGATCCAGGAGGCCTCTCATCCTGAAGGCAAATCCTTATAGTCTAGAGTTTTACCTTCCTTCTTCCCATCACAATTTCCTGTCTTCCTTTAGCAAGACTTTCTTGGAGACCTCTTGATGCTGAATTCAATTCCGTTTTTGTTGAATTAGGTGTTAGAAGTAACTATTTATTCTTGCTTCCTTTGACTTACTGTCTGAACCAGGTGCAGGTTGATGGAAGTGATCCTGTTTGAACACATTTTTGACTCCTGGCATCCCTATATAGGGCAGTTCAACCTAATTCTTATGACTGACATGCTGGCATTAAGTATAACCTGTTCTAGGAAACCTCTGTCCTCTGCTTCACTGCTCATCAAGTGTAGCAGCACCCAGAGCACTGGCAGGCTTTGTTGGCTCTGGCTAGTGCTCACCTCATTACTGTCTCATGCTCACCACATGACTAGCTTCCAGGGGTTCGTGAACCAGGGTTGCAGGTTGTGCACTAGCTGAGATGTTAGCTTTATTAAGGGGCGACTTTATGTTCTGGATTATCTGGCATTTTGCAAGGTAGTCCCACAGGAGACCACAGGTCCATGATTCCCTTCCCCGTTGTATTTGTGAGATCATTGAACACATCTGTTGACAAGGGAAGGTAGCCAGTGCCCAGCTTCCATAGAGGTTTCACATCTCCCTTTCTAGTCAAGTTTAACCATATTTAGGAGCGAGAACTGAGGGCCTTGTCACTGCAGCAGGGTGTGTAGGCATCTTAGTCTGTTTGGGCTGCTATAAAAAAATGCCATAAACTAGGTAGCTTATAAACGACAGCAGTTTATTTCTTATAGTTCTGGAGGCTGGAAGTCCAAGATCAAGGCACTGGCAGATTCAGTGTCTGGTGAGTGCCAGTTTTCTGGTTCCTTTCCTTCTTGCTGTGTCCCCTCATCTGGGAGAAGGGACGAGGGGTCTTTTTTATAAGGGTGCAGTCCCATTCATGAGAGTTCCCTTCCCATGGCCTCATCACCTCCCAAAGACCCTGCCTCCTAATAACATTGCCTTGAGGGGTAGGACTTCAGCCTATGAATTTGAGAGGGGACACAAACATTCAGACCATAGTAATAGGGAACTATGACTAAGGGAATTAAAGCCAAGAGGTTAATCTTTTCCACAAAGCTCAGGAAATTCCCAGCACTTCCCCGTGACTCCAGTATGATAAAGGAGTGAGGCACCAGATAGCCTTCTGCATGGTGTGTCATCTGCTCGTCACAACGCTCAACAGTGACCAACAAACCGTAGAATGTGTATAGTTCATTGATATCCATGGTCTTCTCCCTACCTCCTCTCCCTTTCCTCTGCCAGGAAGAAAAAGCAAAATAAATATGCAGACTCTACCATAATGCCATGTTTAAAATTCTACTTACCTTAGATCATATTTCCTTTCCCCCGATGCCAACAAGTAATCAAGCAAATGATATAACCCATCTAGCATAGCAACTATCTTGTGGTCAAGATATATTTTAAAATGGCTTTCTAGTGGGGATTCTTATTTATTCTTCAAGAAACTGGTATTATACTCAGGACTAAAGGAAGGATAAAGTATTCATTAGCCCCATCAACTGCAACATTGGATCTTCCTAGTTGTTGTTTTCACAATTCAAAGCTAATGTGCTGACTTTATTTCTTCCTATTATTATTAGCTATATCAATTAGCATGATTTTGGATGCAAGTAATAGGAAGCAACTCAAACTGGATTAAGGAAATACTTTTGCTGTAATTGGGGTGAGGTCTGTGGTTGGTTGATCTAGCAGTTTATCAATATCATTGAGGACCCACACTTTCTCTGTCCCTCTAGCCTATAGTACACAGAATCCATTTATCCTAAATCTGGTTCCTCTTGTGGTTTCAAGACAATAAGGGCTACATATTTCCTGTTTGCATCCAATAGTAGATAGCCTGTTCCCAACCATGAATGGTAAGTGCTTGTCCTCAGTCTGGTTGGGCCAACTGCGTGTGTGTTCTAATCTCCAGACTATTAACAGTTGCGCAGGAATTTCATTGATTATTAGAATTATTAGAATTTTCAGTTCTAATCCCCAGAGTATTAACAGTTGCCAGGGAATTTCATTGATTATTCTGGCTGGCCCAGAGTAATCAATCTCTGACTCTGGAGCCTGTATAATTGTTGGGCTCAATATTAATCAAAACCAGAATTTGTTTAGGAAGAATGAAGGGGAAACTCTGTATTATGTAGACAACCAAGAAGGCCAGTCCAGGAATGTTGATTCCCTTTGTGTCCTTTCCTTGACTTTACGGCCCACATTGTAGGTAGCGTAACAACTTACAGTTACTTAGGTGTTTCTTCTGTCCTAGTCCCCAGGACAACTGGTTACCTAAAGATAGTTCATGAGACACACTTTCTTAGACTGTTTCCAACCAAAATTTTATTTGGCCTAACAATTCCACATCAGTTTTGAATTCACACTGCCTAATATTTCCTGGCAGTCCATCCATTTGATCAATTAAAACAATACTTTCATTTTTGGAGAAATTTTCATTAACTTCCATTAAGATGATTTCTTCAAATATATGTCATTCCAGGACACTGTTTCTGGTTTTCTCCATTGTTTTTCCACCAGCAAACCTTATCGAGATTTCCTTCAGCAGGTAGCTCTGTTGACTGATTCACAAGTGGGACTGAAAAAGTTAGCTAGGAAGTGGGACTGAAAAAGTTAGATAGGAAGTGGGATTGAAAAAGTCAGCTTGGAAGTAGAATTGAAAAAGTCAGCTAGGTATTGAGTTGAAAGGACCCTCAGTCATTTGCACATCTGTAGCCTAGGTGGTTGTGTCATTAGAACTGTGCTATTGGGGGCATGACTTAACTTCTTTTTTTTTTTTTTTTTTTGAGATGGAGTCTCACTCTGTCACCCAGGCTGGAGTACAGTGGCGCAGTCTCGCTCACTGCAAGTTCCACCCCCGGGTTCACGCCATTCTCCTGCCTCAGCCTCCCGAGTAGCTGGGACTGCAGGTGCCCACCACCACACCCGCCTAATATTTTTGTGTTTTTAGTAGAGACGGGGTTTCACCGTGTTAGCCAGGATGGCCTCGATCTCCTGACCTCATGTTCTGCCCGCCTTGGCCTCCCAACCTTGTGATCCGCCCACCTCAGCCTCCCAAAGTACTGGGATTACAGGCATGAGCCACCACACCCGGCCCAATAATTCTAAAAATTAGGAAGGCTAAGTACCAAACTTCATGTTTTCCAGGAACTGAATATTTAATGAGGAAACATTTCATGTAAGTAACTGGAATTTCTGGCATTCATTGGTTTTTTGGTACTGTTGGTTACTGAAACTAGCATTGGAAAAACCTGTTATCTTGCTTGGTGTATAGAAAACTGAAATCCAGTTACCACTATTAGGTATTGCCTTTTAAGTTAGTTGATCGCCCTGCACACTCTTAGAACTTGAACTTGTTTGCAAGGTGACTGGGTGACTGACATAGGCCTGAGGTGGCACGTGAGGCTAACTCTTCCACTAGAAGTCTGTGATATTGAGGTAAATATGACTTGGTTGTGGTACACTCTGTGGGCTGCAAGAGATTGCCACTGAAAGATAGCCGTGTATATATTCATTTGTCCTCTCATCAGTCCTTCTCTGTCTCAGAAATTCTTTTTTATTTTTATTTTTTGAGATGGAGTCTTGTTCTGTTGCCCAGGATGGAGTGCAGTGGCATGATCTCGGCTCACTGCAACCTCTACTTCCAGGGTTCAAGCAATTCTCCTGCCTCAGCCTCCTGAGTAGCTGGGATTACAGGCATGCACCACCATGCTTGACTAATTTTTGTATTTTTAGTAGAGACGGGGTTTCACCTTGTTGGCCAGGCTGATCTTGAACTCCTGACCTCAGGTGATCCCCGCACCTCAGCCTCCCAAAGTGCTGGGATTACAGGCATGAGCCACTCTCAGAAATTCTCAGTGGTTTTCACTTTTTCCCCTTCTGAGGTTTCCCTCAAAGAAAAAGAATTTTCAAGGATTGAATGAGAAAGAAACTTGAAAAGCCAAAAAGATGGAGAGCATGTTTAAGGTAACAGTACTAAGGTGTTTACTGACTGTTATGAAGGGGCCTATGAAACATGGCCATCTAACAGTGGAGGTCACATGCCTCTTGTATTCTAATCACAACTTGGTGTTCCTTGCCTGTGGCAATAAGCCCGGGTATGACTTTTCTGTCTTTGGAGCCTGAATGAAATGGATACTTACTCTTTGTGGTCTGATTAGATTTTGAAGGCATGTGGCATGAGTCCAAATCCCAAAGTTACCTTGATACAGTTTATTTATGAAAACATGCTCCAACTGAGCAGAATTCAAATTGAACAAGATCTCACTTGCCAGGGCAGACATTTTTTCTCTTAAGTATATATTTGGAGTGTATCTGAGGATATAGTCTCTCAGTCCACCCCACTTATACTCACAGATCTGTGGGCAAGTATTGAGTGGGAATGTGACAGATATTATATGGGGCTTCTTTTGGTGCTACCTGCTACCAAGCTGTGTTAGTATCAGCTGTGAGACAAATGCTTTGTAATGAAGCACATTTATCCTGTGTCTGCTTTCTGTCTTCTTCTAATCAGAAGTGAATTTTTATAGAAATCTTTCATGGCCCAATCAGACAGATGTAATTAAAAACAGTAGAAAAAAATGGAAACTTACTACTATTTTTCCTTTTTCTTTTAAAATTTTTGTTTCTTTCTTTTTTTTTTTTCTTTTCGAGACAGGGTCTCCATTGCTCAGGCTGGAGTGTGATCATAGTTGACTGCAGCCTTCAACTACTAGGCTCAAGCGATCCTCCCACCTCAGCCTTCTGAGTAGCTAGGATACAAGTGCACCATGCTTGACTAACTTAAAAAATTTTTTTTAATTTGTTTTAACTTTTATGTTAAACTATGTTGCCCAGGATGGGCTCTAATTCCTAGCCTCAAGCAGTCCTCCTGCCTTTGCCTCCCAAAGTGCTGTGATTATAGACATGAACTACTGTGCCTAGCCTACTCTTTTTAAAATCACTATTATTTCTTTGTAGTGAAACTATGTATTAGGAGGTTTGTAATTTAAACTAATAGTCTAGTCTTGAGCTCTATAAATAAATTAAAAAAATATGGTATTTTGGTGATTTGGGTAAGTATTCCTCCCTCGTTAGCTTTGAATCAAATAATATGTTGTCTAATTCATTCAGGGAGTTCACTGAGTGCTCACTGTGGTCAGGTGTGGTGGGCAGTGCTGGCAAGACAGAGGAGAAAGTATAGCACAGAGAGAGTTATGTATGCTCCAGATTTTAATGAATGTGGTAAAGCTGATAGGTCTGTGCTTTGTACTCTGGTGGTCAAGGAAGTTTCCATTTACTCTGATGGGCAAATCTGGAAAAGTTTTACAGAGAAGGTACCCATGAGTTTGGTGTTTACAAGTTTGCTCGGTAAAGGTTGGGTACAGGCACTCTAGGCAGATGTCCAGCGGGAGAGAACAAGGGGGAGGTGTGTGCTCTGGGTGTAGCAAGTGGGTGCTGTGATGCTAGAGATGGTCAGGGGAATGGTAGGGCCCTCAAGACTGGCTCAGGAGTTTGGGGCTTTATTCTGTATGGGAAAGGAGCCATTGAAAATGTTCAAACAAGACAGTGACTTGAAATAAAACAAAACCACATGCTTTCCCCCCATAAAACCCAGCAAGATTCATTAAAGTAAGAAACAAAAAGTGGCGGTTGTCTGTTTCTCAAGCACAATTTATTTCCCCCTTTCTTTTTTCTTTCTCTGTCATTATTTAGTGTAAAGATGATCAGGAGTCAACAAAGCTCATGACTTTTTTCCCCAAGGCATTGTATTGTATTGTACGTTATTTGGCAGATGTTGGAATAATGAATGCTACTTTTGCGACCAGGCTTGCATTCATTTATTGGTCAGCCAGCCGTTGCGTTTTCACAGTCCTTTCCCTCAAGGAAATTAAACTGTTATTTTTATCTTTAAATCTGTATGTTTATCTGTTTTCAAACACTAGAAAGTCTCAAGAATGTGTTAGTCTTGCTTGACACTTCTTTTGGTTAAAAAAAATCAAATTGTCTCTATTTTCTAGGCTTACCAAGAGACTAAAGAGTGAATCCTTGAAATCCGACTTTACAATAGATTTAAAACATGAGGTATGTCATGTTTTGTTTGATTAAAAATCTTACTAATCAAGAATTCATGTCCTTTGATGTAAAAGGTATTTTGCATTCCCTAATCTTGCGTTTTCCCCACCCACATCTACTCCCCACAGAGATAATTTCATAGCACTCCAGTGAATTAGATGCTTTTATTTTAAGCTCATTTCAGTTATGTAGGTGAAGACAGAACAGTGAAAAAGGTTGCATCTTGTGATTCATGATTCTTTACTTTTAAGCTAGATGGATGGGTCCAGAGGTAGATTTCTAAAAAAATGCAAAAATGTCATTAAAAGTACCTCTGCTCTTACTTGATGCTTCGGTTGTACATATGCCAGTATAGATTGAATGATCATGTCCCCCCACCCCTAATTCATACCTTGAAACCTGAGCCCCAGTGAAATGGTCTTTGGAGGTAGACCTGTGAGAGGTGATAGGGGCATGAGAGTGGAGCCCTCATCAATGGGATTAGCACTTTTATAAAAGAGGCCCCAGGGGGCTTCCTTGCTCTTTCTGCCATGTGAGGATACAGCTAGAAGGTGCCATCCATGAACCAGGAAGCAGGCCCTCACCACTTAATCTGCCAGTCCCTTGATCTTAGACTTCCTAGCCCCTAGAACTGTGAGAAATAAATTTGTTATTTAGACTCCACTCAGTCTATGGTATTTTATTGTTGGAGCCTGAACAGACTAAGACATATGCCTTTGTTGTGTGTCTGTGCTTGGCTGTCTGGAGCAGAATTGAGCCTATTGGTCCCAAGCAGGCAGCCTGGAGCCCTAACACTCCTGGTTTCTTCACATTTACTGGACATCTGTGACCAGTTATTCTAGAGGCAGGTGGCAGTTGTCCCATCATTAATTATTCTCGAATCATCATTAAGAAGGCCCTTTTTGCATTTCACTTGTGGGCATGCCTGACTGCACAAAACAGTCTTGCCTCTCATTCTCTGCAGGAATCTGTATGTTAGGACATTAAGGTAAATCTTGACATGTAATTCAGTCCAGCAGTGCTGATGGCCTTCCAGGGACAAGAAGGCACACACAAGACTTTCTGACTTCTCAGCTGTCTTTAAATGGTAATGCAGAATATTTGAGTGGAAATAAACTTCGAAAAACGTAATTCTTCTCTTCCACAAAGATGAAAAAAATGGCTTGTTGAAAACCAAGTTCTGCCTAGATAGGATTAATGAAAAGTCAGCTCTAGATACTTAGGTTTGGAAATCTACTAAACATTGAATATATACAAAATAATATTTCTAACATATATGAAAGGTATAAAGATTAATGAACAAAATACTTAAGTAGCTTGCCTGGTTTAAGAAGGAGACAACTATGAGTTACCTTGAGGCTACCTATGTGCTTCTTGAGGAGAGGCCTCCTTCCATCTCCCGACACTAAACTCTCTCTTGAATTCTCTCCCTCTCCCTTTTCTTCATATTTTATTATGTATGAATGTATTTCTGAATAACATGTAATTTTGCATCCTTTTGGGCTTTATATAAACAAAACTGTATACAAATGCTGCAGGATTTTTTGCTCCTTAGTTCAGCTAATCTGGATTCTTGTCTCACAACCAGGAAGAATTAGGCACACAGACACATTGAAGGGTGAGGAGGATGGAATGTATTTAAGTGAAAGGAAAGCTGTCAGCAAAGAGAGGGGGCCCTGTCAGCAGGTTTCCACCTCATAAAATGAATACCAGGGCCCCTACACACGAGTTGAAGAGGACTCTCCTCCCCTGCATAAGGCGTGAATTCCTGGTGGCTCCACCCCATTCTTCCAGTGCATGTGGGCCTCCATGCATGTGGGCCTCCAGTCCACTGCAGGCATGCCTAGGCAAACCCCCTGTGCAGGTTCCCTTATTCGAACAAAACATTTGGTGTAAATAAACACTTGTGGGGTGGATCAGAGATTCTCTGGGGGCCCTTCCCTATCTGCCTAGGCATTTGGCTGTCTCCCACCTCTATCACAAATACGGTTCTAATTTGAGACTCATCCATGTTGATTCATGCAGCTCTAATTAACTTATTTTTACTTTCTATAGTAGTCTCCCATATGACCTTAATAATTTATTTATCCGTTCTCTTGTTAATGGGCTTCTGAGTGGCTACTGGTTTTTTGCTATTACAACCATTGCTTCTATGAATATTTTTAATGTGTATCATGGTGATCATCTGCAAGAGTTACTCCAAGGCAGAAGCTTTTAAACTTTTTTTTGACTATGACCCACTTTAAAAAAAAAAATTTTCATCATGACCCAGTATATTTGTGTGTGTGGTGGTGTTTCTGTTATTGATTTCTAACAGTATTATTGTAGTCTATACAACAGTCATTTGAGGTACTTTTAGGCTTACTTTATGGCCTAGCTCATGTTCAGTTTTCATATCTATTAGATTGAAGAAAGTATTAATGATGCTTTTCAGATATTTTCTTCTTTACTTCATTGCTTCAATCCTTCATTTTACTTTTGTTTTGTCTGCTTATCATTTACTAAGGGAGGAATGTAGAAATCGTCCATAATAATGGTGGATTTCTCCTATGGAACTGCCAACTCTTACTTTTTATACTCTAAGGCTATGTTAATTAGATGCATACAAACTTAGAATTGTTACATCCTCTTAGTGAATTTGTCTTTATCTTTAGTGATGCTGTTTGTCTTAATGTTTATTTTGTTGACATGAATATTTTAATGTTAGCATTTTTTGGTTGTTTGCCTCATAATCATTTTTTATCTTTTTCTTTCAATCCTTTTGTGTCCTTATCTTTTTTAGATGTGTCTCTTTTAAAGAGGACATGCCTTTTCCCCCCACCCTCCAGTTTGAAAATCTTTATCTTTAAACCAGATAGCAGATTTACCTTTATGTTGATTGTAATTACTGATATATTTGACTTCTGTCACTTTATTTTGTGCCCCTCTCCTTATTTTCTTTTTTTCTTTTTTTTTTTTTTTTTTTTTTTGAGACAGAGTCTTGCTGTGTCACCCAGGCTGGAGTGCAGTGGCACCATCTCGGCTTACTGCAACCTCCACCTCCTGGGTTCAAGCAGTTCGCTGCCTTAGCCCCCCCTGAGTAGCTGGGATTACAGGTGCCCGCCACCACGCCCAGCTAATTTTTTTTGTATTTTTAGTAGAGATGGGGTTTCACCATCTTGGCCAGGCTGGTCTTGAATTCCTGACCTTGTGATCTGCCCACCTTGGCCTCCCAAAGTGCTGGGATTACAGGAGTGAGCCACCATGCCTGGCCCCTCTATTTTTCTATTTTAAAGTTCCTTGTCTTCTTATTCATTTATTTATTAGTCCATATTTTTTCTTTTCTGCTATTTTAGAAGTTAAATCTGTCTGTACTTTATTGATTATTTTAAATATTTAACATGCATTCTTAACCTAACAATGATTTATTAATCAATAGCCAGAAAATTTGAGGGCCTTAGGATAATTTAACTCTGATTATCCCACTCCCAACTTATATGCACTTGTTGTTCAATATTTTTGTCCCTTTTTCTTTTTACTCTGGAAACTTAGATATTGTCATTATTTTATGCAGTTAACATTTTTATTAACTCATCATATATTTGCCATTGTTTTTGCTTATTCCGTCTTGCTTCTTAGGCCTTCCAATTGAATCCTTTTTATTCCTCCTGAAGTGTATATCCTTTAGAATTTCTTTTAGTGAGGTGGTAAATTCTCTCAATATTTTTTCTTTAACAATATTTATTTCAACTTTGTTTTTGAAGCATACTTACTTACATCATGTAGATGATTCTAGGTTGCCAGTCATTTTCTGTCATCACAAGTTTTATTCAATTATTTTTCTTTTTTCTTTCTTTGTTTTTCTTTTGAGACAGAGTCTCTCTCACTCTGTCACCCAGGCTGGAATGCAGTGGCATGATCTTGGCTCACTGCAACCTCCATCTCCCGGGTTCAAGCAATTCTTCTGCTTCAGCCTCCTGAGTAGCTGGGACTACAGGCGCGTGCCACCACGACCAGCTAATTTTTGTATTTTTAAGTAAAGATGGGGTTTCACCATATTGGACAGGCTGGTCTCGAACTCCTGACCTGGCGATCTGCCTGCCTCGGCCTCCCAAAGTGCTGGGATTATAGGCATGAGCCACCACGCCCAGCCTCAGTTATTTTTCAAATGTGCTTGTTTTGTGTAATCTTTTCAAAATAATTTTTTCTCACGTTTTAAAGTTTTTCTTTTCTTTATAAAAATATATTAAGCATAGTAATTTTATAATCTGTTTGATAATTCTGATAGCTGAAGTTTTTTTGAGTCTGATTAAATAAATTATGTCTGCTGGCTCTTGTTCGTTATCTTATTTCTTTTTTGTGTGTGATTTTTTTTTCTCTGAGTGATTGTTCTGTAAGCACCCTTGTTCCTTTGGAAAAATCCTCTGAGCCGTATATTAAAGTTGTGGTTCCTTAGTAAGGATTTACATTAGCTTCTGCCTGTTGCTAGTGGGTTATACTGATGAGATAATTTAAATGATCAGTTTGAGATGTTTTGGGACCTCATAGGTGGCACAAATTAGGGAGGCCTGGCTTCTGGTTGCAAAATCTAAGAGGAGATTTAGAGATTATTCTTTTCCCTCCATTTAGACCCATGGTCCTAGCTTTATGTAGGGGGATTGCTGTTGGTCACACCCCACCTTGGGTGGGTCATAGACTTCAGTCTCTTCACTCCTATCAGAAACTCAGCCTTGCCAGAGGTCAGCTGATACCTACTAGGGAAAACTACCTTTGGTGCCTTTTTTTCCCCAAGATCTCACTTTCCCATTTTTGTTCTCGCAGATTCCACGTTGTTGTGCCAACTTAGCAATACCTGTAAATATTTAAGGGCATTTTACCCAACATTTGTAGATGTTTTAAGCAAGTTGAGTATTTGGGGTATGTGATTACCATACTAAGGAAACGAGCCATAATAATATTTTCTTACATCTCTCTCTGTGATGTTGTAGAATGTGTTCTTTCCTAAAACCGCATACTTTGGAATTTTTTGGAGGTCAGAATATTGATTCATAGTTAATTGCTTATTGTTAGTAATAGATTACATTTATTCACATGGAATTGTCATTTTTTTAAGTTTAGGAAGTCCTGTTGAATACTGACAAATTGATATGGTTCAACCTACTCTCTATGGAAGGTGTGTTCTGCTTTCCCTTGAGATATTTTGTCCCTTCTTATACTTGTGTTGACTGAGTTCTTTCATCACTGCCTGTCTCCTGTCTTGTGGCAGATTGCCCTCTACATCTGGGACAAAGGCGGAGGACCTCCCCTGACCCCAGTGCCTGAGTTTTGTACCAATGACGTGGACTTCTACTGTGCTACCACATTCCATTCTTTTCTACCGCTTTGTGTAAGTAACAGAAGAAGAACTTCTTTGCATATCAAAGGAAAAATTTAGATGCTGTGCATAATGTCATCCTAGCACTTTAAAATGAATTTTAAATTCAGGGCATTCATGTGCAAGTTGGTTATAAGGGTATATTGTGTGATGCTAAGGTTTGGGCTTCTGCTGATTCTGTCACCCAAATAGTGAACATGGTACCCAATAGGAAGTTTTCAAACCTTGCTCTTCTTCCTTCCTCCCCTTTTTAGAGTCCCCAGTGTCTGTTGTTCCTATTTTTATGTTTGTGTGTACCCAGTGTTTAGCTCCCACTTATAAGTGAGAACATGCAGTATTTGGTTTTCTGTTTCTGCATTAATTCACGTAGGATAATGGCCCCCAGCTGCATCCATGTTGCTGCAAGTACATTATTTCATTCTTTCTTATGGCTGCATAGTATTCCTTGGTATATCTGTACCACATTTTCTTTATTCAGTCCACCATTAATGGGCACCTACATTGATTCCGTGTCTTTGCTATTGTGAGTAGTGCTGCACTAGCACTTTACATACTAAAAAGAAAATCAACATTTTCCCTGTGCCAAGTAAGAACTATATATCATGACTCTAGTAATAACAATCATACAAGGTTTAGTACTATTGTAACTCCATCTTACAAATGAGAAGAGAGAGGCACAGAGAAGCCAAGTGCTTGCTTATGGCTACACAGCTAGTAGGGAGGGAAGCAAGGGCTCACCTTTACTGCAGAGCCTTTGTGAGGGACTGCCCACCATAGCACTTTAGGGTTAGTGTGCCCAGACTCATTTCTTTTGTTGATGATGTAGCATGCATTGATTAGAATTTCTATTCCATTTCCTGGAAAGGCAATTTCCAGTGCTTTCTGTGACACCCAAGCCTTCTCCACAAGCCCGCACCCTTTACTCTTTCAGCAGGTGGCTCTGCCTTTCATCTCAATGACAGCCATCCAGAACTTTCAGAATGAATTCACTTGTTTTGGCAGACCCAAGGTCCAGCCCCAGTACGAGCCTGGAGACCCTGACACTCACAAGGTTGTTAACAGCTTTTCTCATAAGAAAAAATGTGTTCACCAACCTCAGATATTGTCGTTATTCTCAAGTCAGTCACACACAAGTCTGTGTGTGCCATTTGAAGAGATAAATACATAGACACACACACACACACGCACACACACACACACCCCAAAACACAGTGCAGCATTGAGAGAGAATCTGTAATTGTTTGCAGTTCCAGAGGGGGAGACCAGTCTTTCTAGGCAGAATGCTTGCTTGCTCTTTCAGTGCTCTCCTAGTGCCTTGAGTGACATGACAAAGCTGTAGTTAGATGTCACTATAAACCAGCCCCAAATTATACAGGAGTCATGATTAACTATGATTGCAGGCCTAAGGCAGGTAATAAAGGGGTCATGAAGGGCTTGGGTGTGTCTTGTTGACAAATCCCTCTTTGTGCCCCCTTTCATCTGTGTGATCAGCCTGGGCTCCAGGACTGCCCCCACCCCATCTCCACCAGGTGTTTGAAGGAATCCTACCTTTGGCAGAGGAGAAAACATCCTTAGCCTAGACTTGGGTCGCCAGTAAAGAGGCCGTAAAAATGTTTTCAACATTAAAGTAAGGCCAGGCCCAGAAAAGGGCAACGTCTCTTAATTTACACTAAAAAATCCCCCCTATTTCTCTCTTTTTGTCAAAATCTTCACCAGCTGGAGAAAGGAAATGAGAGGTAACTAACATTTATTGGTCAGTTACTATGTGCTTAATAAATTATAGTAATAATAGCAGCCTTGCAGTGGTTATTATTTTTTTTTCTAAACAAGCAGACTGAAATTCTGGAAACTTGTTAAGGGGATGCACAGTCCGTGCACAGTGGAGCAGGCAGGTCCAGGGCTGGCTGACAGAAAGGCTATGTTGTCAGCTGACCTATGTTTCCATTTCTCCCCTAAAACTTTATCCCGGAAATATGTTTGATATCCTTGACATTGGTTAATTTGAACTCTAGAGCATGTGAGATCTAATGTGGGTGTGAAGTTAACGCTGACTCACATATGCATATATTTTTTCTTTTCTTTTTTTTTAGAGAAAGCCAGTGAAGAAGAAGGATATTTTTGTTGCAGTAAAAACATGCAAGAAATTTCATGGTGACAGAAGTATGTTTTGGGTTATTCATTTTATTGAACGCTAAAATCCAGACTACCTTCTAAAAAAAAGTACAAATGAATTCTTGAGTATAAATTCAGAAAAGGGATAATGACAATTCGGATGTTGAAGTGAAAGCAGTTATTTAATCAATACTCCTCGTTGCACCATTTCAATCACCAAGATCAATTAGGAAAGAAAATTTTGTATTGAAACATGAGTGGTCATAGCCGATACTGTTTATGGCAGTATTTTAAATTGGAAATGGAAAAGCTCAGTGTGGCAGTCTTGGAGACTGTGTGAAAAACAATCCATTTTGTCAAACAATGTATTAGGTCTGTGCGCAGTCTCTAAACGGGATGAAGAATGTCAGGGGATTTCAAGGTAACAGCATGCCAACAAAGAAAAAAGACTTTTTCTTCTTTTTCAATTTATTTCAAATGCTTACCTTGGAACTTGTTAGTTAAGAGATGTATTTGCTCATGAGTAGATAATATTGGAGAAGAAGAAAAAGCCGCTGTACAAACAGTGAATCTCTTCTTAAGGAAATCCTGGCATGCAGATTAATGTTGTTTTTATTCAGGTTTTTGATGTCATTACAGAATTCTGCTAAGTTGTGATGATAATGTAAAAAAAAAAAGCCCATCCTAAATATAAATAGACATAATTTCTCTCTTTTTGCACCTTATTTCAAGCAACACTTTTCTGAAATTGAAAATTAGGCAGTCTTTTGCATTTTCTAATTTTAGTGCGTATTTTAATTTTTTTCCCCATGAAAAGACTGTCGATTTCACCAAGGATGTGATATTTATGTAGGAGAGATTTCTAAACCAACTGTCATTTTCATGGGATTGGAACTACTGAAGAAGTTCATTTATATATTTTATGTGATAATATGATACATACAAATTATATTTTACAGGGGAAGATGTTTTCCAAATAAAATAATATTATAATTTGAGATTATAGTATTGTCTAAGACATCAACATCAATTAAAATCCAGCTATGATCAATTATATCTTAAAAATACATTAACTATAAACCTCCATATTTGCCTAAAATGGCCACACTAAATTCCAAATCCTATTAAATCAGTCTATATGAATACATTTGTTATGCAACGAGTCCTAAGATACTGTGAAGAATCAGTATAGCAGTTAAAATAAAATTTTTATTTATCATAAATTTAACCTAAATTTAATATCCTTTTACTTTTTTCATAATATGGAAGGGTTTTGTGGAATTATTTTGACAAATACCTTCTTTAAATAGGTGTTGGGGAAATGAACTATACTGCTTTTTGTTTTGTTTCTTTTACAGCAAGCAGGAACTGTTTGAATTGATTTAATTGATCTTGAAGCTACACTTGTAGTAGTGATTGTTTTCACAATATTAATGTTAAGGATGGTGTTGCTGGTACTTTTTCTTTGAAACACATTTTTCAGGTCACAGTGAAGCAGTAAAATTAGGGACACTCCCTGTTGTATTTTTTATATTCTACAGAAATGAAAAAAAAATAGTTTGTTAATTTTGATTTAGTAATTTTGAATAATCTAGTTTACTGCTTTCTTATTTTGCATAAGTTTGAGATACTCTTTTTAGATATTCATGAAATCCTTTTCTGTTTGAATTTTGAGTCAAAAGTCTTTAAAAATTACAAAATCTTAAAAGCCTATTAGGAGCATTAGAAACAAACCTTCCAAAGCCAGATGCATTGATTTACTGCTGTTAATTTGAATCTGGGATCATTAAAGCATGAGGCCTAAAATGTATCATGAAGTTTTCATATTTGGGTTTCTGTGGTAAGCCGTTTTTCAACTTGGATATGTTTGTTTGAAAAGATAGTCTAAGGCAACAGGATTTCAGTGACTTTGAAGTCCATTTTGCATGACTTCATGTAGCCTGCCAAGCCATCACTGGGCTCTGCCCCTCATTTTAGAAGCCTAGTCCAGCCATCAGTTGGCCCAAAGAGTTATCCAGTAATACCAGTTACAAGGATAACATCACACTAACTGCTTCTAACTGCTAATATTTCTTACATTTTCTGGTGTGTTTTTCACATATGTTCTATTACCTAGTTTCATGTTGACACTTCCTCGTGATATGATAATTATTGTTATTCACTTGTTGTGGAAAAAGCTGAGTATGGAATGATACACAACTGGCTCAGTTTCTTGTATCCTATTGAGTAGCAGAGCCAAAGACTTGGGTTTTCTGGCTCCTAAGTCCCACATTTTTTTCTACCACAGCACAGCTGTACTGTAATCTCCTTGGATGTATTACAAACTCCATACTTGATAAATAGTCTTTGATATTCATGTTGATGTCCTGCTATGCTCAAGGTCAGTTTTGACTTGGCCAGAAGCTGTGAAAGTAGGCTTTCCATTTTTAGTAGCAATGAGGATGGCAAGGAATTGAAACCCACACAGGATCTAAAATACAAATCGAGCTGAGAATTTAGACTGCCACTCCTATCTAAGCATATCACTACTATAGTCAAGCAGAATACATGGTCTGGGGTGTTGGATTTTTTTTTCATTTTCTTTTCCCTGTGCACTCTATTATTGGGGGAAACCAGCCCCCAATATTCAACATGAGTCCTTTTCTATTTTCCCTAAGTGTTGGCCAGTCTGAGAAATAAAGGGAAGGAGTACAAAAGAGAGAAATTTTAAAGCTGGGTGTCCGGGGGAGACATCACATGTTGGCAGGTTCTGTGATGCCCCCTGAGCCGTAAAACCAGCAAGTTTTTATTAGTGATTTTCAAAAGGGGAGGGAGTGTACGAATAGGGTGTGGGTCACAGAGATCACTTGCTTCACAAGGTAATAAAATAGCACAAGGCAAATGGAGGCAGGGCGAGATCACAGGACCAGGGCGAAATTAAAATTGCTAATGAAGTTTCAGGCACACATTGTCATTGATAATATCTTATCAGGGGACAGGGTTTGAGAGCAGACAGCCAGTCTGACCAAAATTTATTACGCAGGAATTTCCTCATACTAATAAACCTGGGAGCGCTACAGGAGACTGGGGCTTATTTCATCCCTTATCAACGACCATAAAAGACAGACATTTCCAAAGCGGCCATTTCAGAGACCGTCCCTTGGGAACGCATTCTCTTTCTCAGGGATGTTCCTTGCTAAGAAAAAGAATTCAGCAATATTTCTCCTATTTGCTTTTGAGAGAAGTGAAATATGGCTCTGTTCTGCCCAGCCTACAGGCAGACAGACTTTAAGGTTATCTCCCTTGTTCCCTGAATATCGCTGTTATCCTGTTCTTTTTTCAAGGTGCCCAGATTTCATATTGTTTAAACAATTTGTGCAGTTAACGCAATCATCACAGGGTCCTGAGGTGACATTTCATCCTCAGCTTATGAAGATGACGGGATTAAGAGATTAAAGTAAAGACAGGCATAGGAAATCACAAGAGTATTGATTGGGGAAGTGATAAGTGTCCATGAAATCTTTACAATTTATGTTCAGAGATTGCAGTAAAGACAGGCGTAAGAAATTATAAAAGTTTTAATTTGGGGAACTAATAAACGTCCATGAAATCTTCACAATTTATGTTCTCCTGCCATGGCTTCAGCCGGTCCCTCCGTTTGGGGTCCCTGACTTCCCGCAACACTCTGTGGTAGAAATACTTCAGTAACAAAGGCCAAATGATGAAGGAAAAAAATCTAGAGAAACTGTACTTGTGTTTGCCAAGTTGAGAGTGGGCTGTACTGTTAATTGTGGGCACAGTGTCCCCTGGCACTGGGTGGTGATGGCCCCCACTCCTGCTTCATTGTATGTTGGTTACCTTCTGGGATGAGAAGGAGAGATGGAACATGTTCTGTTCAAGGCCCTAGTCACAGCAAGGGAAAATATAGATTGCATTTATTTTTTACACTCTCATGGAAGAATTGATAATAAAACCAAGTTTCACAATGAAAAGAAATATTTTAAATATTGTACTTTCTTGGCTTAACAATAACACATTTATGTAATTGCTTTTGTCTGGATTCTGACTTAAGTGAAACATAGCATTCTTAGAACACAACAAGCAAAAATATACTCTGTCTTTTGGCTCAAGGAAGTAATACATATTGACATCATTGAAACAGCAGCACCCTCTGAGAGGCAAGCATTTAGTAGGATTTTAAAGAAACTTGAGAACTGTTACATAAGGTGATGAATTGGGCATAGCATGTAAAATTATATTTAAGCAAGGAAATGATCTCTGGTGTTTTAATATTCAACTTGATTGCTTCCTCTTGGGTTCTGTGTTTCCCTCTGTGTGACCTGAGCTGTCAGAAAACCTTAAGAATTTTCTTTGCATCATTTTTCCATGCAGTTTGTGTACATGTCTCATGTACCTCGTGGCAGCCACTGGTTTTGTTCATCAAATGGTGGGTTGTGGAATGCTCTCCTGCAGTCTCCCTCTAATTAAAGAGGTTAAATTGCCGTTTGCTCAGCCTTTAGTTCCTTTCCACAGCTTCCTAAGCTCTTAAAAATTAGCACTATATTCCTTTCAGATTAAAAAAAAACAAAAACAAAAACCTGTTTGCTGTCTTTACTGCTGTGGTCTTGTCTAGAGGCAAATCTGAACAAACTGATTGAAAGGGGTGTTTGGTGGCTGGTGTTCTCTTTGACTAAAGAGGCTTACATGTACTGTGGTACAGTCTGCTTACTTAAAAGGTGAGGCTTGAATTAAAATACAGCCAGATAGAAGGCCAGACTCTAATCAAATGAGGTGATTAGATCAATGAATGAAGAGAGGAGAGGAGTCAGGTGTTGCCTTTCCCTGGCTGTTGAATAGCTGATGTTCCAGATTGCCCTACAGTGTTGTGTTAGGCCATCCAGGAGGGATGCTTTTCAGGCTTAGGTACACCTCAGTCTTTAAAATGAGGAATTAGGACACATTCATGTGTGTGTCCCTAATCTGCTCCTGAGAAGAGAAGTGCAATCAGGGTCTTATTTTGTGACCACTGACTTGCACACTGAGACAAAAGGGCCATCTGCAAGCTGAAAATAGTGGATTCCTTAAAATAAAAACTATTCACATTTGATGGTGTGGTAGTTTTAATAAAATGTTCAAGTGTCAAGTTCATTTTCATTTATAATCTGAGACAGTTTTACAAGTCACCTCCCTGGGGGTAAAAATGCATGTTCTGTCCTCATAGTGAGACACATCTTCTGCTTAGAGTCTAGAAAGCTCTAAGAAAGATTTATGCCATCTGTGCAGCTGGCATTTTTATAGTAAAATTTTTTTTACTTTGCTCCAAGTTTAAGTTATCTCATGACAAACTTTCTTGAAAGAGGCATTCACTATTATTATAGGAAGTATGCTTCTTTATTGAAAAGGAGATAATGTATCAGGTAACTTATTAAAGTATTTTCTCAAAGTTTAGTATCTTTAGGAATACAGTGCCTCAATACAATATAAAATATTTTGTAAATAATAGAATGAATTCATTTTAGAATTTAAATGATGCTAATAAAATAGACCATTATTCTAAAAGTTTAACTAATTTAGAATCAACCCTGGTTGAAAATAAAGCCTTAAGCTGTTTTTTTGGAAGACTTTAAATCCTTTATGGCTAAGAGAGATGACAGACAGGGCCGAGCGCGGTGGCTCATGCCTGTAATCCCAGCACTTTGGGAGGCCGAGGCGGGCGGATCACGAGGTCAGGAGATCAAGACCATCCTGGCTAACACGGTGAAACCCTGTCTCTACTAAAAAATACAAAAAAAATTAGCCGGGCGTGGTGGCGGGCGCCTGTAGTCCCAGCTACTCAGGAGGCTGAGGCAGGAGCATGGTGTGAACCCAGGAGGCAGAGCTTGCAGTGAGCTGAGATCACACCACTGCACTCCAGCCTGGGCAACAGAGCGAGAGAGCGAGACTCTATCTCAAAAAAAAATGACAGATGCATGGAGGTTATATTGACAAGGGGAGAGATGTACAAACTGTTGAATGCTTTAGGTATTATAGAATCATAATATCTTAGTATATCTAAATGGTTGGCTTGTTTTAAAATGATTAATCAAAGGCTGAATTGCCTTTATGAATAAAACCTTCCTTTAACAAGCTTCCACAAATAATCCTAGGCCTTTTATTGAAATGCCTACAAAATTCAGTCCTCATTCAACTGTTTATTGAGTGCCCACTATGTCCTAGGCACTGTGCCAGGTGTTGGGAAATGAGTCATACACACAATAATTCTTACCTTTAATGTAATTTCTATTTTACCTGTTTCAAAGTAAAAGAGAAAGCAAAAGTGCTAACTCACCCTTGATTTTGATTTTAATTTTATTTAACTCAGTTAATTGAGAAGAAATACCCGTGTTCTTTAATAAACCTATTAGAGCGAAAAAGGACTGAAAGCCTAAAGGCTGAGGAAATTGAAAGCAAAATTTGCACAGCCTGCAGGACCCTTGCTGGGGACTGAGGAAAGTTCTTGACCTTTCCTCACAGCTTCTTCCAGCATTATGCAATGGAGGATATTTTACCCAACAGTGTGAACTTTTAGTGGCTGCAAGCTGCAGGAAGCCCTTTCTGGGGTAAGTTCTCTTGCTTATTGTATGCAAAGCAAACTGCCACAGCAGTGCCAAGGTTAACATTTTTGTTGTGCTGAAATTTGGAAGTAGAACAGAGTGAAATTTTTTAACATTTCTTTTTTCCTTTTTTTGTCCGCCAGTAGCCCTATCTATTATTTAGTACATCTTTGACCATTTTGACATGTAGAAACCTTTAGAACTATCTGCTTTTTTATGGTTGCAGAAAAATTATATTTTAATATATGAAATTAATATTTAACTGGTAATTTGGTAATTTTAGCAGATGTGCAGAACTCAGTTTTTTTTTTAAAAAAAAAAAGCCAGTGAAAGAGATTATAAAATGATGCACTTTTGTATTTTCTATATAAGGGCTGTCTGAGCTGGACTCAGAATTTGCTTACTTATTAGCTAAACATTTAAATTTTACATTGGAACATCAGTTTTTGTATATATTTCTATTAGAGTTGGGAACAGGGGAAAGATACATGATCTGATAAAGTTTCTCAAAAGTTAAGTGAAGATTTGGTTCATCAGAGTTTTGACAGGATATAAAATCTAAATGTTTTTTCTATTGAAAAAACAAGAAACCACTTTTTAAAATTCAGAGATGCATTGGCAGTAATTTGTTTTTTAAGTATAGAAGAAAAGAATTACTTGGTCAGGTGAATTAATATCAAGTAGTGGTAAGTCTATATGTCAGGTATGCAGACAGAGCTATCTTTGAGCCTCCAAAGCCAAAATACAGAAAACCAGGACAGCTTTCTGTTGTGTTTATTGTGTTAAAACAATTTAGCTGCTAATGATAGAGTTTTAAAGCCTGCAGTAGTTTTGAATGTTATTACTTCCACATTTTTCAAAAGTACAACATCGTAATATCAGTCATCATATGCAGTGATTCTCATTTGGCAAGGTCATGCCCTTTGTAGGGTTGGGTAGTTCTGTTAGAATCTTTGGGTGGGGACATGCATAGTTTGCAAAGGTCTTCTCATGCTCCATGGTAAGAGGGATGGATTTTCTCTTACCATGCTCCGTGGTAAAAGAAAAATTAGTTAACATTAATGTAAACACAATAGCATAATCAAACCAGAAAATTTATCATTATATGGAAGTAAGTGCATTTATCACCAGGAATGAGAAATGCTTTACTCTAGAGAATGTTGAAAATGCTTCAAGAAGAGGGTTTTAGTCAACAACGTTGGCATTTCTCAGGGTTGGAAGCAAGCAACTCTTGGAACACCTGAAGAACAACCAGTAATGTTTCTCTTCCTTTGTAGATGATTATACTGCCATTTTGAATTTTTAAGCTTCCTTGTGTAACTGTGCCAGTGAATGTCACCTCTGTAATTTTTTCAGTACCTATTGTTAAGCAGACTTGGGAGAGCCAGGCAAGTCTCATTGAATACTATAGTGACTATACTGAAAATTCCATTCCTACTGTGGATTTGGGAATTCCTAATACAGATAGAGGTGAGTCATAATTCTTACTACTCTCCTTATTAAACATTACCATTCTGTAAATACAGTAAATTAGGTTAGGATAAAAATGAAATATTTTATAAGTGCTATAATTTTTGCCTCATATTAGTTTTTTCCCTTCTCTCAGATACAGATTGGTTCTTTCAAACTAAGGGCTTTATAGTACGAAGTGTTACAAGTTTTTAGTAGCTTATATCCTATAATTGAGCACACGATAGTTACAGCAGAATTTAACAATAGATTTTTCATACCTTCATAATTCTTTGTGACCATGATGGGGTGTTTATTATATTCCCACATAAAGCTTCTCTCCTTGTCAGTCTTATAGTCTAGTTCACATATTATATTACCCGTGAGTACCACCGAATCACATTCTACACTAGTTATATGTAGAATAAACTCTATTCTATATGTTAAGCTTTTAATTAGTAAATTGTTGGAAATAAACCTGCTTTTCTCTTCAAATTGCAGGCTTTCTAATTAAAAACACTTTTTAGGACATACAGAGTGGAATGGTAGACATTGGAGACTCCAAAAGGTGGGAGAGTAGAAGAGGGGTGAGGGATGAGAAATTACCCACTGAGTACGATAGACACTCTTCGGGTGATGGCTTCACCAAAAGCCCAGACTTCACCACTGTACAATATGTCGATGTTACAAAACTGCACTTGTACCTCTTAAATCTATAAAAATTTTAAAAAATTGTGTCAAAAAATGGAAGTGTAAATTTGGCCACCTCATCTTCAGATATTCTTTATTCATCTTAAGTTTTATCCAGTGTTCCTGCCACCCTTTTTTCTTTAGTTTTTTTGTTCCCCATGCCCTTTTATGAGTTAAAAAAAAAAAAAGTAGCAAACTGATTATGTTCTATACAGTAATTTATATTATTTTATGTTAGTGTCACTCATAATTATTTCATTAATATAGTACAATGCAGAATCAGATATGTCATCTCTGTAGTTACCAATTCTTCTAACAAGGTTAAGTGTATTACTGAGTCTGTCTGTTGCTGTTTGATTTGGAAAAACGATTTTAGATTGGGTTTAATAATCATGTATTTACTTATACCTTATTTGATGTCTTCATTACTAGTCTGGTCTTATTGTCTATATTTATATTTGTTCTAAAAGGGATTTGAGGTGGCTTTGAAACACGTATTGTAATGGTTAAAAATACACAGAGATCAAGAGTAAAGAAAATAAAGGTCAAATTGAGTGGTTTAATAGTCATTAATATAAGTTAATATTTGTGCTCCACTGTGTCACCAAATAATTAAAATGAGGGGCATATTCCTGTTTATCAATTTGACTACTCTTCCCAAGTGTTTTATTTTTGTCCAGCATTTACCATTAAAGCATTGTAATTTATCTATTGGTATCTGAAGGACTGTTACTCTGTCTTACTCAGCACTATATCTTTAGTGCTTAGTACCTGCCACAGTATCTGGCATGTTAGAAACTTAGTGGTAGTAAATATTTACAAAATAAGTAAATGAAGGTATAAGCTTCCGCCTTTGCACTGCTGCTTCCCTGTGGCAGTGGTGCCTGGGGTTCTAACAGCTCCTTCAGAATAAGTGTATCTAAGAAAGGATGCCATTGCTCATTGCTGTGAGTCTTAAAACTTTCTTGCCTGGACTGAAGTTACTAATTCTATCTCTGCCTCAGATTATCTGTGTGACTGTGTAATTCCACTCATCTCTCTAGGTCTCCATTTCCTTGTGTGTGAAATGAATGGCTTGAATTTCATTATCTCTAAAGTTCCCACTGGTTCAATGTGTCTATGAAAATTAGAGAAGGCTATTTTTTAAAATTTTGAACTTTTAAGCTGCATTTTGGCATGTAAGCTCTTACAACACTTCAAAACTAAAAAGAAATGAACAAATTCTATATATTTTATAAGAAATAATACATTGTAAGTTTTTTTCTTGCCTTTTCTAGGTCATTGTGGAAAGACATTTGCCATTTTGGAAAGATTTCTGAATCGTAGCCAGGACAAAACAGCATGGTTAGTCATTGTGGATGATGATACATTAATAAGGTAAGGAGTCATTCTCATCCTAAATGGCTTTAAATTCTACATCTATTCATAGTCAGAAAACTAGATGGGTACTTTTTCTGGCCAAGATGAAGTAACGGGGACGGGGTTTACCCTTCTATCTGAACCAATCCTCTTAAAGAACAAAATATGTAAAACAAAGGTTTTTAACACACTGAATATTAGGTGCAAAGGAAAATGATCCAAAAGAAACATGAAGCAAATGAGGTGAGTTCTATGACTGCCAGAGCTGACTGCCTTAAGAGAATTCCAAGTTACTCCTTAGGGAGGGAGCACCAGATGGAACCTGACAGACTCTGTGGGCGGAAAAGATGGAGCTGAGAGTCTCAGGAGACCAAGGCTATTACAGTTTGCAGGACAGAGTACCAGAGAGGAGAGAGCTATACAGAAAGGGAACACTGGAGGTAGGTGAAGAGCCCCTTTATGTATTCAGTAGAGTATTGATCAGTGCATATGTGTGAGGAAACTACCCGATGCTGGGGAAAGACCCAACCAGGTTAGAGGGGATTGTGCCTGACACTCACACATGCCTGGGCTGGAAAACCCCTGTTCACACGGTATTGAGAACAGCCTGTAAAAGGGTCTTGCCTCAATAGGGGGGATAGTTAACCCTAGACTAAGCACTTTTCTAGTCCTGCCTAACATATCTGAAAAGCAAGAAAATACAAGAAAATGAAACTGTTTCCAAGTAGTAGCCTGTGTCTGAGAACAAAACTCAAGAAGACTTACAGAAATACAAAAATAACCAACATCTAATAAAGTAAAATTCATAATGTCTGCCATCCAATCAAAAGTTGCCAGGCATATAAAGCAGCAGGAAAATACAGAAGTGAAAAAAAATTAGCTTATTGAAATGGTTTCAGAATTTATACAAGGTTAGAATTAGAAGTTATTAAGCTGTTACTATTAAATAGTTATTATATCTCTATTCCATATGTTCAAAAAGACATGGAATGTCTCTTAGTCTTAAATAAGTTTAAATCATACCTCTAGAGATGAAAACTACATTCTTGATTGAGGTGAAAAACCCACTGGATGGGTTTAATAGCAAATTCATTTAAGAAGAAAGTATCAGTGAACTTGAAGACATTGCAATAATAACTGTCCAAACTGAAACACAAAGATAAAAAATAATTTTAGAAAATTAACACCATCACTGAGCTGTGGGACAATTTCAGGTGGCCTTGAATATATGCAATTGAAATCTCCAAAGAGAAGGGGCACATAATTATTTAAAGAAATATTTTTCAAATTTAATGAAAACCATAAACCCATAGATCCAAGAGTCTCAAGGAACCCCAGGCACACCATAAGCACAAAAGCAGAGAACAGCCACCTCCAGGAATGCCATAATGGACACTTAGGACAGTACCCACTGCCCCACTCTAGGCAGCTGTGGAATTGAGGACTAGCATGCTCAACCCATTGTAGCTACCCGCAACACCAACATGGACCTCTTGGGTCTCAGTGGGTTGCTCCACCACCACTGCTGCCATCATTCACATCATACCAGCTGCTCAGGGGGCTGACAACTTGTCCACACACCTAGCCCACTGCTCTCATTACTAGCTTCTAAGCAAGCAGTTCACCTGCAGGCCCAAGAATCAGCCATTCAGAACTTTCTAACACCACAGCCAGCATAAGCTGCTCTGGGGCCTAAAAACAGGCATATTCACCCTTCTTCTGCCACCACTGGGGCCCAAAGACTGACTCAGTTGGCATCCAAGTCCCCAGCAAAATTTCACAGCTTCGGCTAATAACCATACCCTAAGCCACTGAGGAAATTACACATACCACGGACCTTGTGTACTACTGAAAAAGTCACACAAAGACCACACTACAACAGCACCAAAAATAAAAGCCAAGGTGTCTTACTTAACCAACAACATATATACATCTTCAGGAAAAATATTCTCCCCTACAAAAGCAATTTTTAAAAATTGGAACAACAATACCAGATATGCAGATATCAATGGAAGGAAACAGGAAACATGAAAAAGCAAGAAAATATGATACCAGTAAAGGACCACAACAATTTTCTGGGAACAGATACCAATCAGTAAGAATTCCTGAAATAACAGATAAAGAATTCAAAATATTGATTTTAAAGAACCTCATTGAGGTACAAGAGAAATCTGAAAACCAGTACAAAACTAAGAAAATGAATTCAAGATTGAATGAGAGATATACCAAGGAGATAGATATCTTTAATTTAAAAAACCAAACAGATTCTGGAACTGAAAATTCATTGAAGGAAATACAAAATACATTTGAAAGCTTTGGTAATAGACTAGACCAAGCAGAAGGAGGAATTTCAAAACTTGATGACAGATCTTTCGAAATAATTCAGCCACACAAAAATAAGGAAAAAATGATAAAGAATGAAAACAGCCCTCAAGATGTCTAGGACTACACAAAATGACCAAACTTATAAATTATCAATATTTTTGAGGGGGAAGAGAGATCAAAAACTTTAGAAATCCCACTGAAGGAAATAATTGATGAAAATGTCCCAAATCTAGCAAAAGAGTTAGATATTTAGATACAGGAGATCCAGTGATCTTCATGTAAATACATTGAAAAAAGGACTTCACATGGCATATTAGGACTTCACATGGCATATTATATTCAGAATGTTTAAATTCAAGTGAAAGAAAGAATCATTAAAATTAGCAAGAGCAAAAGAATCAAGTCATGTATAAAGGACTAATAGTGGACTTTTCAGCAGAAACCTTATAGGCCAAAGAGAATGAGATGGCACTTTAGCCATCGTGCTAAAAGAAAAAAAAAAAACCTGTGAGCCAAGAATTTTATATCCTGCCAGAATAAGCCTTATAGATAAAGGGGAAATAATCTTTCCCAGACAAGGAAATGCTGAGGAAATTTGTCACCACTAGGTAGGGACAAAGCCTCACATATCAAGATTAACCTTGAATATAACTGGATTAAATGCTTCACTTAAAAGATACAGATTGCTAGAATGGATTTTTTTTATTGTTTTATCTGACATTTTCCAATAACACTGGTAGTATTTTTTTTTAATTATACTTTAAGTTCTGGGGTACATGTGCAAAATGTGCAGGTTTGTTACATAGGTATACACGTGCCATGGTGGTTTGCTGCACTCATCAACCTGTCATCTACATTAGGTATTTCTCCTAATGCTACCCCTCTCCTAGCCCCCCACCTTCCAACAGGCCCTGGTGTGTGATGTTCCCCTCCCTGTGTCCAGGTGTTCTCATTGTTCAACTCCCACTTATGACTGAGAACATGTGGTGTTTGGTTTTCTGTTCCTGTATTAGTTTGCTGAGAATGATGGTTTCCAGATTCATCCATGTCCCTGCAGAACATGAACTTATCCTTTTTTATGGCTGCGTAGTATTCTATGGTGTATATGTGCCACATTTTCTTTATCCAGTCTGTCATCGATGGGCATTTGGGTTGGTTCCAAGTCTTTGCTATTGTGAATAGTGCTGCAATAAACATGTGTGCATGTGTCTTTATAGTGGAATGACTTATAATCCTTTGGTTATATACCCAATAATGGCATTGCTGGGTCAAATGGTATTTCTAGTTCTAGATCCTTGAGGAATTGCCACACTGTCTTCCACAATGGTTGAACTAATTTACACTCCCACCAGCAGTGTAAAAGTGTTCCTATTTTTCCACATCCTCTCCAGCATCTGTTGTTTCCTGACTTTTAATGATTGCCATTCTAACTGGTGTGAGATGGTATCTCATTGTGGTTTTGATTTGCATTTCTGTAATGACCAGTGATGAGCTTTTTTTCATATGTTTTTTGGCCACATAAATGTCTTCTTTTGAGAAGCGTCTGTTCATATCCTTCGTCCACTTTTTGATGGGGTTGTTTGTATTTTTCTTGTAAATTTGTTTAAGTTCTTTGTAGATTCTGGATATTAGCTCTTTGTCAGATGGATAGATTGCAAAAATTTTCTCCCATTCTGTAGGTTGCCTGTTCGCTCTGATGATAGTTTCTTTTGCTGTGCAGTAGCTCTTTAGTTTAATTAGATCCTGTTTGTCAATTTTGGCTTTTGTTGCCATTGCCTTTGATGTTTTAGTCACGAAGTCTTTGCCCATGCCTGTGTCCTGAATGGTATTGCCTAGGTGTTCTTCTAGACTCTTTATGGTTTTAGGTCTTACATGTAACTCTTTAATCCATTTTAATTTTTGTATAAGGTGTAAGAAAGGTTTTCTGCATATGGCTAGCCAATTTTCTCAACACCACTTATTAAATAGAGAATCCTTTCCCCATTGCTTGTTTTTGTCAGGTTTGTCAAAGATCTGATGGTTGTAGATGTGTGGCATTATTTCTGAGGCCTCTGTTCTATTCCATTGGTCTGTGTATCTGTTTTGGTACCAGTACCATGCTGTTTTGGTTACTGTGGCCTTGTAGTATAGTTTGAAGTCAGGTAGCCTGATGCCTCCACCTTTGTTCTTTTTGCTTTGGATTGTCTTGGCTACACGGGCTCTTTTTTTGTTCCATATGAAATTTAAAATAGTTTTTTCTAATTCTGTGAAGAAAGTCAATGGTAGCTTGATGGGGATTGCATTGAATCTGTAAATTACTTTGGGCAGTATGGCCATTTTTACAATACTGATTCTTCCTATCCATGAGCATGGAATGTTTTTTCATTTGTTTGTGTCCTCTCATTTCCTGAGCAGTGGTTTGTAGTTCTCCTTGAAGAGGTCCTTCAGATCCCTTGTAAGTTGGATTCCTAGGTATTTTATTCTCATTGTAGCAATTGTGAATGGCAGTTCACTCATGATTTGCTTCTCTATTATTGGTGTATAGGAATGCTTATGATTTTCGCACATTGATTTTGTATCCTGAGACTTCACTGAAGTTGCTTATCAGCTTAAGGAGATTTTGGGCTGAGATGATGGGATTTTCTAAATATATGATCATGTCATCTGCAAACAGAGACAATTTGACTTCCTCTCTTCCTGTTTGAATATCCATTATTTCTTTCTCTTCCTTATTGCCCTGGACAGAACTTCCAATACTGTGTTGAATAGGAGTGGTGAGAGAGGTCATCCTTGTCTTGTGCCAGTTTTCAAAGGGAATGCTTCCAGCTTTTGCCCATTCAGTATGATACTGGCTGTGGGTTTGTCATAAATAGCTCTTATTATTTTGAGATACATTTCATCAATACCTAGTTTATTGAGTGTTTTTAGCATGAAGGGGTGTTGAATTTTATCGAAGGCCTTTTTGCATCTATTGAGATAATCATGTGGTTTTTGTCATTGGTTCTGTTTATGTGATGGATTACATTTATTGTTTTGCATGTGTTGAACCCGTCCTACATCCCAGGTATGAAGCTGACTTGATCATGGTGGATAAGGTTTTTGATGTGCTGCTGGATTTGGTTTGCCAGTATTTTACTGAGGATTTTCACATCAATGTTCATCAGGGATATTGGCCTGAAATTTTTTTTCTTGTGTCTCTGCTAGGTTTTAGTATCAGAATGATGCTGGCCTCATAAAATGAGTTAGGGAGGAATCCCTCTTTTTATTGTTTGGAATAGTTTCAGAAGGAGTGGTACCAGCTCCTTTTTGTATCTCTGGTGGAATTCGGCTGTGAATCTGTCTGGTTCTGGGCTTTGTTTGGTTGGTAGGCTATTAATTATTGCCTCAATTTCAGAACTTATTATTGGTCTATTCAGGGATTTTACCTCTTCCTGGTTTAGTCTTGGGAGGGTGTATGTGTCCAGGAATTTATCCATTTCTTCTAGATTTTCTAGTTTATTTGCGTAGAGGTGTTTATAGTATTATCTGATGGTAGTTTGTATTTCTGTGGGATCAGTGGTTATATCCCCATTATCATTTTTTATAGTTGCTATTTTACTCTTCTCTCTTTTTTTCTTTATTAGTCTAGCTAGCAGTCAATTTTGTTAATCTTTTCAAAAAACCAGCTCCTGGATTCATTGATTTTTTAGAGTTTTTTTGTGTCTCTGTCTCCTTCAGTTCTGCTCTGATCTTAGTTATTTCTTGTCTTCTGCTAGCTTTTGACTTTGTCTGCTCTTTCTTCTCTAGTTCTTTTAATTGTGATGTTAGGATGTTAATTTTAGATCTTTCTCACCCTCTCCTGTGGGCATTTAGTGCTATAAATTTCCCTCTAAACACTGCTTTAGCTGTGTCCCAGAGGTTCTGGTACATTGTGTGTTTGTTCTCATTGGTTTCAAAGAACTTATTTCTGCCTAAATTTCGTTACTTACCCATAGTCATTCAGGAGCACATTGTTCAGTTTCCATGTAGTTTTGTGGTTTTGAGTGAGTTTCTTAATCCTAAGTTCTAATTTGATTTCACTGTAGTCTGAGAGACTGTTATGATTTCCGTTCTTTTACATTTGCTGAGGAGTGTTGTACTTCCAATTATGTGGTCAGTTTTAGAATAAGTGTGATGTGGTGCTGTGAAGAATGTATATTCTGTTGATTTGGGGTGGAGAGTTCTGTAGATGTCTATTAAGTCCGCTTGGTCCAGAGCTGAGTTCAAGTCCTGAATATCCTTGTTAATTTTCTGTCTTGTTGATCTGTCTAATATTGACAGTGGGGTGTTAAAGCCTCCCACTATTATTGTGTGGGAGTCTAAGTCTCTTTGTAGGTCTTTAAGAACTTGCTTTATGAATCTGGGTGCTCCTGTATTGGGTGCATATATATTTAGGATAGTTAGCTCTTCTTTTTGCATCGATCCCTTTACCATTATGTAATGCCCTTCTTTGTCTTTTTTGATCTTTGTTGGTTTAAAGATCTGTTTTATCAGATAGTAGGATTGCAACCCTTGCTCTTTTTTTTTTTTTTGCTTTCCATTTTCTTGGTAAATCTTCCTCCATTCCTTTATTTTGAGCCTATGGGTGTCTTTGCACATGAGATGAGTCTCCTGAATACAGCACTCCAATGAGTCTTGATTCTTTTATCCAATTTGCCAGTCTGTGTCTTTTAAATGGAGCATTTAGCCCATTTACATTTAAGGTTAATATTGTTATGTGTGAATTTGATTCTGTCATTATGATGCTAGCTGGTTATTTTGCCAGTTAGTTGATGCGGTTTCTTCATAGTGTCGAAGGTCTTTACAATTTGATATGTTTTTGCAGTGGCTGGTACCGCTTTTTCCTTTCCATATTTAGTGCTTCCTTCAGGAGCTCTTGTAAAGAAGGCCTTGTGGTGGCAAAATCTCTCAGCATTTGCTTGTTTGTAAAGGATTTTATTTCTCTTTCGCTTATGAAGTTTAGTTTGGCTGGATATGAGATTCTGGGTTGAAAATTCTTTTCTTTAAGAATGTTGAATACTGGCACCCATTCTCTTCTTGTGGCTTGTAGGGTTTCTGCTGGGAGATCCGCTGTTAGTCTGCTGGACTTCCCTTTGTGGGTGACCCGACCTTTCTCTCTGGCTGCCTTTAACATTTTTTCCTTCATTTCAACCTTGGTGAATCTGACGATTATGTGTCTTAGGGTTGCTCTTCCTGATGAGTATCTTTGTGGTGTTCTCTGTATTTCCTGAGTTTGAATGTTAGCTTGTCTTGCTAGGTTGGGGAAGTTCTCTTGGATAATATCCTGAAGAGTGTTTTCCAACTTGGTTCCATTCTCCCCATCACTTTCAGGTACAGCAATCAAACGTAGATTTGGTCTTTTCACATAGTCCCATATTTCTTGGAGGCTTTGTTCATTTTTCATTCTTTTTTCTCTAATCTTGTCTTCACACTTTATTTCAGTAAGTTGGTCTTCAATCCTTGCTATCCTTTCTTCCACTTGATCGATTAGGCTGTTGATACTTGTGTGTGCTTCACAAAGTTCTCATGCTGTGTTTTTCAGCTCCATCAGGTTATTTATGTTCTTCTCTAAACTGGTTATTCTAGTTAGCAATTCGTGTAACCTTTTTTCAGGTTCTTAGCTTCCTTGCATTGGATTAGAATATGCTCCTTTAACTCGGAGGAGTTTGTTATTACCCACCTTCTGAAGTCTATTTCTGTCAGTTCGTCATACTCATTCTCTGTCCAGTTTTGTTCCCTTGCTGGTGAAGAGTTGTTATCCTTGGGAGAAGAGGCATTCTGGTTTTTTTTTTTTTTTTTGGAATTTTTAGCCATTTTGCACTGGTTTTTCCTCATCTTCGTGGATTTATCCACCTTTGGTCTTTGATGTTGGTGACCTTTGAATGGGATTTTGTGTGGACGTCCTTTTTTTTTTTGATGCTGATGCTATTCCTTTCTGTTTGTTACTTATCCTTCTAACAGTCAGGCCTCTCTACTGTAGGTCTGCTCGAGTTTGCTGGACGTTCACTCCAGACCCCATCTGCCTGGGTATTACCAGTGGAGGCTGCAGAACAGCAAAGATTGCTGCCTTTTCCTTCCTTTGGAAGCTTTGTCCCAGACAGGCACGCGCCAGATGTCAGCTGGAGCTCTGCTGTATGAGGTGTCTGTCGGCCCCTCCTGGGAGGTGTCTCCCAGTCAGGAGGCACAGGGTTCAGGGACCCACTTGAGGAGGGAGTCTGTCCCTTAGCAGAGCTCCAGTGCTGTGCTGGGAGATCCACTGCTCTCTTCAGAGCTGGCAGGCATGAACATTTAAGTCTGCTGAAGCTGTGCCCACTGCCACCCCTTCCCCCAGGTGCTCTGTCCCAGGGAGATGGGAGTTTTATGTATAAGCCCCTGACTGGGCATCTGCCTTTCATTTAGAGATCCCCTGCCCAGAGAGGAGGAATCTAGAGAGGCAGTCTGGCTACAGCAGCTTTGCCTAGCTGTGGTGGCCTCCACCCAGTTAGAACTTCTAGACAGCTTTGTTTATACTCTGAGGGGAAAACTGCCTACTCAAGCCTCAGTAATGGCAGACACCCCTCCCCCCACCAAGCTCGAGCATCCCAGGGGGACTTCAGACTGCTATGCTGGCAGCGAGGATTTCCAGCCAGTGGATCTTAGCTTGCTGGGCTCCGTGGGGGTGGGATTCGCTGAGCTAGACTACTTGGCTCCCTTGCTTTAGCCCCCTTTCCAGGGGAGTGAACAGTTCTGTCTCACTGGCATTCCAGGCACCACTGGGGTATAAAAAAAACTCCTGCAGCTATCTCGATGTCTGCCCAATTGGCTGCCCAGTTTTGTGTGTGAAACCCAGGGACCTGGTGGTATAGGTACCTGAGGGAATATCCTGGTCTGCAGGTTGTGAAGACCGTGGGAAAAGTGTAGGATCTGGGCTGGAATGCACCATTCCTCATAGCACAGTCCCTCTTGACTTCTCTTGGCTAGGTGAGGGAGTTCCCCGACCCCTTGTGCTTCCCAGGTAAGGCGACGCACCCACTGTTTCTGCTTGCCCTCTGTGGGCTCCACCCACTGTCCAACCAGTCCCAATGAGATGCACCAGGTACCTCAGTTGGAAATGCAGAAATCACCTGCCTTCTGCATTGATCTCACTGGGAGCTGCAGACCGGAGCTGTTCCTATTTGGCCATCTTGCCAGCCATCTCCTGTTTTGTTTTGTTTTGTTTGATAATTATTTCTCATAGTTCTGGAGGGCTAGAAGCCTGAGATCAGGGTGCCAGCATGGTTGGGTTCTAGTGAGGGCTCTCTTGGGTTGCAGGCTGCTGACTTCTTGTATCTTCAAATGGTGGAAAGAGAGCAAGCTAGCTCTGTGGCCTCTTCTCAGAAGGGCATGAATCCCATTTATGAGGTCTCCACCCTCATGATCTCTTCACCCTCCCAAAAGGTCCCACCTCTAAATAGCTTCATATTGGGGATTAGATTTCAACATATGATAAAATTTGGGGGGAACACAAACATTCATTTCATAACAGCTACTAGTCTTCTCTTAGTATAGATTATCAAATACTAAGAAAAAGAAGGGTCTATTTTTCAATAGAGATGATGGAGAAATACTGTAAAATTATGTAACTTTTTTTTATTACCATCTGGTTCCTCCACAGTATGTTTCTTTTTCCTTTTTTTAAAATTGTGGTAAAGTACACACAACATCAAATTTACCATCATAACCATTTTTAAGTATATAGTTTAGTAGTATTAAATACATGCATAATGTCGTGCAGCCATCTGCATAACTCTTTTCATCTTGTAAAACTGAACCTCTATATCCATTAAAAAATAACTGTCTATACTCCCCTAACCCCATCCCCTGGCAACCATCATTCTATTTTCTGCCTCTATGATTTTGACAACTCTCAGTACCTCATATAAATGGAATCATACAGTACTTGTTTTTTTTTGTGACTTGCTTATTTTACTTAGCATAATGTCCTCGAAATTTATCCGTGTTGTAGCATATTGCAGAATTTCCTTCCTATTTAAGGCTGAATAACATTCCTTGGATACAGTATGGATAGACCATATTTTGCTTATCCATTCATCTGTTGATGGACACTCCATCAACATGGGGTTGTGGGTATGCACCCAGAAATTGAATGACTAGATCATATGGTAATTCTATTTATAATGGAACCATCACACTGTTTTCCCATAGAGGTTGTTCCATTTTACATTCCTACCAGAAGTGCACAAGGTTTCCAGTTTCTCCACATCCTTGTCAACCCCATTATTTTCTGGGTTTTTTGGTTTTTTTTTTTTTGATAGTCGCTATTCTAGTGGGTGTGAATTTTGATTTGCATTTCCCTAATGATCAGTTGGTTAGGAAAAAACTGAGCTATTTTCCCCTCTGTTCTCACACTGCAATAATCATCAACACAGAAGACAACTTCCGTGACCAAAAGTGTGGAGCAGGGAGAGTTCTCCTACCCACCAAGCAATCAATCAGTTCTGCAGTGGACACCAAATGGGTGTCCTTTAATTCAATTTTAACACTGTCTACCTGGAGATAGTGCCAATTCCCACAGTTTGAGGGCTCAGTCCCCAAGACTGCCCTACCACCCCATACACCAGACACCAGTCATTAAGTCCAGGTGTCCAGAACTTCTGACTGATGAGCTTCACGTCGGGGTTCTTACAACCTCCTCTGTGGGTTTATTTAATTTGCTAGAGTGGCTCTCAGAACTCAGGGAAATACTTTCTCACATTTACCAGTTTATTATAAAGGATATTACAAAGATACAGATGAAGAGATGTGTAGGGTGAGGTATGAGAGAAGGGGTGTGGAGCTTCCATGCCCTCCAGGAACTCCACATGTTCAGATATTCTAAAGCTCTCTGAAGCCTGCTCTCTTGGGGTTTATGAAGGCTTCATTATATAGCCACGATTGATTAAACCATTGGCCACTGATGATCAACTTGACTTTCAGCTGCTTTCCCCTCCCAGGAGATTGGGGGGTGGGACTGAAAGTCCCAACTCTCTAATCATGCCTTTGTCTTTCTGGTGACCAGTCCCATCTTGAAGCTGTCGGTATACATTAGCCTACAAAAAGATAGCAATTTGGACGTTCCAAAGATTTTAGGATTGGTATGTCAGCAAATGGGTGATGAAAACCAAATATATATTTCATAATATCACAGCCTACCCTCAGTCTTCAGATACCTTACATCAAAAGAACATACAACTCAAAAGATATTGCCACATTAGAGTCTCATTCCATCATTAATAACTAGTCTAGTCCACTATATTGTATTAATGTTTCCCAGAGTGAGTCCACTCAGGTTTGCAGGCTTCCCTTCAATCTTGTCAGGTTCCAAAGCTGGAGCGGTCTTGGCAAACAAATAGCTTTACCTTTTTAGATATCTGTTATAATTGAGCTGAGAGACAATGTCATCTGTTTCTCTAAGGGTCTTTCAAGGTGTTAATGTAATGTTGGATTTCCCTCAATTTATAACCCATTATTCATTCCTTTACCCTCAACTACTATTTATCTTTCTCTCCGTTAATACCCAAATGTTTCCACCTTTGGAAGAGACATCAGAATCACTACCGTTCTGCTTTAGACTGCAGGCAACAATGCTAGTCTAGCAGGTACCCTCTCCTCAGCCCACTCCCATGCAGATAGGGTAAAGTTATGTAGGTGCAAAGCTAGTGGGTTATTTTTACCACCAGGCAATATAGCTGCATTCACTCTTAGCCCCAGCTTTGCTAAGTGGGGTGAAGGAGCAACACAGTCACATCAGGCCCTAAGGAATTTTGACATAAGCTTTAAAAACATAGTTATGGTTTTTTGCTTAGAAATCAGCACTGCTTCCAGCACTGGCAGTTGCAGGCCTGGTCCTACGACCACTACGTCAAGTAGGAGGGAAAGAAAAGGTTTCAGTGAGCTGATTTAGGGAAGAAAGAAAAAATGATCGTTATTCCAATGTACTCCTGCCTTGGCAAGATTTGCATAGTCATCCGAGCATCCTCTTCACCCCTTCTTCTCCAGACCAGCCTTAGAAAAACAGGAACATCTAGTGGGCAGACTCCTTTAGTCCCACTCATGTTGAGTATGAGCACGCACTCTTGAAGGCATGTAAGCCAGCCTTTTATGTTTCCAGTGTTTTAATTACCTGTTCTATTCATCTATCAAACTATGACTCTGAGGAGACTATCTCTGTGCCCATTGTTGGACATTATAGGCTGTACAGTGTGTTCCTTGGTCTGAAGAAATGACGATTGGCCATACAAATCCATGCAATATCTTCTGTTTAGTTGTTTTTTTAATGGTACTCAGAGTATTTGCATGTTCCACTGAGTAAGCAAAAGCCATGCCAGAGTCATTGTCTATTCCTGTCAAGACCCATTTGTAGCCCCATAGGGCCACTAGCACCAGTCTCTGTATTGCCAGCTTTGTTTAGGACCTTTGCACCAGGGAATCTGCCCCATAGCCATTATCAGTCTCTGTCTTTTTTTCTGGTGGAGAGAACAGTTCTTATTGGCATTTTGTGCCCGAGAGGATGCAAAAGGAACATGTCTAGATTCAGCCCATCTCTGCCTGCTGCCGTACCCCCATATCCACTAATTTCATGGATCCAGGTGACCACCTCAAGGAAGTCCACAGGGATACCTGCTTGTCAATTCCATTCACCTTCCAAACCTGGAAAGGGGCTCTTCTGATTGACATTGACTTGTTCTACTTTAATGCACCCCTCAAATGTCCATGGGGCCATGCTTCATATGGGCATCCTTTTAATAGGCCAAGTATCCATTGCCCTCTTGCCTAACTGTATGGGCAGGCAATTGGTCACTGCCTATGAGTTAGTAAAATCCTAAACACAAGTGTTTCTACCACTGTTCAATTCTTCCATTACTGTTAGGAAAATGCATCCAATACAGCCCACTGAGATTATTTGTTTTTACCTCCTTTGGTCAAAAAAGCAGACTTCCAAACAGGATGGTATTCATTTACCCTGGTATTGAATTGCCATCCTCAAACCAAGTAGCTCTTGGTTGGTCAGTCAAGAGCTGCTTACAGGGTAGTGTAGAATCCAGTGGCTCCTCACATAGTTCCAGAGTCAGTTTTAGGGGAAAAGAGGCCCTCTGTTTGTGAGGATCTCCTCCTTGCATTCCCCAGGTAGCACGATTGTGTATAAATTCTGTTTGATAATGGAATGGGCATTGCCTCCCTTATTAGAGTGTTCCTCTGACATCACCCAAAACAGCATGGGCATTTCAGATATAAATGTAATTGCCCGATGTGTTCTTCCTGCCTGCTGCACAGATAAAACCAGTTCATTGAGACTGTAATATTGCAGTAAAGAAAGAGTTTAATTAATGCAAGACTGGCCAAGTGGAAGGACTGGAGTTATTACTTAAAGTAGTCTCACTGAGAACTCAGAGACTAGGGTTTTTTGGATAATTGGGTGGGCAGGGGGCTAGGGAATGGTTACTGCTGATGGGTTGGGAATGAAGTCCTAGGGATGTGGAAAACGGTCCTTGTACAATGAATCTGGCTTTGGTTGGGGACCACAGGACTGGTTGAGTCATGAGTCATGGGTCTGAGTGGGTTCAGTTGGTTACCAGAAGGCAAAAATCTGAAAAACATCTCAAAAGACCAATCTTAGGTTCTACAATAGTAACGTTATCTATAGGAGCAATTGGGGAAGTGTCAAATCTTGTGACCTCTGTCCACATGATTCTTGAGCAGTAAGGGATGATAAAAAATACACTTTAGCAAAGTTCAGGCCCCTCCCCTGATCCTAATCTTGTGGTCTTTCATTAGTTTTTGGTCCCTGAGCAAGGAGGAGATTAGTTTTAGGGAGAGACTGTTAGCATCCTTCCTTCCAAGTTAAACTATAAATTCCTGCCATGATTAGCTTGACCTATGCCCAGGAATGAGTGAAGACAGCCAGCCTGTGAGACTAGAAGCAAGATGGAGTCAGCCAAGCTAAATTTCTCTCATTGTCATAATCTTTGCAAAGGGGGTTTCATCAAGATCACTTTATGTCTTTAGTCATAGGGGTAGCCTCAGTTAATGTCCTGTAGCAAGGAAGTAAATGCCCTTCAAGTGGAAATTCTCTAGTTCAAAGTCCTAGTAGTCATTGCTGGGAGGCACTCACAAACCTTTGCCATAAGCCCCAGGAGGTACTCTGCAGAGGGCTATCAAATGGGGAAGTTGTCCCCACCAGCTCTTCAGTTTCTGTTCTGCACTATGTGGGCCTGGGCAATCTTAACTGGTTCCAATTTTAGCATGTTCCATTAATACTGCTCAAAGGATTTACATATCTTCTGTTTTACAGTACTGGATAGGGGGAACATTTCCCAGTCAGATAAAATGTCTCTTACCATAATGCAGTCAGGTAAAAGAGAGAAAACCATTTCACATGAAGTATGTTCAAATATGGCAGCTTTCATAATCCTAACAACCGTTACACTTTTATGTTCTAGTCCCAGGAATTTCCCCTTTTCATCCCCAGATCATTTTACCCTTTCTTCTGCAAAAGGCTTTGGGTCCCCAGCCTGGAGTCCCACCAGGAGACCCTGGCCTCTCTCTTAATTGTTACCTTGATTAACCAGTCTAACAGGTAATTATAGATGGGGTTTCTCATTTTAATCTTTATCTTCTTGTCTTTAAAAGTTCTCCAAACTGGGGGAAATGCAGCAAACTGGTTTGGGCCCTTAAATGTTGAGAGATCAGCCAGGGGTCCCTTTCCTCCACTCAGTCTTTAATAATGTTGTATTAAGACCTTTGTTTTAACCCCATCAATTTCTACTTTATTCATTCCATTTTTTAATAACCACCTAAATATGTCCACCCTCCTGGGGTGAGTCCCATGGCTCTCCCCTTTCTTTTTCCTCTTACTTTCATTCCTATCAATGTTTTCTTTATTCATCTTATTTCTTACAAAGCATTTAAAAATTTCCACCTCCCAGGATGAGTCCTTTGACTCTCCCCTCTCCCCTTCATCATTTTCTTGTTAATTAACCTAATGTCTTTGTTAGCATCTGTAAGACCTCAAGGTAAAGCTTAGACCACAAATTTGATAAGCCTTCTGGAACTGTCTTGGTTTTGCAGCAGTAAGGTTATATGAGGTGCCCATGCAAAATGGGCCCCTTTAACAACAACATGTACCATGGCCTGGATAACGGTCATATTCAGTGGGTGAATATCCCAGTTATCATAAAGCTAGTCCCACATGGCTTAAAGATGAAACGTATCAGCTGCATAATTTGGGGTGTTCTACTTGGCATTTATAGGTGGAGTCTGGCAGTCCCCCTTCTCAGGGTAAATAGATCTTACAGTGGCTTTTATTCAGTCCATCAGGCTTGCTGTTCCCTCAGGAATAACCTCCTGTGTGTCTGGATTATGTACACCCATGTGCAATTGTTCAGCATTGAGTTGTGGGTCCTGCATCAAACCAAACATGCTCTTCCATTCTGCAGCATTCAAAACCAAAGATACTGCCCCTAAATTAGTTATTCTCATAATCCATTTTTATAAAGGTTCCTCAAGAGGTGGATGATACAGATCTACAAAATGGAATAGTTCCTTTACACCATACCCTCTAGTTTCAATAATTATTTGGTTCTTCCCTTCTCCCATAGGTCACCCCAGGTCTCAGAGGTACTTTCTGTTGTTCCTGCATAATTTTGCCCTTGTGCCATGGTTCTGAGGCTAGTGGCTGAAGCTTAGACTCACTGAAATCTAAGTTTGGTGTATGTAGTGTCACGGTCTAACCCAGCACTCTCTTTTAATTTTATTTTAGCTAGTATAGATAACAATAATCAAGGGATTGAATAGTTTGCTTTTTTCTGATTAGTTTGCATTTTCTTATGCAGCCGGTGAACAAATTCTCCATCTCTAAATTCCATTGGTAACTTTTACCTTTAGTAACTCAGCAGAGCACTGTGACTTCATATCATAGGTGATTGTTTGGCCACCCAGGATTCAAGGGTTTCTCATCCCCCGGGCTTTTATCCTTTCTCTTCTCAAACCAAATGTTTCTCTGAACCTGAGCCATTCTAGCTAATCCCACTTCACTAACATCAGTTGTTCCTGAAAAACTCTCAGAACATTTTTTTCTGTGTTCTTATACCACAACAATCAATGAGGAAGACTTCTGTGACCCTGAAATATGTGGGAATTTCTTCCCCCCAGCAAACAAGCAGTCCTCTTCCTGCTGGTTGTCCTCCAATTCAGTTCTGACACCATCTGCCTGGAGATAGCCTTAGATCCCACAGCAGGCTCAGTCCCCAAGACTGCTTCCCCAGACACCAGTCATAAGTCCAGACCTCCAGATCTTCTGACTGACTGACTTTAAGTTGGGGTTCCCACAGCCCCTTCTTTGGGTTCCTTTAATTTGCTGGAGCAGCTCACAGAACTCACGGAAACACTTAGGTTTACTGGTTTATTGTAAAGGATATTATCAAGGATGCAGATGAAGAGATGTGTAGGGCAAGGTATGGGGGAAGGAGTGTGGAGCTTCCTTGCCCCCCTTGGGTGCTTGACCCCCAGGAATCTGCACATGTTTAGCTATCCAGGAACTGTTCAAACCCTGTCCTTTTGGGGTTTTATGGAGGCTTCATTATATAGGCATGATTGACAACCATTTAAAAATGTGATTGAACAAAAAGCCCATGTTCTAAACCCAGAAAGACCTCCTTATTCATTTCTTGGCCTCTCTGTGTAGTATTTCTTCCTCTAGGTTGTGGGGCAGGACATTTTCTGGAATTAGAGTCTTTTGACCCACAATGAGATTAAATTCCTACCTTGGGCAGGTACAAGGACACTGATAGAGGCAAGAGGCACACAAATTCCTAGGCAGAAACGGCCAGGTCCCCAGTGAAACCCAACCTTCAAGCCAGGCTATCAGCTCAGGGTAGAGTCCACGGCCAGGAGTGAGAACTTCCCCGATGCCTTTTAGCTAATCAAATGGTGCTTTTCCCAGGCCTGCCTATGGACCAGTCAGCACACACTCCCCGATCCTGAGCCCATAAAAACCCCAGACTCAGCCACATATTGGGACTACCTGCCTTAGTTAGGGCACCCTCTCACACAGAGGGCTACCCACTTTGGGTCCCCTCTCATGTTGAGAGCTGTTCTTTCATTGAATAAAACCCTCCTCCACCTGGCTCACTCTCCAGTGTCTGCGTAACCTCATTCTTCTTGGATGTGGGACAAGAACCTGGGACCCGCTGAACAGTGGGAGTGAAAAGGGTTATAACACTTTCCTGGCTGGCTCACTGAGCTGAGGGTGGTGACACACTCCTGTTCACTAGAGCGGCAACCCTTCTAGGGGCCTAGACCTCAGGATTCCCTGAGCCGGAGCTGTAACACTGTAATCCTCCCACCCTTTGCTGGTGCTGGGTAGCTGCCCCACATGATGGGAACTGGCAGCGGTGGGGCTGGGCCAGCCCAGGAGCCACGGGCTGGAGTGGGGCAGCAGGACCAAATGAGCTGGGACATGCCCCCATTCACCGAAGCATGCAGATGGTAGGAATGAATGAGCTATAACAGGAACAAGCTGTGATTCTTCCTGCGGGCTCAGAGCTTAGGACTCCCTGAGCAAAAGGGTAACACCCCTTGGGGCTCCGCAGTTGCTGGCATCACCAAGTTTTCAGGATCTGCTGCATCCCCCACCCCTTGTCCAGATGCTGGCACCCAAGGCAGAAGCCAGTCACAGCATGCTCAGCCCAGCTATGGGCTGAGCACAGAGCCACAGCAGGTGTGGAACCTGGGCCAGTAATATGAGCTAAGCGTTGCCTGCCAGGCTTAGTGGGCAGAGCAAGTCTAGTGGCAAGCCCAGAGCTGAGCGAGGCCCCGGCCAGAGGTGCCGCTGGCCAACTGTGGAGATTTCTGGCTGGTGAGGCAGCACTGAAAGAATCTTGTGTCAACAGGAGAAGGTCAGAGAGAGAGATTGTTTCCTTACATCTGCTCCTGAGGCCTAATAAAGCAACCCAGCATTATAATAAAGGAGTAACAAGGGCTATGGGAGTTAAGAGCCAGGAACTCTGGATGAAAACCAATATATATATATTAGTCCATTTTTACACAGCCAAACCATATCAATATATAATCGTAATATCACACCAGGACAGTGGACAGCTCAGTAGTCTGACAGCAAGAATATAATGCTCAATTTTAAACTGGAGAATGTAAACACAGCAAGGAAATCCTGGATACAGCGTTGAATTGTACCATGCTAGACTGGCTGCTGCTTTCCATGATTATGATCTGTCACACATCAATAAGAGACCTAGAACTTGCTTTCCTGAGAGCAAGAGATGAGTAGTTTTGTTTGTAGGACACAGTTAATTTTGATGCAACTAACCTAAAAGATAAGCATATTCTTTCTCAACCACTTTGTAAAGCTGAAAGTAAATTCAGTAGCCTAGAAATTGATCTCCATCATACAAGAGATGCTCTCAGAGAAAAGACCTTGGTTTTAGAATCTGTACAAAGCAACCTAAACCCTCATGCATGGCACCAGGTTGGGGATAACCAGGTCCACATGTCTTTATGTCTTTCTACAATGTCAGATTTTTACTGATGCTATTTCAGCCACAAAAGCCGTGAGCTACATGGAGTTCCCAAGGAATCGATTCTCAGTACTTCCTTTTCAGTCAGTAGAGCCATAGGCACACAGGTTCAAGCCACTCCACAAGTCAGTCAATAATGCAAACCATAATAGTATACTTAATATATAATTTTATAGATTACACTTCCCATAACAAAGTAACATTTAACATCGAGGAAAAGGGGATAGGAAAAAGGGTTAATGAACCACTCCAGGGAGAGAGACATTGAAAAAAAGAATATCCTGGTCTGGGGCAGGCAGTCCCTCAGTCTTGCAAGGAAAAGACTTTGATGTGGGCAGAGCCTTCAGTGGCAAATGCTGGGTGCTTATCACAAGTGACAGCAAGACTGTCAATTAAGATGGCCATTTGAACTGCTGAAGTCTTGCTCTTTCTATGGCCACAGAGTCCTCTGGTGAGGACTGAAAATGGAGGAATGTGCTTGGTTATGTCCTCATTTGATTGAATAGAGCCTTTATTGATCAAGTAAAACATCTGGCCCCTGTTGGCAAAGTGCCTAATGAAATGTAAGATGGAGTCTTTTTCTGAGATAAAGTTACTTATGTCCAGGATACTCTATGTGTAAGCCAAACACAGTGTTAAATGAAGTAAATCAAACAAATGTATTAGAATGAATAAGATAAAGTAAGTAAATACATTGGAAAGCAGAAGTCTGTAAAAGAGGGATTATCTTGACTACAGAGTAAAAATAGAAAGCCCCAAAACTTATATGGAAACAAATTTAGTACAATAAGAATGTGGAAACAAATTTAGTACAAGAAAGAGACCAAAGAAAGAGTAAACAAGATATAGTAGAAAAGTTAAAAGAAAATCTGTCTTTGCAGACACAAGCAGCATCTTGAGGGAACTTAGTTAAGAGAGAATAAAGTTGCTTCAATAATAAGTCGCAGGGAGCTGAGAAAGATCTGAAATCTGAACTCTCTAAAATGAAAACTTTCCATAAGACTAATAAAACTGAGTTGGAAAAATATAAGCAGCTCTATCTACAAGAATTAAAAGTTAGAAAATCATTGGCAACTAAACAAAACCAATGATAAAATAGCAGAGGTTAATAGCAAACTCCTTGTAGAGAACAGCAGATCAGATTTTTACACCAGTCTCATTACGAGGCAGTCCTAGAGTCACCTTGTGTGCCGAAAACAGGATAGTGTTCAAAGAACATTTTCTAGTCACTCAGAAACCATCAGCATTGTCAGAGGCCTTAACCTTCAGACAGATATAAACCTGATTGGAAGTCTTGTGAACTCTTTGAGCACCAACACTTGTCACTGGTCAGAGTTTCTTTTCATATATTAAATTCGTTTTCTTCACTTTCAGCTTTAGCTTTATTAGCTAGGGTATTTTTATAAGACTCATGAGTGGGGATGGGAAAGGTGATCTTTTCATGTACTTTGTTTTGTTCTTACCCATCCCTCCCACCAAAAAATGAGACACCAGAACTGTTAATGTTACTATTCCTCTGTGAGAAAAGATATCTTGGCAAATAATTTAGAGACAGGGCTCAGAAGAAGAGAGGAAAATGTGGGAAAGTTTGGAACTTTAGCCTAGAGACTTGTTGAATGGCTTTGCCCAAAATGTTAATAGTCATGGACAATAAACTACAGGTTGAGGTGATGTCAGATGGAAATGAGGAACTTGTTGGGAACTGGAGTAAAGGTGATTCTTGCTGTGTTTTAACAAAGAGACTTGTGGCATTTTGCCCCTGCCCTAGAGATTTGTGAAACTTTCAACTCGAGAGAGATGATTTAGGGTATCTGGTGGAAGAAATTTCTAAGCAAAAAAGCATTCAAGAGCTGACTTGGATCCAGTTAAAGGCATTCAGTTTTATAAGGGAAGCAGAGCATAAAAGTTTAGAAAATGTGTACCCTGACTGTGCGATAGGAAAGAAAAACCCATTTTCTGGGGAGAAATTCAAGCCGGCTGCAGAAATTTCTGTAAGTAGCAAGTAGCCGAATGTTAATTCCCAAGGTGGGGGAAATGTCTCCAGGTCATGTCAGAGACCTTCGCAGCAGCTCCTTCCCCTGCTCCCCTACCTCTGCATCACAGGCCCAGAGGCCCAGGAGGAAAAAGTGGTTTGTTTCGTGGGCTGGACTCAGGGTCCCCATGCTGTGTGCAGTCTAGGGACTTGATGCTGTGCGTCCCAGCCACTCCAGCCATGTCTAAAAGAGGCCAAAGTACAGCTTGGGCTGTGACTTCAGAGAGTGGAAGCCCCAAGCCTTGGCAGCTTCCATGTGGTGTTGAGCCTGCGGGTACACAGAAGTTAAGAATTGAGGTTTGAGAACCTCTGCCTAGATTTCAGAAGATGTATGGAAATGCCTGGATGCCCAGGCAAGTTTGCTGCAGGATAGTGGCCCTCATGGAGAACCTCTGCTAGTGGGGAAGGGAAATATGAGGTCGGAGCCCCCAAACAGAGTCCCTACTGGGGCACCACCTAGTGGAGCTGTGAAAAGAGGGCCACTGTCCTCCAGACCACAGAATGGTAGATCTACTGACAGCTTGCACCATGCATCTGGAAGAGCCGCAGACACTCAATGTCAGCCCGTGAAAGCAGCCAGGAGGGAGGCTGTACTCTGCAAAGCCACAGGAGAAGGGCTGCCAAAGACCATGGGAACCCACCTCTTGCATCAGTGTTACCTGGATGTGAGACATGGAATCAAACGAGATCCTTTTGGAACTTTAAGATTTGACTGTACCACTGGATTTTGGACTTGCATGGGGCCTGTGGCCTTTTCATTTTGGCCAATTTCTCCTATTCAGAATGGCTGTATTTACCCAATGCCTATACCCCCATTGTATCTAGGAAGAACTAACTTGCTTTTGATTTTACAGGCTCATAGGTGGAAGGGATTTGTCTTGTCTCAGATGAGACACTGGACTATGGACTTTTGAATTAATGTGGAAATGAATTAAGATTTTTGGGGACTGTTGGGAAAGCATGATTGGTTTTGAAATGTGAGGACATGATATTTGAGAGGGGCCAGGGATGGAATGATATGGTTTGGCTGTGTCCCCACCTAAATCTCAACTCGAATTGTATCTGCCAGAATTCCCACATGTTGTGGGAGGGACCCAGTGGGAGGTAATTGAATCCTGAGGGCCGGTCTTTCCCATGCTGTTCTCATGATAGTGAATAAGGCTCATGAGATCTGATGGGTTTATCAGGGGTTTCCGCTTTTGCTTCTTTCTCATTGTCTTTTGCTGCCACCATGTAAGAAATGCCTTTTGCCCTCTGCCATAATTGTGAGACCTCCCCAGCCACAAGGTGGAACTGTAAGTTAAATTAAATCTCGTTTGCTTCCCAGTCTTGAGTATGTCTTTATCAGCAGCATAAAAATGGACTAATGCATTACATTGGTACCAGGAGTGGGGTGTTGCTGAAAAGATACTCAAATATGTGGAAGTGACTTTGGAACTGGGTAACAGGCAGAGGTTGGAACAGTTTGGAGAGCTCAGAAGAAGACAGGAAGATGAATGAAAGTTTGGAACTGCCTAGAAACTTGTTGAATAGTTTTGACCAATGAAGTCCAGGCTGAGGTGGTTTCAGATGGAGATGAGGAACTTATTGGGAACTGGAGCAAAGTTCACTCTTGCTGTGCTTTAGCAAAGAGACTGGTGGAATTTTGCCCCTGCCCTAGAGATCTGTGGAGCCTTGAACTTGAGAGAGGTGATTTAGGGTATCTGGTGGAAGAAATTTCTAAGCAGCAACGCATTCATGAGGTGACCTGGCTTATTCTGAAAGCATTCAGTCATATTCATTCACAAAGAGATGGTTTGAAATTGGAACTTATTAAAAGGGAAGCAGAGCATAAAGGTTTGGAAAATTTGCAGCCTGACCATGAGGTGAAAAAGAAAACCCCATTTTCTGGGGAGAAATTCAAGCCAGCTACAGAAATTTGCATAAGTAACAAGGAACTGAATGTTCATACCAAGACAATAGGGAAAATGTCTCCAGGGCATGTCAGAGATCTTCACAGCTGCCCCTTTCATCACAGGCCCAGAGGCCTAGGAGGAAAAACGGTTTCATGGGCTTGGCCCAGGGCCCCACTGCTCTATGCAGCCTCGGGACTTGGTGCCCTGTGTCCCAGATGCTCCAGCCATGGCTAAAAGGGGCCAAGGTACAGCTTGCCTTTTGCTTCAGAGGGTGCAAGCCCCAAGCTTTAGCAGCTTCCATGTAGTGTTGGGCCTGCAGGTACACAGAAGACAAGAGTTGAGGTTTGGGAACCTCTGCCTAGATTTCAGAGAATGTATGGAAATACCTGGATGTCCAGGCAGAAGTCTGCTGCAGGGATGGGGCCCTCATGAAGAACTTCTGCTATGGCAATGCAGAAGGGAAATGTGGGGTTGGAGCCCCCACACAGAGTCCCCACTGGGACACTGCCTAGTGGAGCACTCAGAAGAGGGCCACCATCTTCCAGACCCCAGAATGGTAAATCCAGTGACGGCTTCCTCTGTGCACCTTGGAAAAGCCACAAGCACTTAATACCAGCCTGTGAAAGCAGCCACAGGGGCTGTCCCCTGCAGAGCCACAGGGGTGGGGCTGCCCAAGGCCTAGGGAGCCCACCTCTTGCATCAGCATGTCCTGGATGTGAGACATGGAATCAAGGAGATTTTGGAGGATTTTATATACATATATATATATATATATATATATATATATATATATATAATTTTTTTTTTGAGACGGAGTTTCGCTCTTGTCACCCAGGCTGGAGTGCAATGGCATGATCTTGACTCACCGCATTTGGAGGTTTAATATTTAATGATTGCCTGGCCAGGTTTTGCACTTGCATGGGGCCTGTGGCCCCTTTGTTTTGGCCATTTTCTCACATTTGGAACAGGAATATTTACCCCCTGTATCCCCATTGTATCTTAGAAGTAACTAACTTGCTTTTGATTTTGCAGGCTTATAGGCGGACGGGATGTTTCTAAGTGGTGTAAGTTCTTAAAACATAGAAAAAATAGGCTTTCTTAGCACTACCCTTTGTGTCTACTTAAAAAAGTTATTTTTTGATTTTATCTTCCTATAAATTCATTGTTTTCATCCAAACAGCAGCTGCAGTTGCAGGCATTTTTATGACTAACTCACGGATAGTCTTACTTTAGAGAACCCAGACTAATACACTGCCCTTTGTAAGCTATTGTTGGTAATGTGTGTTAAAGGCAGATCGGGGCCAAAAGGTATTCAAAAGTATAAGCAATTAGACACAAAAAGTTCTCAGACTTGGGTGGCCTTATTGAGGGAAACATAAGCATGGTTGTGCCTCATTATCTGAGGATTTCTAGGATAGCCTCACTGCCCAAATTCTCTTCCCCACCTGCCAGCCAGGGAACCAACGTGCATTTGCATCTCAGTGGCTCCTTTTTAGGCCATCAGGAATTTTTTTGTTAAATACCAAGTTCATCTGAAAAGATGTGAGGATTAGTTCACACTCACTTGAAAACAGGACTGGTAGAAATAAGATCTAGAGCACACTGGCCAACTTCACTTCAGTAACCTGCCACTCTCACCACACAAATCAGGCAGCCATATTATGGCAGGGGCTTGTAAAAACTGAGGAACAAGCCCCTCGTGTCTCAGTTTCTCTTGTTTCCAGTAATGTACAGTGTTCATGCATTCTTTTCTTTTTTTGTTGTTGTTTAAAATTTTTACTTATTCTATAAGTCACTCAAATTTCTTCTCTTAACTATTTCAGTTTAGTATTACACAGTATACAGAGTGGGATGTAAGAACCATAAACTATTCTGTAACCACGTTTGAATCAAGTAATCATAATTTGTGTTCCCTTTGGCATCTCAGTATCTCCAGGCTCCAGCACTTGCTTAGCTGTTATGACTCCGGCGAGCCTGTGTTTCTGGGAGAGCGCTACGGCTACGGCCTGGGCACTGGTGGCTACAGCTACATCACGGGAGGAGGAGGGTAACTATGATCACAGCTTTCTTCAACTACTTTAAACATAAACTTCCCTTTCCACACGAGAGGTAGGTCTCTGGCACTGGGATCTATACTGATACGTGAGTACTCTGTGAATGGTGGTTGTTACTATAATAGGAAAGTGAACATTATATTTGCTAAATATTAAAAGAACACACAGTAAAGAATATTTTAGCCCTTGAAGAAATGATATAAAAAAGTATGTCATACTTGCTAGAATGTCCCTAACAATGGTTGCTTCTAGACAGCCAACTAGTTTTGATTATCTATTTAAATGGAAAAAAAAATTGGTTATAGATTTTAATCTCAGAGAATAAGCCATTAGACTATTAAATTATGTAATGCTTAATAAATCGCCTTTGGAGAAAGTGTAGTATAGAAGCTTACTTAGGCAATTAAATAATATTTATGTAGGATTTATAGGTTTTAAATAACAGTTAAAAATCAATGTTTTAAATGAAGCATCTGCCTAATCTCTTACGAAGAAAGATTTTAACTTGATTTATATGGGTAAATCAATTAAGCAGTTTTCCCTATTACTTCTGTAGTCTTACTGTTGGTGCGTGTAGGCAAAATCTTATCAATGGTAGTCATTTAAATTCACTCAGTAGATACTTGTTGCATGTCTTCTGTGTTCCAGGCAGCATTCTAGTTTATAATCTAATGGATTATACACTTCTGGAGGGCTAGGACCTTAAATTCCTACTTTGCAGTTCCCTAGATTGGAACAATTCCTACAGGAACCTGCAGGATCTCAACATTCGTACTACAGGCATCCTGATTTTGTTTAGTCGATTCAGTGGTGAAGATAACACGGTTATGGTGGTGGCTCTTTTGTGGTGCTAACCAAACCTGAGCATGTGTGCTGATCTTTGTTAGACAATGGCTGGCATCTACCTGAGGTCATTAACAACAGGAGGGGGAGTCCAGGGAGGCCTTCGAAAAGACACTAGAGTAAGCCCAAGGAGTGTTGACCACCTTATCAAAAAAGGTTCAAGCTATTTGCAGCCTTACTGTAATGCATCGGGCTTTCTGGGTGAAGAGTTAGGGCCAATTAAGGATCAGAACATGGCACCCACTGAGCCAGGATGTTCCACTTTGAAAGTGGCCCTGTTATTTGTATATGGGTTTATATACTTTATAGCATGATGGTGTTCATATAATATTTTTAACACAGAAGTGACTTGTTATGTGATTTCTGCAAGAAAACCATTTTGTTGTCTTCATTGCATATTGGATTTAGCTGTTGTTTCCAAGACTGGCACTCAAGGCCTTCTGAAACTTCACTTTACCTTACCTATCTAGCATTGCCTTTCATCATCCCAGTTGGTTGTTTATTCGTTCAACTGGCCTTGTGTGGGCCAGGCATGGGGAATGCACAGATGAAAGCTGCACAGTCCTTTCCCCACAGGACCTCACAGGCCAGTGCCAGATTTGCAAATACATTGCATAATTGTCACTGCTCCCCCTTCCCTTGCCCCTGGCAGGCCGTGCTAGACCACCAAGGTGGCACCTTTAACTTCTGTGCTCAGCGTCTACCCTGCTCCTGGGTACTTCCCACCACCTCTAGTTTTTCTGTCTTAAAACTTCTCACCACCACCATGCCTTCTCCTTCCTACCCTGCGGAACATCTTGAGTTCACTACTCTATCTCCATTTTCTCAGCTCCATGCTCAGCCTTCTAAGAGTCATAAACTCCCAGCCTCCTAAACTACCTCACCAAGGTTTCCAGCAACCTTGCTGTAGCTAAATCAAATTAATAATTTCCAATTTTTATCCTATTTCACTGACAGCCTTTAACACCCGTGACTGTTGACCTGAAACACCCCTTTCTCTTGCTTTCCAGAGCGCCATCCTATCCTTGTTCATCCTTCTTTCTGGTCATTCCTTCTCAGTTGTTTCTGTCTATCCCTTTAATGTCTTGTGTTACTCAGGCATCTTTTCTAGTCCTACTTCTCACCCTGTATTGTCCCTGGGTGATCTTATGGCTTGATGCTGAATGTACCCAGAACTCTTTCTCCAGCCTAGAACTCTGCTGGCCGCTGGATTCATAGATTCAAAGGGCATCTCCACTTGACTGATTGACAGACACATCACACTCAACACCTTGTCATTTCTGACCGTAACCCCTGATTTGTTCTTCCAATGTCCCCCTCTCAGGGAAAACATTGGCTTATATGAGTTCTTACCCCAGGAGTCTGTGAGTCAGCTCTCACCCTTTCTTTCCTTCTTTCCCCACTCCCTGCAATCAACTGAATCACCCAGTCCTGTCCATTTTATTTCCTAAATCTCTCTTCCATCAATACTTCTCTCTACCTCCAGTAATCTCAGCCAGGTCACTGTCATATCCTATATGAGTTCCTGCCACAGCCTCCTGTTCCCCCTACTTTTTGGTGTTAAACTCCACTCCATGCTGTTGTCCACACTGTAGTCAAAGGGACCTTTCTAAAAGCAGATCTGGTCCTCTCTCCCCTCTGCTCAGAGGCCCTCAGTGGCTTCTCATTGTCTTTTCTCCAAGAGTGTGAACCTTTTTCTACTTTTGACATCTAAGACAAAGAGATGATCATTCAGATTTTAACAAGAGTCAAGTTGATCTGGGATGAGTCCTCAATTTAATCTTCCCTAGTTTGCCTGATTAACAGCCTCCCTGGGTGTTGCTGAGGCCACTGCTTTGGGCCTGAAGGCCCAAGAAAAGTTTTGTCTTCTACCCACTTACCAGGCCCGGTTTGCCGCTGAAAGCTGCCATGGCTGTCTTGCTACTCCCCTAGCAAGGCTTTTTCTCTCTAGAAATTCATTCATCTAGGCTTCGTGTCATTGACTTCTCTTCAGTTTCATAATTACATATGATTTTCTTGTTATTTGAATATTTTTATTTGAGTGTTACCATGGCATGAAAGTCTTTTGCATCCTCTGATATCCTAACTGGCAGTAGAACTTCTCCCATTGCCTTTAGGATCAAGTCTGCACTCCAAGGCTTATAAGACCTCTCATGATCTTGGCAGATGCTGTTTTACCTTTCTAGCCTCATCCATCTACACCCTTATCTTAAAGAACTCTTGCTGAACTTGTTTCAGTTTCTCTGAAGCACTATTTTTTTCCTCTCCTCCCAAGATACGACATTCGCTGGTCTCTGCATACCATTGTTTCCCCAACTTTCTGCCTGTCTAGTTCCTCCTTGTTCTTTTGTACTCACCATAGCTATCACCATTTACTCTTGAATGCCTTTAGCCCAATCTAGCCTCTCAAATCTGGGTTTAATGCATTTCTAATGTACTTTCACAGCATATTATGCAAACCATTATCATTTAATTGCCTATTTACTTTTCTATTTTCCACTTAAATTATGCATTATTTGAAGGCAACACCTGTGTGTTTCATTTCTCGTTATTTCCTCGCTTCTTAGCATAGGGACTCATGTTTTTCAAGGTACAGTGAATAAATGAATAAACAAATCCATGAACACAAGGCACTGATCTTTATATAGCTAACATTGACCAATGTGATGTTCTGTCTTTAATAGCGCTTTTACAAAGATGCAGGAACATTCGTCATGAGATTGTCTCTTACATCAACCTTTGATAAAAGCTGTAAGACATAATGTTGAATAGTTTCTCTAGTATTACAGTAGAATTTTCTGATGCTCTAGCTTGAGAACCAATATGCCTTTTAACAGCAAGTCAGAATCAGTGGCTTGTAAAACCAATTCATGGACCATGACTAGCATTTTAAATTAATGAACTATTGAGTGGAATAGAATAAAATGGAAAATATCAGAGTGCATTCCATGTCATAAGGGTAAGTATTGTTTGTGACATTTTTGTTTCAGCTTTATACATACCCATGCACACTCACACATGAAACATATAAATGGTTGCAATGTGAAATTAATTTCTTTGTTTTCTGATGGCGGGTCACAGTCAAGTAAGTATTGAAAACCACTACCTTAAACCATCCGTCTTAGGTAAGGATGTTTTGACAGAGCTGAGTCAGACATGTAGGTTCCTGTGGTTTCTGTGTAGGTATTTTGCGTTGTTTGGAGCATGAGACCTTTGTACTATTTGAATCCAAGTGTCTGTTTTTCACTTTGTTGCTTACTCCATGAAAGTTTTGGTACTTGGAGAAAAGAAATTGAATGACCATTTTGTTTTATTATTTCAACAGGCTTTTGAGGGGCAGGGGGTGTTTGGTTATATGAATGAGTTCTTTAGTGGTGATTTCTGATATTTTGGTGCACCTGTCACCCAAGTAGTGTACGCTGTGTCCAGTGTGTAGTCTTTTATCCCTCATCCCCACCCCTCTTCCGAGTTCCCAAAGTTCATTGTATCATTCTTATGCCTTTGCATCCTCATAACTTAGCTCCTACTTATAGGTGAGAACATGTGATGTTTTGACCATTTCTTTTTGAAAATACTTATTTACATATGTGCATTTAGGTAGGAAGCTGTGCTTAGGCTATCTATCATCAGCCTTTTTGGCAGCCTTGGGAGCAAATGACTACACCAGAATAAGATGTTGGGCAATGTCCTCGGAAGAGGCCGCAGGCAGTGTTACCCAGAGAGACTGCCATGAACTATTTATTGGCTGAAGGCCAGGAAGGGCAGGCATGTTTCTCATGCATGTTCCCTTCCTACATCTTCTTGATCTGCACTGTGTTCTTGGGCAAGTCCCAGACTCCCATTTCAGTTTTTCTTATTTTAAACATTTGTATATTGTATATTGAAGGAAATAAAATAATCCTGTAGCCTTTCAACATCTTTTTAATGTTTAATAGTTGGTGGCCAGAGCAGACAAGTGTTCTTTCCCACCATGATATGACTGGTAGTTTTCCATTTTGGGGAGCAACCTTATTTGGAAAGAACTCATCAGCATGCTAATAAACAAGTGTTATTAACGGCTCATATTCACTTAGTTTATGCAAATAATTAATGTAAGACTGTGTGAGTAGGCAAAAGTATAAAATAATTACATATTAAAATTTCATGCTCACGTTTCATCTTCCTATAAAGTTAGTTTTTCAGAGAGCGGATCAAAAAAAGAAAGTCTTTCTCATTTTTTCTCATTTTACTAGATGCTGACAAAAGAAAAAAAGCGTTTTTACTATTTACTGTCAACACATCTTCTCATGTGTGCTCTTTTCCCGGAGTCAGTAGCTTGAGCCCAACGTGGCCGATTGGGTGTAGGAGTTCCACTCAGCCACAAAAAATGTGGCCGGGGAGGTTTCACTGTGGACAGCAGGCTTTCTAAGAGAAAGGCAATTTATGGTGGGTTTTCAGACTTGCAGTTTTCCTTTCTCTGTAGTTGACAGGAACTTTCTTTTTATACCTTCCTATTTTGTTACAACATCTTAAGTAAAGAAATTCTCTTGTCTAGTCAAGGGCAGGGAGGGAGTTCTGCACTGTTGCAGGGGACGGAGGAGGGGGTTGGCCATTAGCATTAGGTAAAACTGTGCTGAATTGAGCCCAGCATGTGGAATCAGTATTTTTGATTCAGGGATTCAAGCTCTTTGTCCTTTTTTCCTTCCTCCTAGACTGATTCATAGAATGTTTCCTCCCCCAGGAAGAAGGTCTTTGTAAAGGCGACTTTGTTCTCACTTGTTTGATGCATCAAACTTCTATTGAGTGCTGTGGGCAAGGCCCTATATGTGGCAGTGGGACTATATGGATGAATTTTAAATAGTTTTGCCTTAAAGAAAGTCTTTGATGATTGAGACTGAACTTATGAACCATATTGTTTCCTTCAGCCCTTTCAGTTATTGAGCTTTTTATGGTATGAAAAGATTCATTTCTACCTTAGGATCAGAATGAAAACAAGAAACCAATCTGTATTTTAAAACGAAGAGAAATTATTTTGGGAACTTGGTACAAAAGTGTTGGAAAGGGCCAGAAGACTAAAAGAGAACAGGTAGGGTTTTACCTAGAGCTCAGTAACTAGAGAAAGCTACTATTGCCTCTCAGTCTGCAGGAGTAGAGTCCTGTTTCCCGGGGCCCATTTGTGCAGCAGCGGTGTCTGTGGAGCTTCTCTCTAACCCCTTTCTCTGCTCTGGCTCCCACTAGAATGGTCTTCAGTAGAGAAGCCGTCAGGAGACTTCTCGCCAGTAAATGTCGGTGCTACAGCAATGATGCTCCCGATGATATGGTCCTGGGAATGTGCTTTAGTGGCTTGGGAATCCCTGTGACACACAGCCCTCTCTTCCATCAGGTGAGGAAATGGTTTTTATTCTTCCCTCATGGCAGGTGAGGGACAGGTTCTTCTCGCTTAAGGATTTGACTTCTTTCTCTTCACATATTCGGGAAACAGACTAAGAACTGTGTTGACAGGCTCCAGGGGAATGTCCTTAACCAGGACTGTTACCCTGTTTGATGTACACACTGTCTCATGTACGTCATGAAGATGGGAGGCAAAAACGTCTCGAAAACCAAGTGGCGTTTGACCAGGATCCTCGCCATGTAGGACCAGGGAAAAGCTGTTTTTTGGTTTATCTTTTTAGTTAAAAGGATTGGTAGCATTTAAAAATTATTGGATACTGCCTAGAAATATATAGGACTGACCTAATATTGTCCTACTGGCCACTGAGTCTATGTAATTCTACACCATCCTCAGTTTTTACACTATCTGTCTTTTCACTGAGCTTTTTCTCCTTCACTTGCCATTAAAATGAATGGCTAAAATCTATTAAATTGCAAATGGGTATCTCAATAAGCATATATTCTGAGGGTTATGGAAAAGAAGAGATGAGCTTATGTTTACCAGGGACGGGTAGTGCTTATAGCCTCCCCATATTGCAGTTTGGGGGTTGGAGAAGGAAATCCTCCTGCATTATGTTTAGTATCTTTTAAGAACCAAGTCAGTGAATTTTCTTTTAAGAATAATAGCAGTTGTTCACAAACTAAAAATAACCATAGATCCATACCCATCTAATATCCTCCTTCAAGAAATTTAAAGTTTTTGAAACTTGAAATGTGTATGCATAAGTATTTTAGATGCCTTCTCTTATATTGAAAATACTGTTTTTATGCCTTATTTGTTTATTTTTATTTATTTATTTATTTTGAGATAGGGTCTTGCTCACTGCAACGTGGCTCACTGCAGACTTGATCTCGTGGGTTCAAATGATCCTCTTGCCTTAGTCTCCCAAGTATCTGGGACTACAGGTGCACACTGCCATGCCTGGCTAATTTTTAAAGTTTTTTATAGAGATGGGGGTCTTACTATGTTGCCCAGACTGGTTTCAAACTCCTGGACTCAAGCGATCCTCCCACCTCGACTTCCCAAAGTGCCAGGATTACAGATGTGAGCCACTGCACCTGGCCCATGCTTTATTTATTTGGTAACCAGTAGCAAACATTATCATAGCAATATAGAAAACTTAGCATGACAGAAATAGTATACTATAGAAAACAACTCGAATAAGACTAAGAAAGTGTTTGCATCATCAGGAAAGGCAGAATCCATTTCTGTATCCTTGAGACAATAAGAGAGGATAAAAAGAGACCTTTAATATAAGGAAATGTATGAGAAACCTCCTTCCTGGTGTCAGTTAGAAGATACTTACTTGTCCTTTAGGACTTTGAGAGGTCTTACCCACTTTAAGCCTGTGTGTTGTGTTAGGATGACTTAGGAAAGAAAGCGTTATTCTCTGTGGTTCCCTCTCTTGCTCTGTCTCATGGTGTTTCAGTCACGCAATAAAAGGGGTAATTAAAACTGTTAGTGTATAAGGGAAATAATTTATCAAGGTTAGTGAGACAGGTCTTAGATTTTTGTAGCAGCCCTTTTCATTTAGGGAAGAATAAATTAGATAATAAAATGATAAGGAGAAAAGAAGGAAAATCATCTATAGGCAAAAGTCCTTTGAAGATAATTTTTTTAAAAATAAGGTTGTTGTTTCCCCCCACTTTAGAACCCTTGATTTCTCTAATTCACATACATTTTAAACTTTTCCAAAATCATAAAATATGTTTAAAACCTATCCTCCCCAACAGATAATGCTGTATCTTCCAATTCTTAAGCCTCTTTTAGAGAGTTTGGTAACGATTTGGATAGTGCTTTCCATTTATAGTGTTTAAACACTGATCCAAACTGTGTTTGTTCATCTTCACAAAGAAATATGAGGCAAAGAGATAAAATTTAAGAATCCTGATGAGCTAGAGACGGAGTGGGCATTTGGAAGCAGTCTCATATGCAAAATTGCCTGGGCCGTCACATTTCTTCTGTTTTTAGAGAAAGTTATTGTGAATTCGCAGATTTAGAAGGGGACTCCAGGGAAAATCTAGTATTTCCCTTTGTTGAAAGCACAGCACCTAGAGCATATGGTTTTCTGTTCTTCCAAAATTATGTGCCACTAATGGACATGGCAGTGTGCAATGATTGGTGGTTGCTCAACTCTGGAAATTTCCCAAAAAGTTTTAGACCACCATTATGGTGGGTAAACTGTATGGGATGGAAATCATTTTTCAATACAGTTATAGAAAGGCACTTGTCTAAGGAAATGTGATTTTAATCTCCATTTGCTGCCCTGTTTAGTGTGCTCCAGTATTTACAGATGAAAGGTTCTAATTTTGCCCAATGTAGGAGGTCTTTCCCTTTTTTTTTTTTTTTTTTTTTTTTGTTGAGATGAAGTCTTGCTCTGTCACCCAGGCTGGAATGCAGTGGCATGATCTTGGCTCACTGCAACCTCTGCTTCCTGGGTTCAAGCGATTCTCCTGCCTCAGCCTCCCAAGTAGCTGGGACTATAGGTGTGTGCCACCCGCCCGGCTAATTTTTTGTACTTTTAGTAGAGACGGGATTTCATATGTTAGCCAGGGTGGTCTCGATCTCCTGACCTTGTGATCCACCTGCCTCGGCCTCCCAAAGTGCTGGGATTACAGGCCTGAGCCACCACACCTGGCTATAGGTCTTTCTTAGGCAGTTTCAGCCCCTCTCTCTTCCTGTATGCAGATGCCTACCACACTCTGTGTCTGTTCCTCAAGTTCTTCACCACCCCTCATCCTGCCTGTTTGGGATTTCCTCTTGACATTTTGGGCACAGAGATACGATTATTAGAGGCTGCATAGAGTTCTTGGTATTAAAGATACCATTTTGGATGTATTTCACTTTTCTGGTTTTGTCTAATGCTTTTCCATTACCTCATTTGTCAAAAATGACCAGTGAATTGTAATGTTTAATAAGCCAGCTCTTTTAATGCATGTATAGCCTCCCTGAGATGCAGTAAATCACTTCTAGAATCTGCATTAATAGAGGGGAAAATGTTATGGTTTATTTTTTTTCCTGTTAGATGCATTTCTATCTTCAACAGTTCATTTTTAAAGGTGAAAAACCAGCAAGGATTTCTTTCCATTGCTTTTACAGTAGTCCTTCCTTAACCACAGGGGATACATTCCAAGATCCCCCCAGTGGATGTTTGAAACCTTGGATATACTGAACCCTACGTATACTATGTTTTTTCTTGTATTTTACATACCTATGATCAAGTTTACTTTAGAAAGTAGGCAGAGTAAGAGATTAACAACAATAACTAATAATAAAATAGAGCAATTATAACCATATGCCAGCATCACTACTCTTGCTTCAGGCTATTCTTAAGTAAAATAAGGGTTCCTTGAACACAAGCACTGTGATACTGCTGCAGTTGACTGGATAATGAGGCGGCTTCTAGCGACTCAGGGGCAGGGAGTGTAGACGGCATGAAGATGCTGAACAAAGGGAGGATTCATGCCCAGTGCGGGATGGAGTGGGACACCCCAGATTTCATCCTGATACTCAGCAGGGCCCGCAACTTAAAACTTAGGAATTGTGTATTTCTGGAATTTTCCATTTAATATTTTCAGACTAAAATTGACTGTGGGACACTGACACTTCAGAAAGTGAAACCATGGATAAGGGGGAACTACTGTATTTCTTTCTTCTGGGATCATTGTGGAATTATCTTCTAACGGAATTGAGAGGATGTTTCTCCTTGGTTTTCTTCCTTGCCAGTAAACTCTCAGAGGGCCTTGCAAAGAAACATCATATAATAAATGAATTCCTTCAGCTAATATTCAAAACTTTCCCAACTCTGTTAGACTGTATTCCAGTGTGTATTTTTTGTCTGTCTCACTGTTTTTTCCTTTTAAAATTCCTTTTAGATTTTTAACTCCCTGAGCAGTTATAATTTCTTAAAAATAGCAATTGTGAAAGTTCTCCCCTTAGATTATTTTGAACTTTTCTTCGCAGATATTATTGTTGGAACACTCATCTGAGCAGTATATCTGTACTGGTGAAGCTAGGTTAGGCCAGGTGCTGCTGAGTGTGCCCAACCGGCGGTAAGACGGCTTGAGCAGAGGCAGCCGGTGTCCTGGCAGAGCACTGGCCCTGGGCTGAGCACCTCTCTCTGGTCTCTATTCCAATGTTTGCTAGTCATGTTACTTCTGGGAGCTCTGGTTTTCTCAGCAGTAAATTGGAAGTGAACCATAACATTCTGTCCATTTTATAAGGCTGTTTCTAGGATTCAATAAGGCAAAATTTAACAAAGGTATTCTGTAAACCATTTAAGGGAGTTTAAGTATTCATATCAAAGATTTAGGCAGACTGTAATAAAAAAGTAGCCTACAAAAGACTTGTTTTTAAAATGCATCACATCTAGTTTTAGTAGTCAAGACAATTTTAGTATTGATGACCTAATGAGTTACTTTATAAAACAGTGGCCCATATAAATTAATAAACAAATTTAAGATGATTACTGGCTGGGCAAAGTGGCTCACGCCTGCAACCTCAGCACTTTGGGAGGCCAAGGTAGGTGGATCACCTGAGGTCAGGAGTTCGAGACCAGGCTGGCTAACATGGTGAAACCCCGTCTCCACTAAATACAAAAATTAGCCAGGCATGGTAGTGCATGCCTGTAATCCCAGCTACTTGGGAGGCTGAGGCAGGAGAATCGCTTGAACCCGGGAGGCAGAGGTTGCAGTAAGCTGAGATTGCCCCACTGCACTCCAGCCTGGGCAGCAGAGTGAAACCCCATTTCAAAAAAAAAAAAAAAAAAAGATTACCGAGAGAAACTGGATACTTTGCTTAGAGAAAACAAAATAGTATCTGATTTCAGTTTCCTTCTAACCCTATAGGCTACTTCTTCAATCTTATTCTAACCTGTATCTAGTTCTGCTTAAGTTTTATTTTCTAACTTCTAAAAAATTTTGCAATGTAGATAATATAAAAACTTTTTAGGTCCTTTCACAAACTATTTCGCGTTACTTGCAATTCTCATTTACACCTCTGGAACTAGACTAGATATTTGGTCAGGAAGAGAGCATGAGTTACATTATCCTCCTCCCGAGTGAGCTCCTTGTTTTCTTTCTTCGAATGACATCACCTAATTACACATTAGAGCAGTAGAGAGGCCAAGGGAAATCTGAGAAATCCTTGTCCCAGCCCCCTACAACACACTTATGGCCAGTTTCCTTAGAAGTACCTGGAACATAACAGTTTTTCTGTCTTTGTGCAGAAGTGATAATAGTAACTTAAATGGCTTACCAAAGAAAGCTTTTTGTATTTATTACTATTGTTTAGGAATCTCCCAGAGGCAAGACTATGGAACATAGAAGCAAAAAGCAGTGCATTTGGGATATTAAGGTAATTGGAGACACAAAAGCAAAGCACCTGGAGTTAGAAGAAAGATATCAGAAAATAGTTTCCTTTTTGCTTTTAGATTCCTATAGCCAATGTTAGGTAGTGAAGTAAAGCAGTCCACTTTATAAATTCAAATGCTCTTCTGCAGCAAAATTATATTCAATCAACAAGGAAGCCTAACTCTCTATTTTTCCTGCAGGCTCGGCCGGTGGATTACCCTAAGGACTACCTTTCTCATCAAGTTCCCATATCGTTCCACAAACACTGGAACATCGATCCAGTGAAGGTGTATTTCACATGGTTGGCACCCAGTGACGAAGACAAAGCCAGGCAGGAGACACAGAAAGGTTTTCGAGAGGAGTTATAAATCAGGGTGACCTGTGAGCATAGCCTGCGCAGGGAATGAACTGGAGACTGTGGCCTCATCCCACTGTGCTGTGCTCACAACACTTGTGTCTGCCACATGGCATTGGATGCTTCCTGACTTTAGGGGGAGATTTTATGTATGGTATTTTTTGACAGAGGAAGAAAAGGGGTCACAGGAGAAACATTTTTTTTTCTGGGAAAAATCACTTGCTTTTGACTTATGCAGTTGTTTTAACACTTAGTGATGACTGTGTATTCTCCAAGCTGTGATAAAGCAGTTTTTTTTTATTGTCACAGGGAAATAAATGGTACCAGAAGTCCCTTTCCTGTTCTGTCTCTTCATTATAATGGAAGTTTCAGTTGGGCATGAGCCTGGAGAGATGTGACTGTCTACAGTTCTATTTGTATATATAAAAAGAAGACTGAAAGTCTTTTGACATGGATATTGTGAATGGTATGAACTTTTAAACCATATTATTGATGATGAAAATTATTTCCTGGGAACTCAGTAGGAATAATACCGTATTAAGGAATAATACTGTACACAAAACATCATGAAACCCTAGATATGAAATCCCCTGAAGTCTGTAATCATGGTGGTTATGTTTTGTCTATTCTTTTGCTGTTTGTGCCTCATGAAAAGAGAATGAGGTCTTCTGCCAGAGCTTCGTATTGCTTTGGAAGTTCATCTGTGTTTTATTTCTCCCTGAAGCCCTATCTTTATGGCTTACTTGTAACATGAAAGTAGTAGATGCTGCCAGAAAATAGTGTCCTCAATATTTTAAAACGATGTTGACATGTTTTGTTCAAGTCAGCAAGCTCTATGTGAGTCTCAGGAAGTGAATTAAATTTGGACCTTATGTTGTACTCTTGTTTTTTTTTTTTTTTTTTTTTTTTTGAATGTTACTTAATGACTCTCTCCTGACTCAGAAGAGAAACCCCTTGTGGAAGGACAGCATGGTGATCAGGCAATTTCTCTGGGTTCCCAAAGAATGACATTTGAACACAGTATTTTGAAACAGCTCTAGTTTTCAAATTATATCTTTAATATATAGTAATGTAACATATTCAGTATTAATGTATAAAAAGCACTCTAATTATATAATTCAGTTTTTGTAAAGGTATTTGCATAAAATTTAATATGTCTTAAACTAATTTTGGTAAATTACTTCTTTTTTTGCTTTTTAATAAAAACTGTTACTCATTAACTTTGCTTATAATGCTTTTTATAGCCCAGCACAGAATTTAAAGCCATACCACCAAAAGTACCTGTGTGTGTTAATATGTTTTTCTTGTAGCATAGATTGACTATTTGCAATAGTATTAGTATTTACCATTTTTCCGATAGTATTAGTATTTACCATTTTTCCAAATTAGCAACTACCAGACCTCGCATGTTGCAGTGATAACACAATGCATTGGATTCAGTTTTGTGAAAATGGATTCTGTGGCCATCCAAGGGATGTATCAGGGATGATCAGCTGATGAGAGGCTCCAGAAGGATTTCTAGATCGCTTCAAGCCTATACTGATGGCCTTAGCTTTGTTCAGTCATTGTAACTGGGATTGTTGTCATTGCTACCGTGGTAGTCACCTTCATGTCATCTATAATAGTACTCCTGGAGAGCCCTGGCTGCCTACACCAGTGGAAAAGGGTCTCCAGTTCTGCTCCGGCCTACTAACTGTTACCACTGAGAGAACAACATGTTCATTTGACATGATTGAAGCTGGCATCCGTATATGAAGATCCTTGTCAAGCTTTCTTCTGTGGTCTGATCAGTGCCTTCTGCTGATACCGGGGCACCTCCTCTGGTACTTTTAAGTGTTTTGTTAATTATGTTTACTTTTTGGAATGGTGTAAGCCTAACCACAAATAAAAGATCTTTGCCTAAGTTTTTGATTTCTCAAATATTGTGTTCATTAGTCTAGACTGGGAATGGGGAGGGGAAATGGGGAAAAGGAATGAATGAAATCAGAAAAAAGTCAGCGGCTCAGTAAATACAGTTTAAAGAGAGAATAATTACTTCAGAGCTACCCTTTTAAGAGAAAACCATCAGAAATTGATAATGTTTATATAAAGTTTATAAAGCCATTGTGTTTTGTTATATAACAAATCAGAGATGTTATTTTAGAATCGATTCCCATCTAAAGAACTCAATTTTGAGTCTGACATTTCCAGGACCAGATATTGTCTTACTCACATTTCCTTTGCTTTGAAATAGGGCTTTCCTTCCAAATGGCTATTTTTAGGCTAGGGATGTTAACATCAGGGATTTGTGTGTGGAATAACTGGAATGTCATTTTTGCTTTTAAGCCATTTCTGATGATATAGCCAAAGCAGGTTGTCTGACTACGTAGGATTTTTACATCTTGCAACTAAATCAGAAATCCAGACATGAAAATAACCTTTCTAGAATGCCTAGGAGCAGAAAACAATAATAGCATGCTGAATCACAAATGATGCTATGTATGGGTATGTAAATATCAGTGCTATCTGCATTTCTGGGTTTATTGAAGACCTCTCGTTGTATATATCCTCAAAAATTAATGTAATTAACATCTTCCATTCATAATCAGAGATGTAATTTGTATGGACTAAATAAAAACTTTATTATGTAATGAAAAGTTGAACACTTTCTTACAAAGAAAACTCTAGGCCCAGATGGTTTCATCGGTGATATTCTCCAGGCATCCAAAGATGAAATACTATGTTTATGGAACATAAACTCTTTCAGAGCATAATGAAAAAGGAAACATTTCCCAGCTGAATTTATGAGACCCAAGTTTCTCTGACACCAAAACTTGACAAAAGAAAATCACAGACTAACAACTTTCATGAGCATAAAAGACAGTGATCCTAAACAAAATGATCAGCAATATGTAAAAAGAGGATACATAAAAAGGATAGTAACTCATGACCAAATGGGATTATTCCAGGGATGCAAGGCTACTGTAACATTCAAAAATCAAGTAATTCACCACATTAATAGAATAAAGGAGAAAAATTGTATAACCATTTTAATAGCTGCGCAAAAAAGGAGGAAAAAAAGCATTTGACAGAATTCAGCAGCCAACCTTGTAATTCTCAGAAGCTAGGTAAATTCGTCAATATAATAAAGAGTATCTACAGAAAAAAGTATCATAAATACCTAATGCTTTCATATTGAATTATTTCTCCCCCTAAATTTGGAGGAAAGACTAGAATGTTTACCATCACTACTTCTATTCAACATCGTTTAGGAGATCCCAGTCAGGGGAAAGAAAAGAAAATTATATAAAGAGTAAATAGAAGTAAAAAGATATTTACAGATGACTTGATTGCATACAAACAGAATCCAAAGTATTTTATAATGAATTTAGTAAAATCACTAGATACAGGACTGATATAAAAAATAATTGTATTTCTACATACTAGCAACAAACAATTTGAAAATAAAATTAGGGAAACAATGTTATTTATAATGGTTTACAAATATTAAATACTAAGGAAATCGATCTTAAATGTTACCACCACTGCCAAAAAAAAAAAAAAAAAAAAAACCATGCAGGAATGGATGGATATGCTAATTGGCTTGATTGTGGCAATCATTTTACAATGTATACATATATACAATCATGTACACTAAGTATATACACTTTTTATATGTCAAGTATACCTCAGTAAAGCCAGAAAGCATTAGCAAACATCTAGAAATATCTAGAAATAAATAGTTGCAAGATCTCTGCACTGAAAACCAGAAAATCTTGAGAGATATTAAAAAGGAACTAAGGTTTATCATTTTATGTACTGAAATGTTCAATATTGTTATGACTACAATTATCTCAAATTGATCTATAGATTTATTTCCAGTAAAAATCTGAGACTTTGTGTGTAAAAATTGACAAATTGGTTCAAAATATAGAAGGAAATGCAAAGGACCGAGAATAGCCAAGCCAATTATGATGACAAAATTCGAAGATTTACAAGAACAGATTTCAAGACCTACCAAAAAACTACTAAAGTGTTTTACTGGCATGACGATTGAAGTTAGGTAAATTGAACAGAATCCATATATAATATGATTACTTAATGTAAGACAAAGGTGATACATGCAGTTCATGAGGGAAATGATCTTTTCAATAAATGTAGAGAAATTAGATATATGGAACAATATGAAGCAACTACTAACTCAGATTACAGACATTATATTCAAAGATTAAGCTATAAAGCATCTAAGAACAGTACTTTTCAACTGGGGGCCTTTTAGCCCTGGGAGACATTTGGCAAGATTTTTGAATGTCACAACTGGAAGGGGGTGCTACTGGCATCTGACGGGTAGGCCAGAGATGCTGTTAAACACCCTACAATGCACAGGAGAAGAATTAACAAGGAATTATCTAGCCTCAAATTTTAGTATTGCCAAGGTTGAGAAACACTAGTCTAGAGGAAAACCAGACTAAAATATCTTCATGATCTTAGGTAAGCAATAAATTATTAAACAGGTAATAAAAAGCCACTATCTAGGGCCAGTGTGGTGGCTCACGTCTGCAGTCTCAACATTTTGGAAGGCTGAGGCAGGAGAATTTCTTGAGGCTAGGAGTTCGAGACCAGCTTAGGCAATGTAATGAGACCGTGACTCTACAAAACAACAACAACAAAACGCTATCTACAAAATTAAAAAGTGGATACATTTGATTTTATTTTAAATAAAACATTTTTTTTTCTATCAAAGGAAAAGGCAAGTTACAGACTGGAGAAGATATGTATGATATATCTGACAAGGACTCTGTGGCAGACAACTCTAAAATAGTCCCCATGACCCCTGACTCCTGGTATTCATACCCTTGTGTAATCCTCTCCCCTTGAGTTTTCATGGGACCTATGTGACTTGATTTTAACTAATTGGATATGGCAAAATTGGGATGTATGTGATTATGTGTATGTGAATCTGTTCCATAAGCCTGTAATATTCATCTCATGAGGAGATACTCTTCCTTGTTGGCTTTGAGGAAACAAGCAGTCATGTTGGGAAAGCCTACATGGTGAGAAACTAAGGGTAACCTGTAGGCAACAGGCAGCAAGAAGCAGACTGGAAAGCGGTATACCACAAGGGACTGAACACTGCCACCACATGAGTTTGGAAGAAGATCCTTCCTCATTTAAGCAAAAGATGAGACCACAGCCCTGGCCAACATATCTATTGCAGCTGTGTGAGAGATCCTAAAGCAGAGGACCCAGCTAAGCCATGCTGAGACTCTTGACCCACAGAAACTGTCAAATAACAAATGTATGTTTGTTTATACCCCTAAGTTTGCAGTAATATTGCTATGCAGCAGTAGATAATACAGGTTCATAGCCAATACAACTCCTACAAATCCGAGGACACAACGCAGTCAAAAATGTCCAAAATACTTGAACAAGCACCTCACAAGAGAGGAAATACAAATGGCCAATACATGTATTTTGAGTGTTCAACATCATTAATGAGATCACACATAAACCCACTGTGAGACATGCTATGCGGTTACAACAATGGCAAAACTAAAGAGACTTGATACTTTTGAGTGTTGACAAAAATGTGAAGCATGTATTGAATTCATATAAAGTATTGCTTAAGAGTACTAAATAGCCACACTGCAAAATTATTCTCAGCATTTTCTACTAAAGCAAACCAAACATCTATGCCAGGGTTCAGCCAACTGCTGCCCATGGGCTAAATCCAGGCCACCACCTGCTTTGGTCAACAAAATTGTATTACACAGGCATGCCCATTTGTTTGCATATTGTCTATGGCAGAGTTGACTCATTACAATGGAGAACGTATGGCTTGCACAGTCTACATATTTCCTATCTGCCTTTTACAGAAAAAGTTTGATGACCTCGGGTCTACACTATGTCTCAGTAATTCCTCTCCTGAGTGCACAGTTCCACAAAATGAAATGTTCAAAAGAGTTCATATTTGCTTTATTATAACAGCCCCAAATTGAAAAAAAATTTCTACCAAGAAGAGATGGATAAATTATTATATATCCATACAATGATGGATAATTACTTCACAGCAATTAAAAGGAGAAAACTATTGGTAGACATTACAATGTTAATGATTCTCACAGGTATATTGAACAAAAGGAGGCAGACACAAAAGAAAGCATATGATTCTTTTTATAGGAAATTCAAGAATAGGTAGAAATAGTTGATAGAAGTTGAAAAAATAGGAATTCCTGGTGGTGGGGTAAAGAAAAAAAGCTGCCTAAGGGGCGTTCACTGTCAACTCTTAGTGGAGCCTTTGCTGGCAGTGGATAGCAAAAAACTACAATTCTCCAAAAGGATTTGGTGTGTTGGCTACTTCATATGGCTAAATATACATTTATGTGTTCTGGATACTAGAAGAGGCAGGGATAGGATTGCCATTCTATTGTGAAAGTTCAGAAATCTTATTCAGTATTCTTATGTAATTGGGAGACAACACCACCTGTGGAAGAACATGAGGGGTGGCAATTAGAATCAAATAACAGTAGGTGTTTTGGGGTCAGACTGAGCAGTTGCTGTGGCAGCACCTCACAGACTAGGGGATGTGAGGGCCAGAGCTGAGTGTGGACTTGGGCCCCCACATTTGCCTGAGTGCCCTCCAAGTCAGATGGGGTGAGGTGCCCTTGTGGCTGTGGGCAAGGTTGCTCTGAACTGCCCTGGCAGGACAGTGGAGGTTGAGGAGTTTCAGTTTTCTGAGGAAAAAAACACAGGTGAAAACATGATGTGAAGATGGAAATTGTCCATAAAAAAGCAAAGCCTGGTGGAAGTGGCACTTCAGGTTGGGTCCCAGTGGCATCATTCTTAATATTGGGATGTTGGGGGTTATGGGGTGAATCCATGCCCTGGCAGCCTTTCTGCATTTGGCAGGAGAGCTTCTTCTTGAAGCAATGAATCAGGTGATGGGGGAGTGGCCATGGGAGGTTACCCCAAAGAGGTTGCAAGAGATTAAAGAAAGAGTAATTGATGAAGGTAAAGAAATGGACGTTCACTCCTATTCAACATAGCATTGGAAGTTCTAACAAGGGCAATCAGGCAAGAGAAAGAAATAAAGGTATTCAAATAGGAAGAGAGGAAATCAAACTGTCTTTTTTTGCAAATGACGTGATCCTATATCTAGAAAACCACATCATCTCAGCCCAAAAGCTTCTTACGCTGATAAGCAACTTCAGGAAAGTCTCAGGATACAAAATCAGTGTGCAAAATTCACAAGCATTTCTATACACCAACAATAGACAAGCAGAGAGCCAAATCATAAATGAACTCCCATTCATAATTGCTACAAAGAGAATAAAATTCCTAGAAATACAGCTAACAAGGGAAGTGAAGGACCTCTTCAAGGAGAACTACAAACCACTGCTCAAGGAAATCAGAGAGGACACAAACAAATGGAAAAACATTCCATGCTCATGGATAGGAAGAATCAATATCATGAAAATGGCCATATTACCAAAAGTAATTTATTTAGATTCAGTGCTATTCCCATTACGATTGACATTCTTCACAGAATTAGAAAAAACTACTTTAAAATTCACATGGAACCAAAACAAAGAGCCCATATGGCCAAAACAATCCTAAGCAAAAAGAACAAAGCTGGAGGCATCACATTACCTGACTTCAAACTATATTACAAGGCTACAGTAACCAAAACAGCATGGTACTGTACAAAAACAGACACAGACCAATGAAACAGAATAGAGAACTCAGAAATAAGATGGCACATGTACAACTATCTGATCTTTGACAAACCTGACAAAAACAAGCAATGGGGAAAGGATTCCCTACTTAATAAATGGTGCTGGAGAACTGGCTAGCTGCATGCAGAAAATTGAAACTGGACTCCTTTTTTATGTGAAACTGGACCCCTTCCTTACACCACATACAAAACTTAACTCAAAATGGAGTAAAGACTTACATGTAAAACCCAAAACTATAAAAACCCTAGAAGAAAATCTAGGCAATACCATTCAGGACATAGGCATGGGCAAAGATTTCATGATGAAAAAGTGAAAAGTGACTGCAACAAAAGCAAAAATTGACAATTGAATCTAGTTAAACTAAAGAGCTTCTGAACAGCAAAAGTAACTATCACCACAGTGAACAGACAACCTACAAAACGGGAGAAAATCTTTGCAATCTATCCATCTGACAAAGGTCTTATATCCAGAGTCTACAAGGAACTTAAATACATTTACAAAAAAAAAACATTAAAAAGCGAGCAAAGGACATGAACAGACACTTCTCAAAAGAAGCTATACATGCGGCCAACAAACAGGGAAGGGAACAACACACACAGGCCTGTCAGAGGTGGGTGGTTAAGGGAGGGAGAGCATCAGAAAAAAATAGCTAATGTACGTTGGGCTTAATACCTAGGTGATGGGTTGATAGGTGTGGCAAACCACCATGGCACATCTTTACCTATGTAACAAACCTGCACCTCCTGCACATGTATCTTGGAACTTAAAATATTTGGTAGAACTTAACAGTGTTGGGGGAAGAAGAAGTTGAAGCTGACAGAAATGTTCACACTCCCAGTCTTGTCCTAAAAAAGATTTGAAGAGGGAATTCACTGAAGTCTTTTCAAAGGAAATTATTTGAATCTCTGTGATCCATGCTTCCATGGAGTTTGTGTTCTAGGAACCTTTCTCTGACCTTCTTTTTGAGAAGCCAAAGCCACCACCCAATGGAGACAGCCAAGTGAATCTGCTGCTGCTGCAACCTCAGCAAAGAGGGATGCCTTCACAATGGTTTGGAGAGAATTGACTGCACATAAGAGATGGAACTCCAGAAACTAGTTTCCAAACTAAAAGCATCAGATTTTAGAAGGCGATGAGCCAATAAACATGAAATATGGACTGAAAAGTTTTATAAAATGGGTGTGATCATAGCTCTGCCTGTGATTTTGTGTCCAGAATTGGTGGGTTCTTGGTCTCACTGACTTCAAGAATGAAGCCGCGGACCCTCGCAGTGAGTGTTACAGCTCTTAAGGTGGCGCGTCTGGAGTCTGTCCCTTCTGATGTTCAGATGTGTTTGGAGTTTCTTCCTTCTGGTGGGCTCATGGTCTCGCTGGCCTCAGGAGTGAAGCTGCAGATGTTCGTGGTGAGTGTTACAGCTCATAAAAGCAGCGTGGACCCAAAGAGTGAGCAGTAGCAAGATTTATTGCAAAGAGCGAAAGAACAAAGCTTCCACAGTGTGGAAGGGGACCCGAGCGGGTTGCCAATGCTGGCTCGGGCAGCCTGCTTTTATTCTCTTATCTGGCCCCACCCACATCCTGCTGATTGGTAGAGCCAAGTGGCCTGTTTTAACAGGGTGCTGATTGGTGCGTTTACAATCCCTGAGCTAGATACAAAGGTTCTCCACGTCCCCATCAGATTAGTTAGATACAGAGTTTCCACACACAGGTTCTCCAAGGCCCCACCAGAGCAGCTAGATACAGAGTGTCGATTGGTGCACTCATAAACCTTGAGCTAAACACAGGGTGCTGATTGGTGTATTTACAATCCTTAAGCTAGACATAAAGGTTCTCCAAGGCCCCACCAGAGCAGCTAGATACAGAGTGTCGATTGGTGCACTCATAAACCTTGAGCTAAACACAGGGTGCTGATTGGTGTATTTACAATCCTTAAGCTAGACATAAAGGTTCTCCAAGGCCCCACCAGAGCAGCTAGATACAGAGTGTCGATTGGTGCACTCACAAACCTTGAGCTAAACACAGGGTGCTGATTGGTGTGTTTACAAACCTTGAGCTAGATACAGAGTGCCGATTGGTATATTTACAATCCCTGAGCTAGACATAAAGGTCCTCCAAGGCCCCACAAGAGCAGCTAGATACAGAGTGTCGATTGGTGCACTCACAAACCTTGAGCTAAACACAGGGTGCTGACTGGTGTATTTACAATCCCTGAGCTAGATATAAAGACTCTCCACATCCTCACCAGAGTAGCTAGATACAGAGTGTCGATTGGTGCACTCACAAACCTTGAGCTAAACACAGGGTGCTGATTGGTGTATTTACAATCCCTGAGCTAAACACAGGGTGCTGATTGGTGTATTTACAATCCCTGAGCTAGATATAAAGACTCTCCACGTCCCCACCAGACTCAAGAGCCCAGCTGGCTTCACCTAGTGGATCCCACACTGGGGCTGCAGGTGGAGCTACCTGCCAGTCCTGCGCCATGCGCTCGCATTCCTCAGCCCTTGGGGTGGTCAATGGGACTGGGCACTGTGGAGCAGGGGGTGGTGCTCGTTGAGGAGGCTCGGGCCACACAGGAGCCCATGGAGTGGGTGGGAGGCTCAGGCATGGCAGGCTGCAGGTCCTGAGCCCTGCCCCACGGGAAGGCAGCTAAGGCCCGGCGAGAAATCGAGTGCAGCGCTGGTGGGCCAGCACTGCTGGGGGACTCAGTATACCCTCCGCAGCCACTGGCCCGGGTACTAAGTCCCCCATTGCCCGGGGCCAGCAGGGCTGGCTGGCTGCTCCGAGTGCGGGGCCCGCCAAGCCCATGCCCACCCGGAACTCCAGCTGGCCTGCAAGTGCCGCACGCAGGCCCGGTTCCTGCTCGTGCCTCTCCCTCCACACCTCCCTGCAAGCTGAGGGAGTGGGCTCCGGCCTTGGCCAGCCCAGAAAGGGGCTCCCACAGTGCAGTGGGGGGCTGAAGGGCTCCTCAAATGCCACCAAAGTGGGAGCCCAGGCAGGGGAGGTGCCAAGAGCAAGCAAGGGCTCTGAGGACTGCCAGCACGCTGTCACCTCTCAATTTGGGCTGGGAATTTTATTCTGGGCAGTCCATTTTTTGAATTATACTTCTTGCCAAGGCTGCTTGTCTCAAAAAGAAAAGGAGTATAGGGAGCTTATTAAAGGAGTGTCAGATTATAGCCTTCACAATGGCAAGTAAGGAAGCTAGAGGGACTCTGGCCTAGTGAAAGTCTGTTTCCTCCTTTTCTTACTTTTCACCCAATAAAACCCTGCTTTACTCACCCTTCAAACCATCTGTGAGCCTGAATTTTTATAGCCATGGGACAGACAAGGACCCTGTCTTTATCTAAACTAAGGGAAAGTCCTGCAACATTTGTGGCACACAATGTGGGGCTCGAGAAGTGTTAAAATTGATATTTTGGGGGTGGATCCAAGATGGCTGAATAGGAGCAGCTCCAGTCTACAGCTCCCAGCGTGAGCGATGCAGAAGACGGGTGATTTCTGCATTTCCAACTGAGGTACTGGGTTCATCTCACTGGGGAGTGTCGGACAGTGGGTACAGGACAGGGGGTGAGGGCACTGAGCATGAGCTGAAGCAGGGAGAGGCATTACCTCACCCAGGAAGCAGGTCAGGTAATTCCCTTTTCTAGTCAAAGAAAGGGGTGACAGACGGCACCTGGAAAATCGAGTCACTCCCACCATAATACTGCACTTTTCCAATGGTCTTAGCAAACGGCACACCAGGAGATTATATCCCGTGCCTGGCTCGGAGGGTCCTACGCCCATGGAGCCTTGTTCATTGCTAGCACAGCAGTCTGAGATTAAACTGCAAGGCGGCAGCGAGGCTGGGAGAGGGGCGCCTGCCATTGCTGAGGCTTGAGTAGATAAACAAAGCAGCTGGGAAGCTCGAACTGGGTGGAGCCCACCGCAGCTCAAGGAGGCGTGCCTGCCTCTGTGGACTCCACCTCTGGGGGCAGGGAATAGCCAAACAAAACGCAGCAGAAACCTCTGCAGACTTAAATGTCCCTGTCTGACAGCTTTGAAGAGAGTAGTGGTTCTCCCAGCACACAGCTGGAGATCTGTGAACGGACAGACTGCCTCCTCAAGTGGGTCCCTGACCCCCGAGTAGCCTAACTGGGAGGCACCCCCCAGTAGGGGCAGACTGACACCTCATATGGCCGGGTACTCCTCTGAGACAAAACTTCCAGAGGAACGATCAGGCAGCAACATTTCCTGTTCACCAATATCTGCTTTTCTGCAGCCACCACTGCTGATACCCAGGCAAACAGGGTCTGGAGTGGACCTCCAGCAAACTCCAACAGACCTGCAGCTGAGGGCCCTTACTGTTAGAAGGAAAACAGAAAACAGAAAGGACATCCACACCAAAACCCCATCTGTATGTCACCATCATCAAAGACCAAAGGCAGATAAAACCACAAAATGGGGAAAAAACAGAGCAGAAAAACTGGAAACTCTAAAAATCAGAGCACCTCTCCTCCTCCAAAGGAATGCAGCTCCTCACCAGCAACGTAACAAAACTGGACGGAGAATGACTTTGACGAGTTGAGAGAAGAAGGTTTCAGACGATCAAACTACTCTGAGCTGAAGGAGGAAGTTCGAACCCATGGCAAAGAAGTTAAAAACCTTGAAAAAGAATTAGAAGAATGGCTAAGTAGAATAACCAATGCAGAGAAGTCCTTAAAGAACCCGATGGAGCTGAAAACCACAGCACGAGAACTATGTGACAAATGCACAAGCCTCAGTAGTCAATTCGATCAACTGGAAGAAAGGGTATCAGTGATGGAAGAGCAAATGAATGAAATGAAGCAAGAAGAGAAGTTTAGAGAAAAAAGAATAAAAAGAAATGAACAAAGCCTCCAAGAAATATAGGACTATGTGAAAAGACCAAATCTACATCTGATTGGTGTACCTGAAAGTGATGGGGAGAATGGAACCAAGTTGGAAAACACTCTGCAGGATATTATCCAGGAGAACTTCCCCAATCTAGCAAGGCAGGCCAACATTCAAATTCAGGAAATACAGAGAATGCCACAAAGAAACTCTTCAAGCTAGAAGAGAGTGGGGGCCAATATTCAACATTCTTAAAGAAAAGAATTTTCAACCCAGAATTTCATATCCAGCCAAACTAAGCTTCATAAATGAAGGAGAAATAAAATACTTTACAGACAAGCAAATGCTGAGGGATTTTGTCACCACCAGGCCTGCCCTAAAAGAGCTCCTGAAGGAAGCACTAAACATGGAAAGGAACAACTGGTACCAGCCACTGCAAAAACATGACAAATTTTAAAGACCATCGAGGCTAGGAAGAAACTGCATCAACTAACGAGCAAAATAACCAGCTAACATCATAACGGCAGGATCACATTCACACATAACAATATTAATCTTAAATGTAAATGGGCTAAATGCTCCAATTAAAAGACACAGACTGGCAAATTGGATAAAGAGTCAAGACCCATCAGTGTGCTGTATTCAGGAAACCCATCTCATGTGCAGAGACACACATAGGCTCAAAATAAAGGGAGAAAGGAAGATCTACCAAGGAAATGGAAAACAAAAAAAGGCAGGGGTTGCAATCCTAGTCTCTGATAAAACAGACTTTAAACCAACAAAGATCAAAAGAGACAAAGAAGTCCATTACATAATGGTAAAGGGATCAATTCAACAAGAAGAGCTAACTATCCTAAACATATATGCACCCAATACAGGAGCACCCAGATTCATAAAGCAAGTCCTGAGTGACCTACAAAGAGACTTAGACTCCCACACAATAATAATGGGAGAATTTAACACCCCACTGTCAACATTAGACAGATCAACGAGACAGAAAGTTAACAAGGATACTCAGGAATTGAACTCAGCTCTGCACCAAGCAGACCTAATAGACATCTACAGAACTCTCCACCCCAAATCAACAGAATATACATTCTTCTCAGCATCACACCATAGCTATTCCAAAATTGACCACATAGTTGGAAGTAAAGCATTCCTCAGCAAATATAAAAGAACAGAAATTATAACAAACTGTCTCTGAGACCACAGTGCAATCAAACTAGAACTCAGCATTAAGAAACTCACTCAAAACCCCTCTACATGGAAACTGAACAACCTGCTCCTGAATGACTACTGGGTACATAACGAAATGAAGGCAGAAATAAAGATGTTCTTTGAAACCAATGAGAACAAAGACACAACATACCAGAATCTCTGGGACACATTAAAGCAGTGTGTAGAGGGAAATTTATAGCACTAAATGCCCACAAGAGAAAGCAGGAAAGATCTAAAATTGACACCCTAACATCACAATTAAAAGAACTAGAGAAGCAAGAGCAAACACATTCAAAATCTAGCAGAAGGCAAGAAATAACTAAGATCAGAACGGAACTGAAGGAAATAGAGACACAAAAAACCCTTCAAAAAATCAATGAATCCAGGAGCTGGTTTTTTGAAAAGATCAACAAAATTGATAGACCACTAGCAAGACTAATAAAGAAGAAAAGAGAGAAGAATCAAATCGATGCAATAAAAAATGATAAAGGGGATATCACCACCGATCCCACAGAAATAGAAACTATCATCAGAGAATACTACAAACACCTCTATGCAAATAAACTAGAAAATCTAGAAGAAATGGATAAATTCCTGGACACATACACCCTCCCAAGACTAAACCGGGAAGGAGTTGAATCTCTGAATAGACCAATAACAGGCTCTGAAATTGAGGCAATAATTAATAGCTTACTAACCAAAAAAAGTCCAGGACCAGATGGATTCATAGCCAAATTCTACCAGAGGTAAAAGAAGGAGCTGGTACCATTCCTTCTGAAACGATTCCAATCAATAGAAAAAGAGGGAATCCTCCCTAACTCATTTTATGAGGCCAGCATCATCCTGATACCAAAGCCTGGCAGAGACACATCAAAAAAAGAGAATTTTAGACCAATATCCCTGATGAACATCAATGCAAAAATCCTCAATAAAATACTGGCAAACCAAATCCAGCAGCACATCAAAAAGCTTATCCACCATGATCAAGTGGGCTTCATCCCTGGGATGCAAGGCTGGTTCAACATATGCAAATCAATAAATGTAATCCAGCATATAAACAGAACCAATGACAAAAACCATATGATAATCTCAATAGATGCAGAAAAGGCCTTAGACAAAATTCAACAACCCTTCATGCTAAAAACAATAAATTAGGTATTGATGGGATGTACCTCAAAATAATGAGAGCTATCTATGACAAACACACAGCCAATATCATACTGAATGGGCAAAAATTGGAAGCATTCCCTTTGAAAACTGGCACAAGACAGGGATGCCCTCTCTCACCACTCCTATTCAACATAGTGTTGGAAGTTCTGGCCAGGGCAATCAGGCAGGAGAAGGAAATAAAGTGTATTCAATTAGGAAAAGAGGAAGTCAAATTGTCCCTGTTTGCAGATGACGTGATTGTATATCTAGAAAACCCCATCGTCTCAGCCCAAAATCTCCTTAAGCTGATAGGCAACTTCAGCAAAGTCTCAGGATATAAAATCAATGTGCAAAAATCACAAGCATTCTTATACACCAATAACAGACAAACAGAGAGCCAAATCATGAGTGAACTCCCATTCACAATTGCTTCAAAGAGAATAAAATACCTAGGAATCCAACTTACAAGGGACGTGAAGGACCTCTTCAAGGAGAACTACAAACCACTGCTCAATGAAATAAAAGAGGATACAAACAAATGGAAGAACATTCCATGCTCATGGATAGGAAGAATCAATATTGTGAAAATGGCCATACTGCCCAAGGTAATTTATAGATTCAATGCCATCCCCATCAAGCTACCAATGACTTTCTTCACAGAATTGGAAAAAAACTACTTTAAAGTTCATATGGAACCAAAAAAGAGCCCACATTGCCAAGTCAATCCTAAGCCAAAAGAACAAAGCTGGAGGCATCACACTACCTGACTTCAAACTGTACTACAAGGCTACAGAATAGAGCCCTCAGAAATAATACTGCATATCTACAACCATCTGCTCTTTGACAAACCTGACAAAAACAAGAAATGGAGAAAGGATTCCCTATTTAATAAATGGTGCTGGGAAAACTGGCTAGCCATATGTAGAAAGCTGAAACTGGATCCCTTCCTTATACCTTATACAAAAATTAATTCAAGATGGATTAAAGACTTAAATGTTAGACCTAAAACCATAAAAACCCTAGAAGAAAACCTAGGCAATACCATTCAGGTCATAGGCATGGACAAGGACTTCATGTCTAAAACACCAAAAGCAATGGCAACAAAAGCCAAAATTGACAAATGGGATCTAATTAAACTAAAGAGCTTCTGCACAGCAAAAGAAACTACCATCAGAGTGAGCAGGCAACTTACAGAATGGGAGAAAATTTTTGCAATCTACTCATCTGACAAAGGGATAATATCCAGAATCTATAATGAACTCAAACAAATTTACAAGAAAAAAACAAACAACCCCATCAACAAGTGGGTGAAGGATATGAACAGACACTTCTCAAAAGAAGACATTTATGCAGCCAACAGACACATGAAAAAACGTTCATCATCACTGGCCATCAGAGAAGTGCAAATCAAAACCACAATGAGATACCATCTCACGCCAGTTAGAATGGCAATCATTAAAAAGTCAGGAAACAACAGGTGCTGGTAAAGATGTGGAGAAATAGAAACACTTTCACACTGTTGGTGGGACTGTAAACTAGTTCAACCATTGTGGAAGACAGTGTGGCGATTACTCAGGGATCTAGAACTAGAAATACCATTTGACCCAGCCATCCCATTACTGGGTATATACCCAAAGGATTATAAAACATGCTGCTGTAAAGACACATGCACACGTATGTTTATTGTGGCACTATTCACAATAGCAAAGACTTGGAACCAACCCAAATGTCCAACAATGATAGACTGGATTAAGAAAATGTGGCACATATACACCATGGAATACTATGCAGCCATAAAAAATGATAAGTTCATGTCCTTTATAGGGACAAGGATGAAGCTGGAGACCATCATTCTCAGCAAACTATCGCAAGGACAAAAAACCAAACACCACATGTTCTCACTCATAGGTGGGAACTGAACAATGAGAACACATGGACACAAGGAGGGTAACATCACACACCGGGGCCTGTTGTGGGGTGGGGGGAGGAGGGAGGGATAGCATTAGGAGATATACCTAATGTTAAATGACGAGTTAATGGGTGTAGCACACCAACATGGCACATGTATACATATGTAACAAACCTGCACGGTGTGCACATGTACCCTAAAACTTAAAGTATAATAAAAAAAAAAAAAGGAAGCTATAGGTAAGGGTGCCTTAAACCACTTGTTACACTGTCTAAACCATGAAGTCGTCTTTTAAAGAATATTCTCTTTAAGGTGAAAGAGAAGCCCTGGGAAAGAGAGTTTCTCCTGCTCTAATGGTACCCTGGCAACTAACTGGGTCACAGCTTAGTCTATAGTCAGGAGCTGTGTTTCCAGTGGAGACCATTAATGTGACTGATGAGAAGGCAGGAAGACATCAGGAGCTTCATGCTACTCTTAAGAAATTTGATAGAGGCCCTGGAGCTTGCATATTAGTTGTCGATTAAATATAGGTTTTTTGATTAAATGCCCAGGAGAATCATGGCTTTACCTCTTTCCTCTGAAATTGAAAATACAGAGAAAGGTGTTTTTTTTCTCTCCCAATAGCATAAAGGTCTATTTATCATATGCCAGTGTTGCTTCTTGGTTTCCCTTGGATAATTGACAAGTCTGGCTATTCAGGATGTTCTCAATGTTGAGTGACGGCTACAAAGATTGGGTGGTGGCTCTTGTGCAGGTTGACTATGAGAGGGCAGCCCAGTTAATCCTGAGGAAGTGCTGCATCAGCAAAATGCAACATTAAAAATTTCTGCAGTTAACAAAAAATTACGTCTCTTAGCAACTTGAGTTTTTTTTAGGGTTAATTCCAAAAATGATGAATAAATTCTTCATTGAGAACATCTTTGAAAGATTCTCCCTGGGCCCTGAAAGCTTGAAGGGATAAGTAACTCCTCCTTCCTCAGGCCCAGTCCCAAGGCATAAATCCACTTGTGTCAGCAGCGTACTCCAGCAAGATAGCAGAAGCAGGAAGAGAGCCAGCCAGAAGACACCTACCCTGGCTGGAAGACACCTAGCCCTGAAGATCGAGGAAGAAGCCGTCTGGGTACTACGTAGCAGTCACATCAGACTAGGACACTTTCTGTTTACAGAGGTCTATAAAACCCCGTCCCGTCCTCACTTGGGGCTGGCGCCATTTTAGGCCTCAGCCCACCTGCACCCAGGTGCTCATTAAAACAGCATGTTGCTCCACACCACCTCATGTTGTCTGTTGGCGCGCTCTCGGGCTTCAAACCGATTCAAGGACCTTACAGTATTGACAAGTAACATTGGGATTTATAGAAACTGTCAAGTTGCCTGGTGTTTTAACTACCATACAATCATTTAATATTAGTGGAGACTAGTTTCCTGACAGCAGGGAATCATTGTGGATACCTAAACCAGATTGTTCCAGACACACACGAGGGGTAGCTGTGTTCTTGGTCCAAGTTTAAGTCAAGATCAGAGTATTCTGAATTCAAGACACAGAATCCTAGATCAGATTGAGGTGCTATTGAGAGCAAACGGCCTCAACAGTACCTGGGCCATTCCTGCTTCTCAGAGTATCAGAGGATTTTTTTTTGACTATTGATTATGGTGTATTATAGATTTTTATTTACTGTGTTTTGATCAATTCCAGTCATTCATTTTGATGCTCAGAGGTTACCCTTAAGCTGGCTCTTGGGTTCTTTTGACATGACCTGTTAGTTACATGGGTACTTCTGTGCTTTCTAGAACAAGGCCCACCTACTTCATTCCCCATCCCAAACCTGGAATCTGTCAGGATGCATTTAGTAGCGTAATAGCAGGTTGGTGTTTTGAAACCAAAACCTTGGCATCAGATGCTGTATGAATGCCATGGTGTAACCAATGACACGTGCTTATCAAAATGTCTAACTTGAATCCTGTCAAGACTTTAGAACTTCCAGTTTACCGGAAATGTGAGGAAGAGAGGAACAAGTTAGAAGTGACATGGGATGAAAACAATCAGACAAATCCAGACTGTGAGTTATTCTACCCGGCAACCTGACTTGGTTTCTTTAATGAGTCAATATCAAATACTCAGGAGAATCATGTGACAAAGGTGGCTGGAGATTTAGAGAGACTAAAGAAGTGTAACAAAAGCAATATGGGGTCATTAATGGAATCCTGTTTTGAAAAAAAGTACTGGCCAGGCGTGGTGGCTCATGCCTATAATTCCAGCACTTTGGGAGGCCGAGGCGGATGGATCACAAGGTCAAGAGATCGAGACCATCCTGGCCAACATGGTGAAACCCTGTCTCTACTAAAAATACAAAAATTAGCTGGGTGTGGTGGCATGCGCCTATAGTCCCAGCTACTTGGGAGGCTGAGGCCGGGGAATCACTTGAACCCAGGAGGCGGAGGTTGCAGTGAGCCAAGGTCGCACTACTGCACTCCAGCCTAGCGACAGAATGAGACTCCATCTCAAAAAAAAAAAAAAGTACTATAAAATAATTCTGAGACTGTTAGGGGACTTTTAATATGGACTTAGATGATACTAGATAGTTATTAATTTTTTCAAGGTGCGACAATGTTATTGTAATTGCTTAGCTGAATATTTTTTGATGATATGTACCAAAGTGTTTAAGGGTAAATGTAATGTAGCTTATGTAAAATGATTTGACAACAATAAAAACTAAAAAGAAATGTTGCATAACAATAAAAATATATATTATGTAGATGTGAAGCAGATGTGGGAAACATTGTTGAAGAGTTGTGACGGTTACTACGGGACTGAATGAAGGGGGGCAAACACAGAAATGAAAACAAAAACAAAAGAAACTGTTCTAAAGAAGGGGCTGGGGGCTCCTTGCTTCTAGTGAGCAAGGGCCTTGAGCTTCCACAGCCCTTCATATTTATTGGGTAGCAATAGCAGGGAGGAGGAGCTCACAGTTGATTAGCTGCTTGATCACAGGTTCACATTATTGCTAACAGGCTTCAGTAGTGCCTGTAGATAATCATAACAAACACTACGCCTGGGGCGTAACTGCCCTCAGCATTCCTTCTGGGCGGCAGATGCAATCTATCAGTTTGCCAACATCCTGCTTTCATGAGAACAGTTTGCTGTTTACTCATATAGCCTCTGGTGGTATACTGAGTTGATCATGACCCTCATTCTTTCAGCCTCTAGGTGATGGGTATTTATTGTACTATTCCCCCTACTTTCCTATATGTTTAAAGTTTTTTGTTCTAAAAGAAATATTTTCAAAGGGAGGTGGAGAACTCCCTGACTTTGGGATGCAGGCAGCCACTTGCTCCTGAGAGCTTTCTATCAGTGTTTCTTCCTACATTTCCATAGTCCAGGAGCTGCTATCATCGTCCTTCCAGTTTCCAAAGGGATGGGAAATGTCCTCATCCCCTCTTTCTTGTTCAGCCTTTTCATTTGATAAGAACTGCCTTCTTCTAATTATATCTTCTAAATATGTCATGAACCAGTCCATACCTTTGGCCACGATCCTAGAGGCACCCTGGCAGCAACCCTCCAACTGGCTCTCCCTAGTCCATGACCCTCTTTTTTTCACAACCATTCAGCCCCCAGAGTAATCTTTCTAAAGTGCAATTCTGATCACGCTGCTTCCTGTGACTCTCATTGCTTAGAGGATAAAGTCCAAGCCCCTCACATGGTGTATGTGGCTGCATGACCAGCATGACCTTCATCACCCGTCCCTGCTTCAACATGGGTCTGCTCCTCTGTGCCTTCCAGTTCTGTGCTCCTCTTGTCTTCTTTCTGCTGCCCTTTGCCCCCTCTTCCTCTGACTCCCTCCTCATGGGCATACTGAAATTCTCAAATGCAGAAGTCCCCCTACCCCAGGAGAATTCCTTGGCCACACCACTTCCTTACTGGGCTGCAAGTCCCCCATAATAGCATGTGCCCATGGCAGTATTCACACTTGCTTATACTTGTGGGAGGCAGCGGGGTGCAGTGATTGGAGCCAAAGTGTCTGGGCTTGAATCACAGCTCTGCTGCCCACTCACTCCTTATGTGACCTCGGGCAAGTTACTTTACCCTCCTATGCCTGCAGTTCTCATTTATGGAGTCAGGATAATAGTAAGAGACCCAAACTCACCAAGTGCTGAGGGTGAAGTGAGTCCAAATGTGTACAGTTTAGAACAGTAACTGGCACATGATAAGCACGCAATAAATGCTAGCCATTATCTGAACTGTGTTCCTATCTCCTCACTTGATGGTGAGCTCTTTGAAGTGAGGGGCAGTATTTATAAATATTACCATGTGCCAGGTGCTGTGTGAGGTGTTTCTATTTCAGCCAGTCCTCACAAATGAGGTAAGTGCCAATTCTTCCTCCCTGTGGCCCTCCTCACCTCCTAGCTCCTTCCCTCTTCCCATCTTCTCTCTGTCCTTCCTTCCTTTCATACATACTTTGGTGTCAAGTCTGTGCTGTCATCCCTATTTGACAGATGAGGAAGCAGCCGCCTGCGGAGAAGCTAAGGAATTTGTCCATATGCACATAGCCAGCTGAGCGGCAGTCCTGGGGTGGAATTCCTACCGCCTAATTCTTGAAGTTGCTGCAGGCAACACTGCTGCATTTTATACTTCTTTTTTGTATCCCTAGCATGTAGCATCCTGACTGCCATTTAGTGTTCACTAAGTATTTCTGAAATGAATGAATAAGTGAATGAATGTGAGTACATTAAATGAAAATGAAGGACAGATGAGTGGGGGGTGTAAGAACTCAGGTTTGGACAAAGACATTCTATGCTCTGAACACTCACAGCTCAGGGTCAGGTGGACAATCTGCTGAGCAGACAAGAAGATCCTTGAGGACATGTGAACCAGCTTTTTGAAAATCTTGCATTTTGCTGAGAATTCACATTAAACTCAGCAACCTGGACCCAAATCTTCATTTTCCTCCCTTGTGGTGAATAATCAGCATGTTTGTGTTTAGCTCCCCTTTTATCCTCCATAATTCCAAAAAGATTACTCAATTTCCAGGGTTATGTCTCTAAATTCCTTCATGCTTTTAGCTATTCTGAGCAGGATTTAAAATCATTAGCTGCTAGAGACTCTTTTATTACTTGCATAGTTGCATGTCCTCTTTACTACCTCTGCTGGGATTTTCCAGTGTGAAAGTCATTCTTCTTGATGATACCATCTGCAGAAAGGCGCATTTCCATTTCAGTAGTCAGCAGACGGCTTCATCAGTGAAGCCATCATCAGTGAAGCTGTCATATTGCTCCATCAGTGAAGCCTTCCATGACGGTCTTATCTGAAGTTGTCCCCCAATCTCCATCACTGTCACATCACCCTATGCTATGGCCTTAATAACATTCATTTTCTTTAAAATTATCTGCAGCCATAAAACCTGTGTTTTCAGCCCCTTTCTATCAGAATGTAAGCTGTTCACTGCTGGTGTGTGTACTGGTGCTGCCCAGTAAATACTTGTTGAATGAATGAAGTGGGGATGTAAGAGGCATGGAGAAAAGATGATGCAGAAAAAGGATTAAAAGTAGTGCAGAGTCCCTGTTGGACATTATGCTATTGCTTTGTATTCCATTATGTCTCTACCACTAGCCCACAGGCCCTGAGAGCTTGGTGCTTCTTGCTCACTTTTTCATTTGTTTCATTCATTCCTTTAATTCACTCATAAAAGACTTACTGAGCATGACTGTTGGCAAAGCGGATGTTCTGGGAGCTGGGTATTCCTATTTTGTTGACAAAAGATGAGAGATCAGACATTGCAAGACCCTCTTCTGACCATAATTTTACTTGTGGCTAAGCCTGCAGAAGAAATAGTTCCTTTTCCTTTTGGCCCAGAAAGTCTGTATTTATAAACTGTCAGCTGCAGGAGAGCAGTCTGCTCCTGTAACCCAACCTCAGTTGGTGGAATCCTTAATCAGTGCATGCTCAGCAGGCCCCCACGGGAAGAATGACTGCTTTGCACTGGTAAGGGGGTCTGCGGTGAGAGATGACCCCATCTCCACCTCCGGGGCTGTGGTGGTGCCTCTTTCAGCAATTGGCGTCGCGTCTGCCTTTCCTTTGTCCCAGTGGGGGTCTGCATTTCCTTGGTACCAATGGGGATTTTGCCGGGCTGCGCTGCCCCTCCCTAAGGGGTGGTCTGCGCAGAGGGTTAAATATGCAGGGGACCCACAACTCCCCAGGGACCGCTAACGGAGTCATGTGCTGGCCAAAGTCGGAGCGATTGCAGGGCATGTCTGCGTTGGTCTCGGGGTGCTGGGGCCCCAGGGTAAAGGGAATCCAGGCAGTGGAGCAGCGCCAAAGGTGCACAGCCAGGCGGCGCCCTCGACTCTTCTGGGTGTGAGGGGGTGCGCCAGGGCTGCGCGAGCTGGCCACTCTGTTCCCAGGCCATGCCTCATCGCCACTGATAGCGTTGCCCTGGGTCTCGGCGGCAGAGTGGCTCCCCAACAGCTTAGCAGCCAGCAGACCGTCAGAGGCACTAGGGGAGCAAAGAAGCTCCTCCATCGACCCTTTCGCTGGGCACTGAGCTCCTGGGACGGGAGCGGGGTTGACTTCAGCCAGACTCTCGCTGCTTTTTTCCTGTGCGCCCCAGCTTCCTCGCGTGGGCCCTTCTGAGGAGAGTGTGATTAACGCATTTGGAGTCCATGTGTGACTGAAGCACAAAATGCTCGCCTATACTCCGAATGACCAATGCGGTGGGATGAAAAGGGACCAGAAGTTTATGAAGGTCCAGAAACCAAAATAAGGTTAGCACTGAGTGCTGTCCAGCTCCTAAGGAGACAAAAATGGCTCCACAGCCTGCCCATCTGTATGCTCCCCTAGAGATTTGAGCAGTGGGGCACTGAAGAAGTGAACCACACCCGCATCGTGCACCCTGCAAGGGGGACAAGGTAACTTTTCCCATTTCACCTAGGTAAGATGTTTTATTTTTCTGGGTCTTACCCAGTTTTTTGACGGAAAAATGAGATAATTATATCTATTGCAATTTAACCAGATTTTGTAATAACTACGGTTTTTTCATGTTAACCTACTTTAAGAATATTATTTTCTATTTGTTAATTTAATAAACCTAATGTGAAGTTCTAGCCTAAATGCCGTGTTGCCCCCCTATAAAAACCCCTCTTTAGAATTACATCTCTTTGTAATATGGGACTCCCCTGCTCATAGTAACCTGCTGCTTTCTGCTCTTTTCCCTAGAACACTCCCACGATACTACTCTTCTTGTACTTCTCTTGCCCAGTATTACAGGTCTATATTAGACCATCCTGAACAGGAGCTTAAGCAAACGTGACATTATTTTCAAATACTGAACTCAACTTTGCTCTTGAGAAAAAATATAATTCAATCTTTCCCATTCTGGCATTGCCAATCTAATCCAGGGATTTTTTTTCAGCCACACTCAAATGTTATTTTCTCAATCACTGTCAAGTTCAAAGCTTATCATTGTAGGATAAATGCTGTTTTTCACAGTTTCTTTCCTCTTTATTTTCACCTGCCTTTCTTCCTGGTGGTGATATGAGTGCAGCAGGTTGGGGAGGATGTATTTTCCAGCATTGGAAAAGGGATAGCTGCTTTCCAGTGGGCACTCTTTGCGGGGCTTCATCCTGCTCAGTCTATGGGTATCACTCTCTGTCCCGATAGTATCTTCTACAATGTGGCCGGGGTCCTGAGCATCAGGTGTCTAATACTGGGAATCCACCAGGATATGGTACTCCCCTCCCCTGCTGACGAAAGTCCCTGCCATTGTCCTCTGTAACTTTCTCTTCCAAGTCTAAGGCCATTTCTGGGCCACTTTTGCTCTCAGAATTCTAAAGTCTCCTTGGGAATCTGGGAACATTAGTCAACTTTCTCTACACTGCATGGGAACAGGGTGGGGGTTATGGGTTGTAAGGTTCCTCTTTAGCCTACCCTTACCTATGGCGACAGTGTGGGTAGTGTCCTGCCAAACATGGAATAAACCCTCCAAATAATCAACCCACAACAAATTTTACTCATTTTTCATAAGTTTACTAATCTGCCATTTGAAGAGATGTCTTCAGTTGTGATAACCCAGGCTCAATGGTTTGTACAATATTATGCATACTTGTAGGATGCATCTGTATTTCAGGACACAGATTGCAGAAATATCTCTGTCAAATATAAACCTCAATTTGTTTTTCAAGCTGTCAGTCTAATAGGGTGATGGGAAATGAATCTCAGACAAATTAGGGAGTCTCATTCTTTTATTAGCCCAGGGCCTTGGCTAGGGTCCAGTCTCAGGTGTGTCTTTATCAGCAGCATTAAAATGGACTAATATAGTAAATTGGTACCAGTAGAGTGAGGCACTGCTGTAAAGATACCTGAAAATGTGAAAACGAATTTGGAACTGGGTAACAGGCAGAGATTGGAACAGTTTGGAGGGCTCAGAAGAAGACAGGAAAATGTGGGAAAGTTTGGAACTTCCTAGAGACTTGTTGAATGGCTTTCACCAAAATGCTGATGGTAATATAGACAATGAAATCCAGGCTGAGGTGGTCTCAAATGGAGATGAGGAACTTGTTGGGAACTGGAGTAAAGTCACTTTTGTTATGCAAAGAGAATGGTGGCATTTTGCCCCTGCCCTGAGATTTGTGGAACTTTGAAATTGAGAGAGATGATTTAGGGTATCTGCTGAAAGAAATTTCTAAGCAGCAGAGCATTTAAGAGGAAGCAGAGTATGAAAGTTTGAAAAATTTGCAGGCTGACAATGCAAAAGAAAAGAAAAATGCATTTTCAAGCTGGCTGCAGAAATTTGCATAAGTAATGGGAAGCCAAATGCTAATCACCAAGACAATGGGGAAAATGTCTTCGGGGCATGTCAGAGACCTTCACAGCAGCCCCTCTCATCACAGGCCTAGAGGCCTAGGAGGCAAAAATGGTATCCTGGGCCAAGGCCCCTCTGCTGGGTGCAGCCTAGAGACTTGGTGCCCTGTGTCCCAGCTACTCCAGCCATGGCTAAAGGGGCCAACATACAGCTCAGGCTGCTGCCCCAAGTCTCAGTGGCTTACCCATGGTATTGGGCCTATGGGTGCACAGAAGTCAAGAATTGAGGTTTGGGAACCTTTGCCTAGATTTTAGAAGATGTATGGAAATGCCTTGATGTCCAAGCAGAAGTCTGCTGTAGGGGTGGGGCCCTCATGGAGAACCTCCACTAGAAGAGTGTGGAAGGGAAATGTGGGGTTGGAACCTCCACACAGAGACCCCACTAGGGCACTACCTAGAGGAGCTGTGAGAAGGGAACCACTGTCCTCCAGACCCCAGAATGGTAGATCCACCAACAACTTGCATGGCACACCTAGAAAAGCCACATTCAATGCCAGCCCATGAGAGCTGCTGGGAAGGGGGCTGTACCTTGCAAAGCCACAGGGGCAGAGCTGCCCAAGGCCATGAGAGCCCACCTCTTGCATCAGTGTGACCTGGATATGAGACATGGAGTCAAAGGAGATTATGTTGGAGCTTTGATTGCCCTGCTGGATTTTGGACTTGCATGGGTCCTGTAGCACCCTTTCATTTTGGCCAATTTCTTCCATTTGTAACAGGTGTATCTACCCAATGCCTGTATGGCCATTGTATCTAGGAAGTAACTAACTTGGTTTTGATTTTACAGGCTCATAGGTAGAAGGGACTTGCCTTGTCCCAGATGAGACTTTGGGCTGTGGACTTTTGAATTAATGCTGAAATGAGTTAAGACTTTGGGGGACTGTTGGAAGGGATGATTGGTTTTGAAATGCAAGGACATGAGATTTGGGAGGGGCTGGGGCAGAATGATATGGTTTGGTTCTTTTTCCCCACCCAAATCTCATCTTGAATTGTAATAATCTCCATGTGTTGTGGGAGAGACCTGGTGAGAGGTAATTGAATCATGGTGTGGGGGTTTCCCATGCTGTCCTTGGGATAGTGAATAAGTGTCAGGAGATGTGATGGTTTTGTAAAGGGGAGGTCCCCTGCACGTGCTCTCTCTTGCCTGCCACCATGTAAGACGTGCCTTTTGCCTTCTGCCATGATTGTGAGGCTTCCCCAGTCCCTTGGAACTGTGAGTCCATTAAACCTCTTTTTCTTTATAAATTACCCAGTCTCAGGTATGTCTTTATCAGCAGTGTGAAAACAGACTAATACAAGGGTTAGAAAAGGCTCAGGAGGAAAATGGAAAATGAGATCCAGTGGCTTCCGGAGGCCAGGTTTTCCTCTTCTGGCCTGATGTTTGTTCTGTCTACCTGGGGAAGGCAAATAGGTTACTCAAGTGCTTCTATGAGAAAGAGAGAAGGGGTTATAATATCCCATGGCTTCAGGGAGCCCACTGATTCTCTGTCACTTGTCTGTACAGCATCCACTGTGGTCTCCATTGTTGCATTGGGCCCACAGTTGCTGGACTATATAGGGTGCTGCAGGGATGCCCCTGGGTCCCACTCTCTTGCCCCCTCCCTTTCAGTTCCATTGATATACCATGTCTCTGGCACATAGGAGGCAACTTCTGATTTTCAAGCTAGTCTGAGCTGTATAGAAGTTTTTGGCGGCCATCTAAGACCCCGTCTTTTGTTACCCCCTTTAACCACCTATATATTTTTTGAGTCTAGCTGCTTCTCTAGGGGTTTCCCTGGAAAATAAATCACAGACCCAGGTCTCTTCTTCTTGGGGTCCCCACAGACCTTGCAGGGCATGACATGGAGAGTGGGGTCTCTTCCAGAGACCCATGAACCAGCCCTCATACCTCTTCCTCTCAGTTCCCCCAGGAAGCATCTTCTGTTATCCCTGGGGGCAGCTGGGGAGTAGGGTGTTGGGCTCCAACCCACCAGGTTTCCTCTCAAATCTTTTGAGCCAGAGGCTTTACTGTTCCCATAAAGTAGTAGGCTTTTGAAACTCAAAATGCAAGAAGATAATCTTTTCCCTCTGCTCTCTGTTATCATCATCTCTCTTTGCCAAGTGCTTTGAGTCGTACTGAGTTTTACTGCTGGTGCCCCAGCCTGACGGCCTGAGAGGAGGGAAGGCTCAGACAGTGCCTAGAAGCCAGAGCAGGTCAGCGTTGCCCAGCACCCTGTCCTTTGCTGCTTCCGGATGTCTACACCAACATGTTAAATGAGGAGGCTATGCCTTGAGTTCCTCCACTTTACTTGAAAAACTTGTACATTGATATCTTGGGAGAAATGTCTTTTCCACTTTTGACCTCCAATGGTTAGTGATGCCACTGAACTGGAATGGTGTAGCCTGCCCTGCCTCTGAAGAAAACATTTTAGGATCCAGTGAAAAAGCTGAGTTTGTTTTTCTCTCTTTTCATTTTCTATTTAGTAATGAAAAACCTCTGGCGTGGATCTGGGTGGAAGGGAACATAATGAAAATGAAATCAAGTGGAATCCAGAGGCTAGGTTTTCCTCTTCCAGCCTGATGTTTGCTCTGTTCACATGGGGAAGGCAAATAGGGAACTCAAGTGCTTCTATGAGGAAGAGATAAGGAGTTATATTATCCCATGACCCCAGAGAGCTCATAACTATTTCTCTCAAGAAGTCCCTGCAGTTGCTTATGGATTTAAAAACGTGATGATAACACTGAAAACCACTGAAAGCAAATAGAACACAGAACAGAGAGAAGAACTTCAGCCAAGGGCATAGTTGGCTTTCCCTGAGCACCAGGCTGGGATCTCTGAAGAGGATGGCTACTCTTCCTCTTCCTTCTCCTGCTCCTAGGCCTCCCACCACTGCTGCTAGCTAACATTCACTGAGTGCATGTGCTATGCCAGACACCTTTTAAAGGTACTACACTAATTAACCCACTTGACCCTCACAACAACTCTATGAGGTAAGTACTATTATCATAATCCTCATCATGAATGGCTTAGCACCATTCCCTTGGTGTTGTTCTCATGATAGTGACTTTTTGTGAGACCTGGTTGTTCACAAGTGTGTAGTGCAACCCCCCTAACCCCACCCACTTGCTCCTGCTTTCATCATGTAAACTGACTGCTCCCACTTTACCTTCCTCCATGATTATAAGTTTCCCAAGGCATCCCTAGGAGCAGATGGCGCCATGCTTCCTATACAGCCTACAGAGCTGTGAGCCAGTTAAACCTCTTTTTGAATAAATTGCCCAGTCTCAAGTATTTCTTTATAGTAATGTAAGAATGGACTAATACACCGGCTTATAGGGATGACCCGAAACATACAACTGAACTTTTTGAGTCTATCGTTATCTCACCTGGGCTGATGTTCAGAGTCTCCTTAGCATTTTGTCGGCATCCAAAAACCATTGTCTAATGCTAGAAAAGGCTCAGGAGGAGGCTGATCAGTCACACACAGAAGATCCTAATAACAAGGTAAGGGCCAGCACCAATCTGGCAATGCCCCTTTATAACCCCAAGTGGAATCTGAATGACAGGGAGGAAGATAAAATCCAACAGTTTTGGCATTGTATTTTGATGGGGCTCAGGAAGGGTGTCCCTAAAAACCAAAAGCATAAACAAGATTCAAGAAATTAGACAAGAAGTGGAGGAGAACTCATTAGCATTTTGGGAAAGGATTTTGGAGGCTTATTGGAAATATACAGATGTAGCTGCAGTCTTGAGAATTCCAGGTTAATTAATATGACTTTTATAGGGCAGAGTATGCCTGACATTCAACAGAAATTGCAAAAATCAGAGGGCACCCTAACATTGCCAATATCTCACTTGGTTGGTGTGGCATACAAGGTCTTTCTGAGTCTAGAGTAGACTAGGAACAACAAAAGGAGAAACAAAAATTGCAGGAGATGAAACTGCAGGCTAAGTTCTCAGCCGCAGACTTAGCTGAGGGTCTGGAATGGCCTCCTCAAAAAGGGCAAAAGCCACCGCCCACACACACCTTAGGAAAAACCAGTGTGCTGATTGCAGAAAAGAGAGACACTAGAACAAAGATTGTCCTAAGTTGAATAGAAAGGGGCCAAGACCTAGCCTTGCAAATGGCTGGATTCAATGGAGATGACCTGAAATGTTGGGACTCTAAGGCTTTTTCCACCTTTCTTAATGTTACCTGCCAGGAGCCTAGGATAGCCATTAAATTGAGTGATAAATTGGTCAATTTTCTTATTGATGCTGGAACAAGCTACTATAACTCAAATGTAACTCTTTTTTTTTTTTATTTCAATAGCTTTAGGAGTACAAGTGGTTTTTGGTTACACGGATGAATTATACAGCAGTGAAGTCTGGGCTTTTAGTGTACCTGTCACCTGAATAGTGTACATTTTACCCAATAGGCAATTTTTTATTCCTCACTTCCTTTCTCACCATCCCCCCTTCTGAGTCTCCAGTGTCCATTATACCACTCTGCCTTTGTGTACCCATAGCGTACCTCCCACTTACGAGTGAGAACATGCGGTTTTTGTTTTTCATTCCTGAGTTATTTCACTTAGGATAATGGAATCTGGTTCTATCCAAGTTGCTGCAAAAGATGCTATTTCATTCTTTCTTTTGGTTGAGTAGCATTCTATGGTATGTATGTGCTACATTTTCTTTATCCACTCATTGGTTAATGGGAACGTAGGTTGATTCCATATCTTTGCAATTGTGAATTGTGCTGCAATAAACATATATGTGCCTTTTTGGTATGATGATTCTTTTTCCTTTGGGTGGATACCCAGAAGTGCGATTACTGGATCAAATGGTAGATCTACTTTTAGGTCTTTGAGAAATCTCCATGTTTTCCATAGAGATTGTACTACTTTGCATTCCCACTAGCAGTGTATAAGCATACCCTTTTCACTACATCCACATCAGTAGCTATTGTTTTTTGACTTTTTAATAATGGCCATTCTGCCTGGGGTATCTCATAGTGGTTTTAATTTGCATTTCCCTGATTAATAATGTTAATCATTTCTCCTATGATTTTTGGCTACCAAATGTAACTCTTAAGGCTGTTTCTACTCTGAATCCTTTCTACCCTGCTACCAGGGAAACTCCAGCTTCCTGTTCATGATTGCATTCAAATAATTGATCAAGTTTACTCTAGCAGACTAGACCTCACAGACTTGCCAGTGACAGAACCTGATGAAGAGTTCTTCGCTGATGGAAAAAATTTTGTGGAACAAGGAGTCAGAGGGGCCAGGTATGCTGAGTTACTGCTCAGCAGGTAATCAAAGTGCCAGGCCCTCCCCCAAGGGACGTGCACCCAAAGGGCTGAGCTTTATTTAGCCAGAGCTCTATATCTGGGTAAGGGAAAACAATTCAATGTTTCACCCAAATATGCTTTTCTAATGGCCCATTTTCATGGGGTAATTTCAAAGGAAAGGGGCCTCCCTCATTTTCAATAACAAATAAAACATGGTCCTCAAATGTTTGTATTATTAGAAACAGAAAAATGCCCAGAGAAATAACAATCGTTCACTGTCAAGGACACCAGAAGGCAGGCACTCATGTTGCACAAGGAAATATGAAGGCTAGCCTAGCTAGGCGAAAAAGGCGGTCAGGGAACCCGCTACCTGGATGGCTCTTGTTCCCACTCTGTTTGGAGACCCATTACCCAAGGTATTTGGAGGCTGATCTTAAGAGAGATGAGGAATGGGGGTTTTCTAAACATGCCAACCATCAGTGGCTTAAAGAAATAAAAATTCCCCTTCCAAAAACTTTGATTAGACTGATTCTTGAGAAAATCCATCAAAACACCCATTATGGGTGCAAGGCTACTCTACACTGGATACAGTCTTATATTTTTGGGCCTGACTTGCAATGAACAATACAAACCATAGTCCAAAGTTGCCCTATCTGCGTGAAAAATAACCCAAAGCTCCTGAAAGGCATGAAAGCTCCTTTTAAACAAGGAACTCAATGGAGAAGTACTAATCCTAGATAAGTCTCATAATCAGATTTCACCATAATGCCCCTGGCCCCTGGATTGTTTTTGATATTTGTTGGTTTTGGTTGATACCTTTACACAGGCTGGGTTGAGGCTTATGCCAGCAGGCCTGAGAAATCTACTGAAGTTGTAAAAGCTCTAATAGAGAAAATAATTCCTTGATATGGACTCCTAAGAACTCTAATGAATAGGACATTAAAGACGCCTCTAAAATTTGCCAAGAGACAAATCTTCCCTGGGAAAAGAACTTTCCCCTTGCCCTGCTGAGGATATGGATAGCCCTGCCAGAAGTGGATTGGCTCTTAGCTCCTTTGAAATATTATATGGGAGACCATTTCCCTGACTCCCAGACTCCCTGTCACTTGAGGATTTTTCCTCCCTTGAAACAGAAGCTAAGTCACATATAAAACAGTTAGGAAATACACTAAGTATATTGACTAGTCCGTCTGAGTTTGTTTCCAACAGACTCCACTTCCTTACGGACATGCCTCTCTACTCTTTGAAACCAGGAACCAAGTCTTGCTGAAGACCTAGAAATCCTGCCAGGCAGAAGACCAGCTGCAACCACAATGGGTCAGCCCTTTTGAGGTGCTGCTGACCACTCAACTTATCTGTCAGGTTAGCCAGTGTTAAGCCATGGATTCACCAATCAGTCCCTCTGGGATCCCTCCAGGGGAAATAGTCATGGTCTCGTGAACCCTCCCACAGCCTTAAGTTAATATTCAAAGCTCAGCCAAAGAAACCTACATAAGAAATCATAAAGGAAACATGTGCTTTTCAGGTTGTTATTGTTCTCCAGATCCTTCCTGCTCCTGGATGGATGACTCATTAATTTATATTTCACAAACTCTTGCTTCATTGGCCGATTATTGCCACTGTTATATATGTCACTCAAAACCCCAATATGGCTGGGTGTGGTGGCTCATGCCTGTAATCCCAGCATTTTGGGAGGCCAAGGCGGGTGGATCACCTGAGGTCAGGAGTTCAAGACCAGTCTGGCCAATGTGGCGAAACCCTGTCTCTACTAAAAATACAAAAATTAGCCAGCTGTGGTGGCATACACCTGTAACTCCGGCTACTTGGGAGGCTGCAGCAGGAGAATCACTTGAACCCAGGAAGCGAGGTTGCAGTGAGCCAAGATTGTGCCACTGCGCTCCAGCCTGGGCAACAATAAAACTGTGTCGAACAAAACAAAACAAAACAAAACCAAAACCCCCAATCTGCTCTAGACCATAGCGACCCCTTAATCCAACCACTTCATAGCTTTTTGCATGTCGCTACCTGCACATTTGAACATCTGAAGACCCCTAAAAGAACAGTGTACTGAGCATGCCTTATATGAAAAACCTTTTAGGGACTACGAAGTCCCCCTGTTTCCTAGAAGAAGGCAAGTGCCTCTTTTCCCTTGATGGAGACCTGAACAGCACTCCATTTGATTGGGATGTGATGAATCAGGAAGACTTGTGGGTAGGCTTAAGATTGTTCTCTTGGATTCCCACAGGGGATCCCTTCCATATTCTCCATTATCTTAAAATTTGGGTTATCTATATTATTGATCATCCTAGCTCAATGTGGCTTAAGATGCTGTTCTAAAACCATTAATAAAAGTATGCTCAACTTTAGTTGAGCTGGGAGATGGATTTGAGACTTGCCTCCTGTCTCTCTGGCTGACATCCCCTGCAATAAAGCCTTCCTTCCCTGGCAGTACTCATCGTCTCAGTGATTGGCATTCTGTGTGACAAGCCACTGGGCCTAGGCTGAACCCCTGGTGTTCAGCAACACAATCTTAACAATATTTAACTGAATACTGTCGGAAAATTTACATGTTAGTGGCTCGAATGTCTCCTTGACCCTCCCTCTGCCACTTATATTCAGGCCTAAGCACCCCTCTTTTGGGGGAAATATGAGGATGCCATTATAGTACTGGGGTTATAAGCACAGGGACTTTCAGGAACCAGGTGGGTCACAGTGAAATACATTTCCACAGAAACTGTGGACTTGGCTCAATAAATAGAGCCATTTATAGTCACTCAAGGCCCCCACGTCCTGAACCTCAATCCATGCATGGTTTTATAACCCTTGCTTGTGCAGGAGAAGACAGCAATTGGAGAAATGCTTCAGATTGTCTTCAGTCTCCATGCGCTGAGTCATTTTTCCAGACTGGGAGAAGCTGAGTTCCATCAGCCAAGGCTCTTCAGGGTCATCAGGATCCAGGGACTGTACACATTACTGCTCCTTAGGGGCAGAGGTACTATTGTACACAGACTTCAGGGTATTGGCTGATATGTCTCAGAGCCAGAGGCCACACCAGGAACCACAGAGGGAGTCAATTATGTATCCATATTTTGATACACCCCTTAACAAAAATAACCACTTGAAGCACTTTAAACTCCTCCAGCTATAATGTATTTCAAGCAGCAAACCTAACAGGCATTTTCCTTTATACAACCTGGCAGAAACATTGCGTCAACCTAAAGTACACTCTTAGAAGCAATTAAAACCATCACATTTAATTAGGCATGTCTTGCCTGTGCAGATTTTCAAGTAAACTGCCAATGCAGACTTTCAAGTTCTCTGTCAAGACCAAATCTCCTAATTCCAATCTCATGAAGGGACCTTTCTCTGGACTCATCTCTAGGGATAGCCTGACAGTGTGGTTTTATTTGTGAGTGCCCCTGCCAGTCACAAGCAGGCCTTGGAGGGCATGCTCCACATTGCTGCAGGAGGGCAGTCTCTGGGTAGACCTAAGAGGACCTGATGTCCAAACCTGGCTCTGCCTCTCAAGGGCTATGTGATATGGGGCAGACCTCTTCACCTTGCTAAAGGCAGTGTCTTCTGTAGAAAGGGCACTATATGTCTAACTCACAGGAATGTTGGATAGTGCACATTTAGTACAGGGACACAGGCAACATTCAACAGCTTTTATTCTTATAAAATAAAGTCCTACAGTTACTAAGAGGCACAGAAGGGGCTTGCTTAACTCATGCTCTTGTGCTCTCTTTGTTTTCATTTGAACAGTTTTTAATGTAAAACAAAATATACAGAAAAATGCATAAATCTAGGCAGTTTAGCAAATACTTGTAAAGACAGCACTTGTGTGAATTTTCAAGGAAAGGACAACATTACTGTTATCCAACGAGTCTCTTGTAGGTCCCACCCCTCCGTTTACTTCCCTCTCTGCCCCTCCCCTGCCTGCCCTGACCCCCTCCTCTCACACAGCCTCCAAATAGACTAGAGCTGGCTTGGCTTTTGGAAAAAGCCTTCTCTGGCAGTGAGCAGCAATCCCTGTAGCACAGGATGCTGAGCACTGGAGGATGGCAGAGGCGCTAACAGACGAGCCTACCTGCCCTCCCATTTCCACCTCCCACACAGAAGTGCATCAGTGCCCCACAGGCCGCGGCCTCCCTCCAGGGCTAAGGGATAGCTGTGTGTGCTGAGAGGAACAGGCACCCAGGGGAGTCGGGGGGCAACCGCTTTTTATTTCTATGTCTCCTGACTATCTGTCTTTCCTAACCCCTTCAGAGACCAAATTCCGTTGCTTCTTTTTCTCCTGATGCCTCTGATGGCAGTGACTGCTACCATCATTCCGGCTGCAGCAGGGAGGTGCAGCTGGAGCTGCATATTCCATAGAGCCGGGGTTGGGGGGTCCTGCCCCTTCTGAGTTTGGAGGGGAGCTCTCTGTGCCACTGCAGCCGCCTAAACCACAGGTGCAGACCCAGGCCTCCTGCTCTGCGGAGCAGGTACAGCTGCCCAAACTGCGGCTGTGGATTGGTGCCTCCCTGTGCTCCTGGGGGAGCTTGGGAACAGGCGGGATCTGCCTTCCTGCCACAGATGCAGACCTGGACCTCCCACTCCATGAAGCAGGCAGGAGACTGGGACAAGTGGTAGCCCTGCCTCTTCTAAGTTGGCGGGGTGGGAGCTCCCGGGTGCAGCTGTGGCTGTCCTCCCAGGCACAGGACCTGGGCATCTCCGCAGCCTGCACCCTCGGGGGCCCCAGGAAGGAACCCCCCTCAACCCCACCATCCCTGCAGGCTTGGGGGTGTCTGCTCCCACTGCCTGGCCTCTCTACTCTGGGTGCCTGCTCAGATATCTGAAAGGGTGATTGGGGTGGAGCCCTAGGGCCATGAATGACAGCAGGAGGCAGATTGATTTCTGGCCAGAAGTGAGTGGGTGCCCAGTAAGGCCCCCCCTTCAGGCCAGAGAGAGCCTGAAGGTTGGGGGCCTGGCTGCCAGTCCTGCTGACTGGAGCGGGGACTCATGTTGCCTCTTCCATGGCCACCCATGGATCAACTGGCATGCACTTCCTCCCCTCTGAGGTCCATAAAAGCCATAGGCTCAGCCAGAGCAGGGCAGAAGACGACCAGAAGCAGAAGAGGGCAGAGAGATGGGACAACCAGCTGCAGAGATGACTTGCCAGCAGAGGGGAGCTACTCTGTCTGCTTAGAGTTTCAGAGACCTGCAGAGACCTCCAAATGACTTGCCTGTGGAGATGAGCCATTCTTTCTAGGGCCTCCTCTCTGATGAGAACCCAACACTGGACAACCTGCTAACAGAGAGGAGCTACCCACTCCTCTGAGCTGTTCTAACACTAAGTAAAACAGTTCCTCTTCTTTGCCCTTCACTTGTCTGTGTTCCTGGAAGCAGGACGAGAATTCGGGGAAAGACACCACAGCCACAGAGGTTTCCGGCCAGAAAAATTGACACCCCAGAGATCCTGTGAACATTTTGGGGGCTTGTTCAGGATCTGTAGAAGGGTAAAAACGATTCTGTCCTGTTTTTTGGAGCCTCTAAACTCCACAATAGTCAAAATGAAGGAAAAATACCAGGCCTCTGTCAGCCAGTTAAAGTGACTAGAGCAGTTGCAGGACGTAAGACACAGAGGACAGGCTTGCTGGGGAGGACGTTGTCAATCCCCCATCACCCTTGGGTGTTGGGAATGTTGGCTTTGTTCCAACCCAATTTCCCTTCCTGGAGGTCTACCCATTGCTTGGGACTGGAAGGAGGTCCTGGGGCAACTGAGGGTATCTGGCCAAGACCACACCTCAATATTATCCAAAGGCCTCTGAACTAACTCCAGTCCCCAACTGCCCGTCGGCACTAGGACCTCCAGTCTTTCCTATTGTTGTTTATTTCTTGCTTTCTTTGGTGGCTGTTGTGGTTCCTATCTCTTTTCTATACAGTGTTAAATGTTAAGGATGTTTGTTGAAAACCAAGGATGTTACTGCCTAGAATGAGCATTTAGCTTAGTCATTGAAAGTATAAAGTAGAAGATTGAGTAACACAAAGTGAAGTGTGCCTTGGTATCTGTAAGTAAACTCATGGTAAAAATGTCCTTGTAGTTTACTTGGTTGCCAACTTAGTGCCAAGCACCTTGAGGCACAGAAAAGAAGCATTGCCTCAGGAAGGAAGCTTTTCTGTAAACACGAGGGCAAATGGTCTAAGGTCCCCCATGTGCAGGCCTTCTTTGCCTTGCAGTGTAACCCTAACCCAGACCTTTGCTGACATTGTAGGATTGATTCAGCCCTCTTAGTGGCCATCTCAGGAGAGGTTACAAGGGCAATCCCAGGGAAGTAGGGAAGCAAACTCCAGAGCTACCTCCAGCAGGGGAATCAATCTTCTCTGCTCCTCCCTATCCAGGTTATCTTTCAAGTTTACCCCAGCCTAGGAATCCTGGTTTTAGGCAGGTCCCAGTCTCAACTGCCCCTACAACAGATGCCTGGTGAATATGGCCCCATTAAGGTCCAGGTCACCTTTTCTCTTCAGGACTTAAGGCAAATTAAGGGGAATCTTGGCAGGTTTTCAGACAGCCCTGATAGGTATATAGAGGCTTTCTAGAACTTAACCCAAGTATTTAAACTCTTCTGGAAGGATGGTCATGTTCCTTTTTGAATCAAACCCTGAAAAGTAGGCCCTTCTCAGCAAGTGGGAAAGAATGTTGGGGATGAGTTTTATTTACATCTTGTCTAGGGCCAGGGAAGGGGCGGAACATTATCCAGTTGGAAGAATAGCAGTACCATTGGAGGACCCTAATGGGACCCCAGTGATGAAGTGGGACAATGGAAGGAAAAACTCTCAGGTGTGTATATTAGAAGGCTTGTGAGGGACTGGGACTGGGCCTCTCAATTGCACTGGGCTATCCATGGTAGATCAGGGATTGGATGGGAGTTCCAGTATCTTCCTGGAAAGGCTAACAGGAGTCTTGGTAAACACACCCCTCTATCTCCTGATTCAATAGAGGGACAGCTGGTCCTAGATCAGGCAGCCCCTCGTATCAGGAGGAAGCTGCAGAAAGAGGCCATAGAATCAGGTAGTTCCTCCTGAAAGTGGCCACCTTGGTCTTGTACAATAGGAATCAGGAGGCCCAAGAGAGGGAAAGGCGACTCAAGAAAAAGGCAGAGGCTGTAATAGCCACCTTGCAGGCTCACAAACCCCAGAATTCTTAAGAGGCACCTGTTGACCTCTGCAAATGTAAACCATTGGAGGGCAGACTATTCCCAAGACATGGGTTGCTGGGTCCAGGGCCAGTGTCCCAAATGGAGCAGCAGGGCTAACGGGTTCCAGGGTTCCTTTTCCTGGCTTTGGTGATTCAGATCATCATTGCCATTTAGGAGCCCTGGGTGATTCTGGGGATTGAGGGGAGGAGGATGGACCTCCTCGACTCTAGTGGGCCTTCCAGTTCTCCTCTCCGACCTATGCCCTCCTTTTAGCATTACCGTGAGGGGGTCAGGAAAAGGTCAACCTCTTAGTTGTCACCTTCTTAGGCCAGGTCCCCAATTCCTGGGACTCCCTTTATCTCCCTTGTTTGAGGAGGACCTGGCCCCACAGCTTCACCTGCTTGTGTTAGGGAGGCAACAGAGAGTGGCCCCTACCAGTTGCTAGATGCAATTTAGCAAGGGCCATCTAGGACTAATTTAAAGGGTTCATACACCCTTCTGAGGTACCTTTTTATCGCAACACCTCTAGGGTCTTTCCCCTGGCCCCTAGCAGCATGCTTGCAGAGAGGCATGGCAGCTTGTCTTTTGGTAGATTGCTTATGTTTCAGATAGAAAATGAAATCCTTGTCAGACATACTATTGGATCTATCCTTGAGTGTATGAATTCTCAAGTTTGGTTGCATCTTGTTTAGACTTTGTTCTCAAGTATTTAAAAAATGGCTGGCTTTGTTCTTTAGGATAACAAGCTCCTTTAGTTCGAAAAGCTTCCCACTTCATTTGTTGATTCAGTATTAATGTAGTGCCTCTGTGAATGCCAGGGCAGGGTTGGGAGTGCAAGGCCGAGGTCCTGCCATTTGGAGTAAGATTGTCCAGACAGGGCAGGGCTGGGCTGTGAATCTATCAAGACCACCCTGGCCCCTTGCCCTGTGCACAATCCCCAGCAGTCACTTCACAAACATGTTGGTTTAATTCAACTTCAGGACCTCCTGGGTGACTTGAAACAGGAGATTCTGGGTCACTTCTGGCTGGATAGTGACCCTGATGGTATAAATCTTTGATTTTGGGAATTCTGTAGGAAGTAATCTTAAGAATTTAATATGGCAAATCCCTCATTCTCATGACCCATCCAGGTAGCACTTTTACAAAGGCATAGTGAGACAGGTGACACACCAGTTGTCTGCATACAGCCATGTAAGCCTCTGAGGGACAAGAACCAGGCAGGGGTGCCAACCCTGCCCAAAGCATCAGGAGGCTCAGGGAAGCCACCCAGGGGAGTCCTAGCATCAAGGTCAATGTTTGAGCATTCACTCCAGTATATCCTGGGCACACCTAATAATTACTCAGAGACATCAATCTAAATGAGGGCTTTTTTGAGGAACAAAAGCCTTAAGCTACAGTAAATTCTTAGTAAAAACCTACTGGGTTAAAGTTGAGTTATTTAAGGATATACTTTTTTGGCATTAAGACAGCTTAAAATGGAATTCAGATCATTTACCAGATATGTTGGCAATAACCAATAACCCACAAAATATTTGGATTCTTACTACATGTGAGTCTGCATTTCAGTAGTTGAAAGCTTAAGCTTAGAGGTAGTGAGATAATGTATCCAAATGCAAAATGATTTTTCTGTGTAACTACAGAAAGTACCATGATGCTTTTTCCAAGGGCCCACAGAGACTGTCAAGTCTATTAAAAATTGGGTTGGTGAATTGTATTTTGTTGTTTCCCTATATTATCTTCCTATTAATTTAGCAAATAAGGAAGTTAAAGACCTCTTTAGTGAATTAAATATCTTGTTAATGTTACTGTATGATCTTTTACATAGTCAAGACCAAGCCAAAACAAACAAAGACAGATATGGGGCAACCACATTTTATCTCATTAGTGAACAATGAAAGGCATCCAGAGAGGAGGCCAGAGCACTCTACCATAATAGAGTTGCCTTTGATTTGAAATAGAATTTATTATCTAACATCAAACATTCCAACTCACTTGGTGAGGGGGAAGAAGGTGGTCATCAAGACAAAAATTTGACAGTATTTAGATTTCCAAGTTACATGCTGGTGTGTAGTATCACTACAGAATTTGTAGTGTATAATAGTAGCAGTTAAATCTTATTCTTTATACCACCTGAAACACGTATTCTTACATGAGTTTGTGCAAACAGGAGCATATGTGTTTATGAAATAAAGTCTACATTAAGAGTACGTGGGGAGCAGGAGAGGAGGGAACAAAATGCCGAAGACAGAGACAAGAGAGCAAACGGAATTAAGTGCTTTTCGATATAGTTGGAAAGCAGAGGAGATGTGTGCTGGTGGTAGGTGGTAGGTGGTAAAGTTAAAAAACAATTAGAGAGGTAAGCCAGGACTGGATCCAGGGCTGGATTTTGGCTTGTAAGCCAAAATAAGGAATTTGGACTTCATCCTAAGAGCAACGGGGGACTTTAAAGCCATTTTCAATAGGGAAGAGACATAATCAGATTTGCATTTTGCAGAGATACTTTGATCTGCATTGTGGAGAATAGATTGGAGTGGCAAGGGACAGGGAGATGTGGGTGCAATTAGAAGAGCATCACAGTTGAAAATGTTAAGAGGATATGTGCTCTCCTTCAATGTCCACATTTCTGGAAATCACATACTAAGAAGACGAAGTCCTCTTGATAAACTTTATCCAGTGGATCCTGACTTCAGGATGGAAAAAGACTCTGTCATAGGCTCTTGCTGCAATGCTGTCCAGCGTCTGTCCAGAACATAGATAGGATTTAGGATATGATCATTGTGTGCATGACTACTTCTCAAAGTGTCTTTGAATCAAATAGGTTGTATGTTAAGGATAACAAACCCTGATGTCTTTTGATATTTCTGGCAAGTAAGTAGGAGCCCAAGAGCCAGGAATCTTCATAATCTCCAAGTCTGGCTGAATGGTTGAATTCATGGCTTATTTTCGCTTTGAAAAAAGTTGGATTTCTCAGTAGGATGAACTTACCGTAACTAGGAAGGCTTGTGTTTTCTAGCCATGTTTTGAAAGACTGAGGAATGCTGAGAGAGAACATGAGAAAAGGTCACCCCAAGACAATGTAAAAGTTTGGGATCGAAGGCTTTCTTCAGTCAAGAGGAGTATAGCATTCATTTTAAGGCTTTTTTTTTTTTAAGTTTCAAGTTGCACTGACAGTATACACTGTGTTTGGGTTCTGATGTACACTACTACCTATATTATGTAAATATTTATGATATATATCCTAGGAATCATTGGTAAGAATGATCTAAAATGCTACAGTAGCTTTCTTCATACTTTAAAAATCATTCTGCTTTCAATTATTCAATTACCCACAATATATCGTTCTACTCTCTTGATTCCTAAGGGAAATCACTGAAGAGGAAACTTGGTTGGATTTCTTTTGAGAAGACAGACTTTTAGGACATAATTTGGCACCGAAGAGACATCCACAAAAACCAAAGCTGTATTGAGCTACCTATTCTGTTTTCTCCAAAACTCCATTTTTAAACTTTAATAAACACAATTTGTCTACCTAAAATAAGAATGGCTAGAGAGGTTCTAATTGTTGTACTCACTCGCTAAAGGTGTATCTTTAGGCCACTTGGTTTTTTTCTTTTCATGGCTTTTCAGTCCACCTCAGTGGGACGGACTCATGCACAATGTCCAGAACACTTCTACTGGCCGTTGGTTCATGTCTGCAAAACTGGCTTCAGTTACCTCCTTCCTAAGAGTTAGTCATGCACAACACAGTTGATGTTGGTCAACTGACTTTGAACACTGAAGGTAGTTAAAAGATGGAAAAGTGCCTGGTTAGAGATAGATGTGGCAGGTTTAGAAAGAAAACTTAAGGTGGGTATGTTTTCAAAGGAGTTGGTTGGTATGCCTTCTATTCATATATGTATACAAAGACAGGGACTTGCTCTGTCTCCCAGGCTGGAGTGCAGTGGTGTGATCCTAGCTCACCGCAGCCTTGGACTCTTGGGCTCAAACAATCCTTCTGCTTCAGCCTCCCAAGTAGCTGGAACTACAGGTGTGTGCCACCACACCCGGCTAATTTTTAAATTTTTTGTAAAGAAGGGGCCTCACTGTGTTGTCCAGGCTGGTCTCTAACCTTGCCTCAAGCGATCCCCTGACCCCTTCTTCCTAAGGTGCTGAGATTACAGGAGTGAGCCACTGCATCTGGTGTCTATTCCTACTAGATTTTAATTGAATATTTACTATAGAGCTGTATGGGTAATACTGTGTCAGGTAACATGAGGGGTATAAAAGTAATCTAAGAACCATCCCTCTTGCCCTAAAAAACTTACAACAGTTGAAACGATAAGACACATATGAAAAGTTAAATAATAAAAGGCTGTATACAACCACAATAAATGAAGTTGATTTGGGGGAGTATGCAGTGAGGTGTAGGGAGGCCAGGTGCCTTTGAAGGAGAAATGAAGCAGGTGGGGTAATAAAGTGATTTACAAGAAATTATGGCAGAAGAATGTTTTACAGGCAGAGGAGATGTTCCCCAGAAGACAGAAGAAACAGCAATATAAGCAAAATCAGAGATATGAGAGTGTTTTGTTTAGCATCAGACCTCACTGATAAGCTCTGAATTATTAGCATAACAGAGAGGGAGGAAGAGACAGGAGGTGACATTAGAAAGCTTGGACCAGATCACAAAAAATCAAAAAAATTCATGCCAAGGATTTAACTTGTTGAAAATGGGGCTTCATCTAAGCTTTTAAGTGGGGAAATGTCACACAACTTATAAGATAGGCATTTTTAATAAAAAAATTAAAAATAATTTAAAGTAATCAAAAGAAAGGAAAACATGACAAAATGAGGCTGCTGTGGTGTTAGACATCAGTGTCCTTTTCATAGCTGAGAAGATCTCTATTCAATGCTGTTCAACATGCTAGGAAATACGATGGTAATGAAAACAGATAAGAAGTGCCCTTCACTGGGCTGTCTTTTTGGGGGTCCTGAATGTCTTCGGAGCAAGTGACCTAATGAGCTACAGAAGTCAGGAGACACAGAAACATCAGTGTCAGGAGCTTGGAAGGGCCATGCAGAACTGGCAGGTATCATACAGCAGAGTGCAGAGCTAACACTGCCTGAGGCTGACACCTCAGTGCCTCCTCTTGGTCTCTTTTGCCCCTACTTCTAATCATTAGAGCCACAAAGTTCTCAGGGTTTACCCTCTGCAGCTTTCTCGCAACTTCCTGGAAATCTAGATAAAATTCTGAGGTTAGAATGTCAGTGGCCACTCCAAACTCACCTGACAGATCACCGCAGAATAAGAACCGAAACCTGTGAGCTTTCCATAGTGTCATGAGGCCTTTGCCAGAGGTGTGAACTTCCGCCCGAGGGATTCTCCAGGAAACCTGAATTTCCAAATTCTGAACCTGCCTCTGTAGATTGCAGTGGTACTTTTCCCTCTTAACTTTAACCGACTTTGGAGTTCAACATCCTGTCTACCCCACCTTTGAGGCCCTTCTCCCTGTAAGCACTAGCTCTGTTAGCTGGGTCCTGCTGGCCTTCTGAAAAGGACAAAATGGGGGCCAGCAAGAAACTCAGCCAGGTCATGGTTGGCAACAGGTTGGGCCTCAGGACACTGGGAGGGGCAGGTTAGGAAACAAAATGACTAGAGGTGGTCAGTGGAGTCTCGGGGCTGGCCTGAGGGCCTGCTCTATAGAGGTTTGCTTTAATCACAGGCACAAAATTGACCAAATATATTTGTCATTGGTGACTACGGCAAGAGTATGTATGGGATGGGAGGCTGGAGAGACGCTCATTGTCACTCGTTGTATGAGGAATGGATAGGTATACATATTTTAGACTAAAAGGGGAAAGTTCGCCTCTAATTTCAAGCAGGAGCTTTTTATGTTAAAATGTAAACCTCATCCCCCACTTCCTGCCCTTTTTTTTTTTTTTTTGTCCAACAGAGTCTTTCTGAGTTTGTATTTAGCTGTTGAGATTAGTTTAAAAAACACCTCTCTGATGACCACAACATGTAGGAGGAAGCTGGGTCCGAAAGAGAATGCAATTGCCAAAGAGAACACAGAAACAGGCGCAGCAGGCTTGGGCTGGCCTGAGAGGTCTTTAGTGGCCACTGCAAACTTCACCAGCCCGAGTGGAGAGAGGTAGAGCTTCCTATGAATCCAACGACAACATTGCACTCCGAGACTGTTCCTCCAGCACCCGCCTAGGCAAAGTCCAGGTCTCAGAAATAAGGACACCACTGCAAGAAGAGGACTCCCAGTGACAATCTGCTCCATGGGACACGAGGAAGAGGATTGAAACCTAACTGGGATGTTTCCCTCCCCGCTCTGGCTAAGGCTTACCATCTATTTCATAGCATGGAAAAATTCCAGGCTCATAGCAGCACGCGTTACACAAAGCTTTTAGTTTCCAGCAAGTTTCATTTGTTAGAAAATACACACACTTCACATTTACAGTGACCTTGTAATTCTCCCTCCTCCTGCTTCTTTTCCCAGCAAAAATTCTATTTTACCCCCTCATGATCCCCCTTCCAAAACATTCCTTGGGATTTCTAGATGCGTTTTCATTTGAGATCTGAATGCCCCCTTCTACTAGATCACTTTGCTCCCAGAAGCACCTGGAGGGAGGCATGGCCACTTCCGTCATGTGCCTGACAGACCCCCTTCCTCCATTCTCCTGCTCCATTCCCCTCACAGAGGCCACTCCCCGGCTGCCACCAGCTCCCTTGGATCACCCCTCTGTTGGCACTGGAGTGTACATGCTACGGTTCCTTTACACCCCAGCCCTCTCCTTTCTGGAGCATACTGCACTGAGGCGGGGGAAGCCAGACAAGCTCTACCCAGCCTCCCAGGGAGCCGCCCAACCCTGCTGCCTGGCCGACATGCTTTGCTGCTCTGCTGTGCCCTTGGATAAACTTCTTTATTCATAAGGATTTTCTCCTGGAACTGCTCTACTTTTCCCCTTCAGTCTGGTTTCTTTCTGGGACACTCAGACCAGCAGAAATATCTGAATATCATTGGTTTCAAACATCCCTGTGGAGCTCCTTCTACTTCAGGTTCATCAAGAGATGTGGCTGGACACTGTGTCAGTGGCAGTTAAGAGCTTTCCCAAAGTTCTGTGACAGTTAAGAGGCCGTTTGTCTGCAGCAGGGAGGCTGACCTCTGGGTCAGAGGTCATGACTTCTAAGGTTTCTCCGCTCTGGCCTGGATACAATGTCCTTTTCCACGTGTATAACAAACTATGGATTATTTTCAGTCATCCCAGGTGCATGTTCCCAGCTGAGGTTGAACAAGGCCACAGTCTGCCTTCCCATCTCAGCTCTTATACTATAAGCAAGTGTCATCTTTGTGGTCTCTTTAGTGTCACGTTTTTAGCATTTTTTGTGCTTTTTGTTGGTGACTTTGCTGTTTAAAATGCCCCCTGTCCAAGTATAGTGCTCAAGTGCTGCCCAGGATTGCTGAGTGCAAGAAAGGCTGTGATGTGCCTTATGCAGAAAATACGTATGCTAGAGAAGCTCCATTCAGAAGTGCGTTTTAGTGCTTTTGTCTGTGAATTAAATGTTAATGAATCAATAATATATATTAAATAAGGTGTCCTTAAACAGAAACATACATAAAATAAGATTATGCTTATTGGTTGATGAAAATGTTGTGGCCAGAAGCTTGCAGAGACCTGACTCTGTATTTCCCCTAAGAGCGATGGTTTAGTGTTTGTTAATTCAGCATTCCTGACAATCTTATGGGAGATAGCTACTGTGAATAATAAAAATAGACTATATTGTCTAGAAGAATAAGAGAGTGCATGAACTACGGAAGTATAATACCATTGTTGGGCAGCCATCAGGGCCCACTAGACTTTCAAGATCATGAATTTAAAGTAAGACAATCAATGTGACTGTGTTTTCCTCCAGCTACATTAGTGAGTCTGATGAAGTCATACAGAGGAAGAGCCATACAAGGGAGTGATTATGATGACTGTCCTTTATGGCTTATGTCTGTGTGTGTGTGTGTGTGTGTGTGTGTGTGTATATATATATATATAGTCCCCAAAAATTGTTAGCATAACGGGAGCCAAGAATATCTTTTTAATTTAAGTAAATTTTTAAAAAATGCATATTTCTCTGACATCCCTCAATAAAAATAAAGACTGTTTCCTAGGACATATAAACAGTGACCAATATCTTTGACTAGTAGATACTAGAATTTGATGGCATCCACTTAGGGACACCTGACTTTCCTTGTGTGCTTTGTACACACTGAGAATTTTCTGGTAAATCAGGCATGATTCAGTTTTCTCTTTGTGTATTTAGTTCAGGATTTGGGGGCATCTGGTAGTTTGTCAGGACTGGAATCCATGCCTCACCAATTACTAGCAGAACAACCTCTTTTAACCTCAGTTTTCTCATCTAGAGATAATGTTAGTGTCTTCTCATTGGGTTGTGTAAACTTAAAAGATGATATTTGCAAGATGCTTTAAAAGTAGTGTCAAACACATAGGATGTCCCTACAAGCCAGTAGTAGTTGTTGTGATGATGATGATTATGGTATTGGGAAGCTGGCCCATAGTTAGGAATGTAGAAAGTAGTAGCCGCCAGTTCTTACTTCAGACAATAGGGACTGTGTTCTGACTGGAGAAGAATGGGTCTCAGCTCAGACTTGGGAAATGTCTCACCAGGTTCCCGAAGAGCCCACTTGGTATCTTTAGATCATAAAAGAGTAAGATGTCAAAAAAAGAGACATTCTTGGTGCACATACAGTAGTTGTTGGCCTGCCGACCCTGGGCCAGGTCCCAGGCTGTCAGGCCAGCCTGTGGGAGAGATACAGAGAGGGAAGAAGAGGGAGTCCCAGTGGTTGGATGGGGAGGCCACCCTCTGAAACAATCATCAACAGAAATCTTGCTAGAAGGGAGGGAATAAGTCACACATTGAGTTAAGGCCAGATGAAGCTAGAGAAGTAGATGAACTGGACACCACACATTGCTAAACCAAAAAGCTAGAGAGAGGTGAGGCAAGAGAGGGTTGGAGAAAGAAGGGTGCTCCGGGTGAGGCAGTGAAGACAAGATGTAGATGAGGGGCAGGACCCACTGGAATGGATCATTATTGAGGGACCCCCCCACCCTGCTTCAGTGGAGGGGTCTCCCTTCCTCTCATGTGGGACTTGGTGCTATTGCTATTGAACCAGAGGCAGGTGGTTATCGTGAAGGGGCCGGGTTGGATGCCAGCAGCTACCTGTCCAAGATTTAGGGAGCAGATACTCAATTTAAAATCTGCCCTCCCTTCTGCAGAGTGGCATGACAATATTTGCAGACTCTATCTCCTATTTTTTTTTAAATTGAAAACTAGATTTTTTTGTTTATTGTTTTTGAGGTGAAGTCTCACTGTGTCACCCAGGCTGGAGTGCAGTGGCACGATCTCGGCTCAGTGCAACCTGCACCTCCAGGGTTCAAGTGATTCTTCTGCCTCAGCCTCCCCAGTAGCTGGGATTACAGGCACTTGCCATCATGCCCTGCTAATTTTTTTTTTTTTTTTTTTAGTAGAGATGGGGTTTCACCATGTTGGCCAGACTGGTCTTGAACTCCTGACCTCTAGTCATCCGCCCCCCTTGGCCTCCCAAAGTGCTGGGATTACAGGCATGAGCCATCGCTCCTGGCCTGAAAACAAGTTGTTTTTTGTTTTTTGTTTTTTGTTTTTTTTGAGACAGAGTCTCGCTGTGTCACCCAGGCTGGAGTGCAGTGGCGAAATCTCGGCTCACTGCAACCTCCACCTCCCGAGTTCAAGCAATTCTCCTGCCTCAGCCTCCCAAGTAGAGTAGCTGGGACTACAGGCGTCCACTACCGTGCCTGGCTAATTTTGTATTTTTAGTAGAGATGGGGTTTTGCCATGTTGGCCAGGTTGGTCTCAAACTCCTGACCTCGTGATCCGCTCACCTCGGCCTCCCAAAGTGCTGGGATTACAGGCATGAGCCACCGCACCCAGCCACAACTAGTATTTTTAATATATCCTTGGGATGGTTGAAAAATTAAGGTAAAGAGAATCTAAATTTTCTTCTGGGTTAGCCAGGAAGGGTTTCATGGAGAAAAGTAAGAGGAAGAAGAAGACTTAGTAAAAGAAAAGAAACAAAGGGAAAGGGGCAGATAGTTCCAAAAGAGAATTCTGTTTCAGGTGTGAAGAAAGGTCTCAGAGTTGGGGACAAGAATTGAGGAAAGGGAATAGAGATGGAGCTGGCAGTTGCTTGGTAGCTCAAAGGTGGTAAACTTGGGAATAGGAACTGCCAAGGAAATATAGGAAGGGGCTGGCATCCCAAAGAGGAAATTAGGAACTGAAATGCTAGCATTGGATCTGTGGGGTAGAGGAAGAGGAAACTATGAGAGAGACAGCATTATGACCCACACCATGACGGGTGTGTGGGAGGCTGTTAACAAACAGGACGTTTCTTCACCACACAAACAAATGAAGGTGGAGAGGGGTGGCTTGCTCAGCGTGGCCACCTGGAGGGTGGTTGAGACCTGAGCCTCTAGTGTCAGCCCAGGCATAGCTCTGATCTGTCTTGACAGGAACAAATGCTTGCTATTCAGACACACATGCTCCACAGAAAAGGAGATTTGTAGAAGCCAAAGAGAAAGCTTCTCTTTTCTCTTTGCATTATACAATATTTGACATATACAAACTAATATATGCAAGTCATGAAGAAAAATGCACAAAGGTACAAAGGCAACTAGAAGAGTACTAATGCCATTGAAATTGTTTCAGGTCCTACTGGATTCCATTATTCCCTGGGGTTAAACCATATTTCAGAGTGATCTGAAGTTGCACTTACCTGATTTTAAGTTGCATTTACCTGATTTCTAATGAGGTCAAGTATCTAAGGTCCATTAGTGTTTTCTCTTCAGTTTGAAATAAGTACTTGTTTAAATCTTTTTCCCATTTGCCTCCCTCATTGGTTTATCTTTTTTATTCATTTGTACGAGGTTTTAAGATTTTTGTAAAGAATTCTCCATAATGACCACTTATCAGTTAAATTTGTTGTAAATATTTTCTTGCTTTTCTCACTTGTCTTTTCACTTTATGACAGCTTTTGTTTAACAGAAGTTCTTAACTTTAGAGTCACAATAATTTTAGAGCACATAGAAATCTGTGAACTCACCACACATATCTTTCCCTCAGGGTGACATGTTACATAACTGTAGCATGATATCAAAACCAGGAAATTCTGGCTGGGTGTGGTGGCTCATGCCTGTAATCCCAGCACTTTGGGAGGCTGAGGCGGGTGGATCACCTGAGGTCGGTGGATCACCTGAGGTCAGGAGTCCGAAACTAGACTGACCAACATGGTGAAATGCCATCTCTACTAAAAATACAAAATTAGCCGGGTGTGGTGGTGTGCGCCTGTGATCCCTCCCTACTCAGGAGGCTGAGGGAGGAGAATCACCTGAACCCAGGAGGCGGAGGTTGCAGTGAGCCAAGATCATGGCAGAAGAATCGCTTGAACCCGGGAGGTGGAGGTTGCAGTGAGCCGAGATCGCACCATTGCACTCCAGTCTGGCTGGGCAGCAAGAGCAAAACTCTGTCTCAAACAAACAAACAAACAAACCAAAAACAAACCCCAAACCACCCCCCACAAAAAATACTCAGGAAATTCACACTGGTACAAAACCATTAACTAGATGACAGACCTTGTTCAGTCTCTGCCGGTTTTTACATGAACTTCCTGTGTGTGTACGTGTGTGTGTGTGTGTGTGTGTGAGTGTGACCTATATGGTTTCACAGAGAAGTTTTACCAAACTTTCAGGAAACAGATGATTCCAATCATATATTACATTGTTCCACATAAAATATTACTATTCAACCCATAGAAAATTGACTCTGAGTAGTATATTTGATATGATTCAAGTTGTAATATCGAGAATTTACAACAATATTGTGCTTGTCAGTTTTGCTTGACTATTGAAGTGACTTTTTAATTGTTTGTATTTTTCCATAGAAGTAAACAATATATAGTGCCCTTGAAAAAAATGCAAATGAATACTTTCTTATATCAATTTAAACTGGAACTCCATACAGCTGAGGCAGATAGAAGCACCATTTTGCCTTTGGAAAAGCTCTTTTAGTAAAAGGATTATTTAACGATAGTTTGAAAATTTTATTCTAGAAATTAGAGTTTCATAATTGAATCTCAAAATAGATCCAAGTCTGTTTTAAATAAAAACAAATTAAAAGCCAAGCCACAAAAAAATAATTCAGAGATTTGGAACCAACTCAAGAAATGTCTACTAAGAACACCTGGCTACAGTAGGGGAAGGGGAAGAAATTGGACAAGTGACTCTAACATCATTTCAAAATAAAAAATTTAAAAATACACGGAACTGTTGCTTCCTACTTTTATTTTCATTTCATGTATTTTTAAATTGTTTCTGAAACAGATACAAAGCATGCAGTATTTACCTCTCAATCCACCTTACTGTTGTTCACACTAACTAGAATGGAGTCCCTTAAAAGGCTGCTAAAAAAGCAGAGTTTCCACATTTATTTTTTTCAAACTTGGCTCCAAAAAAAAAAAAAAAATCCCAAGAAAGTAACCCACAGTTCTTTGTCTACCATCTGAACTGTAAGCTAGTATAAATAATCTAGTTTTATGGGAATAATATACACTGTGGACTACTAGACGGAAGGAGGGAGGAAGAGAAGTGTGGGTTGAAAAACGACCTGTTGGGAACTATGCCCACTACCTGGGTGCACAGGTACCCATGTGACAAACTTGCACAGGTACCCCCATCTCTAAAATAAAAGTTAAAATTTTTTTAAATCTAATTTTGATTATAATTAAAGAGACAAGGGTGGATAGCGTCATCTACTGAATGATGTCCAAAGAGCTTCATAAAGATGATAGTTAAATGTTAACCCATCCACAGGAGGTAATCATTAGAGCATTATTGTAGCAAATCCTCTCACAAACTTTGTATTCTTAGGTTTCTAATACCAATTTAAAATCCCTTTGATTCATTTGGTGCCATTGCTTCACAGATCCATTTCCAATCCCCGGAGTGTCAGAGATTACTCTGCACTCCAACTTGAAAGTTCCCTCTGTTCCCAGGTATAGAGGCATTTTTGCAATTGCCTGGTGGAAACTTTTTTGTCATCTCTCCTGTCAGTATTGCATTAAGTGCACTCAGCCCACCATGTGGGCCTTCACTTGTCATTTTAATGGATCGCTGGGCAGCTGCTATAAAGGAAGTCTGTCCAGGAAACACTATGACTGGAGAGCACATTCAAGAGAAGCTCACAGAGCAGTGATTAGTAGGAGCCTTTTCGCCCCTACTGAATACCGTTCTTTTTATAGCTGATTGTCAGAGGCTTTGAAAATAAGCCACCTTGTGAAATGAAACAATGTGTCCACATTTTGGATGGATAAAGGATCCAGATTCATTTATGCAGTTTATGAAAAAACTAATAGTTTTTCGCAATTAAGCTACTTTCAATTTTAAGTCTATTTCTAATGTTCTAAAATTGAAATGGTAGAAATATTTTCACACACCGTGTAATTCCTTTTTCTGCCATGGGTGTCCATGGATGTCTCAGGCTGGTCAGTCAATTACATGCCTCAATTCTTTGCCTTGACCAAACCTGCCGCAATGATGGGAGAAAGACCGCCAGCATCAGGAGAGTATTTTGTGCTGTCAGAGACCTCCAAGGTGAAAATAGTTGGCTGTATTTCTTGTGCCTTTGTACAGTCGACAGCCCTATCAGGAAGATTAGACATGAGTTGGAGAAAGTGCTGAGTTGAGATAATCACTGCTCTTCTGGCTTTGAGCCTTTTCTGTACACAGCAGGGCTGCACCAATCTTTGTTCCTTCAGTCTTCCATGAGGCTTCCTTAGATTTCTCCTTTTCTTCACCCAGAAAGGGTCCCCTTAGTTTCCTTGGAAGCAGACTACTTGGTAGAAGAAAACTGAGTGACTTCCACATTTCAAATGTATTATTATTATTAATATACTTTTTAGTATTGTCATTTGCTTCATTTAAAACTGACTTTGGGCTGGGCGTGGTGGCTCATACCTGTAATCCTGGCACTTTGGGAGGCTGAGGTGGGCAAATTGCTTGAGCCCAGGGGTTCAAGACCAGCCTGGGCAAAACCCGTCTCTGCAAAAAATACAAAAATTAGCAGGGTGTGGTGATGTGCCTGTAGTCTCAGCTGCTTGGGAGGCTTAGGTGGGAGGATCACCTGAGCCTAGGAGGTCAAGGCTGCAGTGAGGTGTGATCATGCCACTGCACTCCAGCCTGGGTGACAGAGTGAGACCCTGTCTTAAAAGAAAAAAAAAGTACACGAAAAACAAACAAAAACCCCTGACTTTGTCTAAGTTAATGTTGGAAAAAGAATTCTAATAATTTTCAAATATTTCCTTTTATTCTTTTTTCTCAGCTTTCTCGAGGTATGATTGACAAAAATTGTATATATTTAAGGTGTACAATATGATGTTTTGATTATATGTGTACTTTGTGAAACGATTACCACAATCAAGCTAACATATCCATCATCTCACCTAGTGTCTTAGTTCATTCAGGCTGCTGTAAAAAAAGACCTTAGACTGGGAAATTTATAAACAACAGAAATTTATTGATTGGGGTTCTGGAGGCTGGGATGTCCAAGATCTGGGCACCAGCAGACTCAGTGTCTGGTAAGGGCTTACAGTCTGCTTCATAGATGGCGTCTTCTTGCTGCATCCTTACGCAGTAGAAGGGACAAACAAGCTCTCTTGCCCTCTTTTGTCTCGGCTTACTGCAAACTCCACCTCCAGGTTCAAGCAATCTCCTGCCTCAGCCTCCCGAGTAGCTGGGATTACAGGCATGCGCCACCACGCCCGGCTAATTTTGTATTTTTAGTAGAGATGAGGTTTCTCCATGTTGGTCAGGTTGGTCTTGAACTCCTGACCTCAGGTGATACTCCCACCTCGGCCTCCCAAAGTGCTGGGATTACAGGCGTGAGCCACCGTGCCCGGCCTCTTGCCCTCTTTTGTAAGGGCACTAATCCCTTTAACTAAGCACCTCTGAAAGTCCCCACTTCTTAATACTATTGCATTAGGAAATCAGTTTCAACATAAAAATTTTGAGAGACATAAACATTCAGACCATTGCACCTAGTTACTATTTTTGTGTGTGTGTGGTTCTACTCTCTCGGAAAATTTTAAGTATGCAATACATTACTATTAAGTATAGTCTCCATGCTGTACATTAGGTCTCCGGAATTTACTTGTAACTCAGGAATCTGTACCCTTTAACCAACATCTCCCCATTTTCCTCCACCCCAGACCTTGATAACCACCATTCTACTCTCTGCTTCCATGAGTTCAACTTTTTAATATTCCACATATAAGGGAGATCACACAGATTTTGTCTTCTGTGTCTGGTTTATTTCATTTAGCATAATGTTCTCCAGGTTCATCCATATTGTCACAAATGGCAGGATTTCCCTCTTTTTTAAGGCTGAATAATATTCCACAGTGTGTGGTGTTTGTATGTATCACATTTTGTTTATTCATTCATCTATTGACATTTAGGTAGCTTCTGTATCTTGGCTACTGTGAATAAAGCTTCAATAAACATGAGCATGCAGATGTCTCTTTGAGTTAGTGATTTTATTTTCTTTGAATATATACCCAGTAGTGGGATTGCTGGCTAATATGGAAGTTTCATTTTTAGCTTTTTTAAGGAACTTCCATACTGTTTTCCATAATGGTTATACCAATCTACATTTTCACCAACAGTGTACCAGGGTTCACTTTTCTTCACAACCTTGCCAACACTCATTATGTTTTGATTTTTTTGATAATGGTTATCCTAACAGATGTAAGGTGATACCTCATTATGGTTTTGATTTGCATTTCCCTGATTGTTAGTGATGTTAAGCAACTTCCTCATCTTTATTCTATAAATGTATCACCTTATTTCCAGTGACTCATCCTGAGAAATTGGTGTTATTTCATAGATAGATAAATCACGGCTCATAAAACACCAGGATCCTTACTTTAAAATGCCAAATCACTAGGTTCTCAGGTCCCATTGCCAGTCTTGATTTGACCTGTGTCATCTCTAGCCTGTCGACTTTGAGGGTAAAGTGATCTCTAATGACCTTTTTCCGGAATCTTTTATTTGAGAGGCTAGTCGCTTGAAGTTCAGAAAATAAAGGGAGCAGAATTCCTGGCTGACTTTTAAGAATGACAACAGAAATCAATATTGCTGGCTCTTAGCTTCACTGGACTTCAATTTAATGAACTGAAGATGTCTTTCTAGTTATTTGAGGATCCTCTGACAATGACATTTGAATCCCTCACAATCACTGGCTTTGAAAATTGAACAAATAGTATGGAGCCAAGAGCTGGGCCATAGGGATAGAATGAGTGTTACTCTGTGGCAGTGCATCCCCAGGTCTCCTAGAGATGATGCACTATATGATTAAGCCAAGGGTCAGCCTCAGACCTCTTTTCTTTCCAATGCTCTCAGGGAAGATTGCCCAGAGTGAACACTCTAGATGAGATCCATTTGCCATTGCTGAGCTGGATGATAAAGTCTATAGAACCTGGTGGAGACCTGCTTTGGTTTCAAAGATCTTGCTGAATAAAGATGAATTACAGACTCATGATGGCTGATAGTAAAATGACTTCAGATGTATAGAAAATAATATTTTTGTTGAAAGTTTGAAGAAATTTACTGATATCTTACAGGACTTCTGAGGCATAACTTAGTAAACGCCCTAAGGAAAGTACATTTAGGAAAAGGAATTGCAGAAAAGAGTCTTCTCCATCCTGCTGTAGCATATTAGATATTCAAAAGCCAAATATAAACGATTTGTTACTACTTAATTTATTTCTACATTTTGTCAGTATAGCTTCTTGAGACTTAACTGTGTGACCAGTCAGCCAGTCAACACATGTTTTATGCCTACTGTGTGGTAGAAACTAGCAGTTTAAAAACTTCAGGCCTGATGCAGTGTTTCATACCTGTAATCCCCATACTTTGTGGGGGTGAGGCAGGAGGATTGTTTGAGCCAGGAGTTTGAGACCAGCCTGGGCAACATAGCAAGACTCCTTCTCTACAGACGATAAAAATTTTAAAATTAGTCAATTGTGGTGGTGTGTGCCTGTAGTCCCAGCTACTCAGTAGGAGATTGCTTGAGCCAAGGAGGTTGAGGAAAAATAAAAATGTAAACACATGCATTACTTAATTTTGGGTAATACAAACAGGTTTTGTTTTTGTTTTCGTTTTTGAGACAGGATCTCACTCTGTTGCCCAGACTGGAGTGCAGTGGCACGATCTCGGCTCACTGCAACCTCCACCTCCCAGGCTCAAGCAATTCTCCCACCTCAGCCTCCTGAGTGGCTGGGACCACAGGCATGCACTACTACTGCTGGCTAAATTTTTTTTTTTTTTGTATTTTTTGTTGAGATGGGGTTTCACCATGTTGCCCAGGCTGGTCTCAAACTCCTGGGCTTAAGTGATACGCCTGCCTTGGCCTCCCAAAGTGCTGGGATTACAGGCATGAGCTACTGTGCCCGGCCACAAACTACTTTTTAAATACAAGTTGGTTGCCATTGTTAGCGAGTTACATGGATTCTTTCCTTGTTAAAACTTTACCTTTAATATCAGTTATAAGGCAGCAATGCCTAGTGGTTAGAACCAGACTCTGTAGCCAGACTGTGTGCTCTTTGGTTCAAATACTAGCTCTGCCGTATTCTGGCACTGTGACATTGGGTAAGTTACCAAACCTTTAAAAATGAAGACAGTAATACCTACGTGATATAATTTTTTTTTAACTTTTAAGTTCAGGGGTACAAGTGCTTGTGTGTCTGCTTGTTAGGGTCTGGGGTTTTTATAGGCACAGGATGGGGGCATGGCAGGCCAGAGTGGTGTTAGGAAATGCAACATTTGGGCAGGAAAACAAAAATGCCTGTCCTCATCTAGCTCCGTGGGCACAGACCTGGGAGTGGAGCCCTAGCCAGGGACCACGCCCTCCCGTACCCAGCACTTCCCCGCCCCGTTCTGTATCATTTAAAGGGACCACGCCCTTCCCTTCCCAGCACTTCCATATCATAAGGATCTGAAAATTGTCAAAACTGGCACTCAAATTCATTTACATAGAACACTGCCTAAGAGGAACATGCATATCTCTTCCATCCTCTGGCTTCCATAATACAAAACAAGCAACCACCAAAGAATAACAACTAAAAGGCAGGGAAATGGGTTGAGGTTCCATTGTTTATGCCCTGGCAACATGTGCCAGTGCTTATCTACATAGTTGGGGAAGTGGGGGATGGAGAGAAATTTGTTAAAGGATACAAAATTGCAGCTAGACAGGAAGAATATCTAGTGCTCTATGCCACTGTAGGATGACTATAGTTAACAATAGTATACAGCTTCAAAACGCAAGAAATAGGATTTTGAACGTTCTCAGCACAAAGACATGATGAACGTTTGCAAAGGTGGATATACTAAGTACCCTGATCTGATCACTCTACATTATATGTATTGAAACATCACTATGTATCCCATAAATATGTACGATTATTACGGGTCAACTAAAAAAAGTGTTTGATGTATCCCCTCCCTTCTCCTGCCTCTCTGTTTCTTATTAATAGCAACTGGAGGTGCAAACAGACATAAGGGAATTCCACCAGGTAAAGGGTTGAGAGTGCTCATAACTGACTTAATGGTGAAGCCAAAAAGGGAGAACTGGTTCCTCTGCCCTTGTTAATAATTCAACACTGCCAATAATTAGATTATTTCTCTGGTGATTTCATTCCACTGACTGAATTCAGAGGAATTATAAAAAGACGTAGTCTTCTTGTGTTTTCTTCCAGAAGTTGTTTTTTATTTTATCTTTAAATCTATGATCCATTTTGAGTTAATTTTTGTATATAGTGTGAAATATGGATTGAAATTTCTCTCTCTTTTCAATTTTTTTTGGCATAGAATATCCAATTGTTCCAGTACCATTTATTGAAAAAACCTTTTTTCCCCCCATGGAATTGCCTTTGTACCTTTGTAAAAAAATTAATTGTCCATATACGTGAATCTATTTCTAGAATCTCTATTCTGTTCCATTGATCTATTTGTGTATCTTCATGCCATTTCCACACTGTCTTGATTACTTTGGCTTTATAATGAAACTTAAAATCAGGTAGAATTGGTTCTCCAACTATGTTTTTCTTTTTCAAGTTGTTTGGCTAATTTAGATCCTTTGCATTTTCATATAAAGTTTAGAATTGGCTTGTCAATTTCTATACACAAAAAATGCCAGCTGGAATTTTGAGTAGGATCTCACTAAATATATAGATCAACTTGGAGGGAATTGGCATCTTAACATTGAGTCTTTAGAGCCACGAATATGGCATACCTATCTATTTAGATCAAGCTTGTCCAACCTGTGTTCTGCAGGCTGCATGCAGCCCAGAATGGCTTTGAATGTGGCCCATCACAAATTCATAAACTTTCTTAAAACATTATGAGTTTTTTTTGCGATTTTTTTCAGCTCATCAGCTATTGGTAGTGTTAGTGTATTTTATGTGTGGCCCAAGAAAAGTCTTCTTCTTCTAATGTGGCCCAAGGAAGCCAAAGATTGGACACCCTTGATTTAGATCTTCTTTAATTTATCTCATCTATGTTTGATAGTTTTCAGTGTGCAAGTCTTGCATATTTTTGTCAGATTTGTTTCCTAAGTATGTCATATTTTTGGAAGCTATTGTAAATAGTATTGTTTGTAAACTTCAACTTCGGGTTATTGTTAATATATAAAAATACAATTGATTTTTGCATATAATCTTGTATTCTGCAACCTTGCTAAACTCACTACTTCTAGTAGTTTTATTTTTTTTGAGGGGGAGTAAAATACCATCAGATTTTCTATGTAGACAACCATGTCATCTGCAAATAAAAACAGTTTTACTTCTTCCTTTTAATCTGGATAGAGTTTATTTCTTGGTTGATTGCACTGGCTAAGAACCTACAGTTCAACGTGGAATAGCAGGAGTGAGAGCAGACATAACTGTCTTGTTCTTGGTCATAGGAGAAAGCACTTAATCTACCATTATGTATGTTTGCTATAGGTTTTAGTAGGTGCCCTTCAGCAGATTGAAGAGGACTCATTTTATTCCTAATTATTGAGAAATTGGTTTTTAAAAATCAGGAATGAATGTTGGATTTTGTCAGATGCTTTTACTCTATCCATTGAGATTATAATGTTTTTTTTCTTGTTTAGTTTGTTAATATGATCAATCACATTGATTTTCTCATGTTAAACCAACTCTGCATTTCTAGACTAACTCCTACATGGCCTCATTGTATTTTTCTTTTAATATATTATTGAATTCTTTTTGCTGAAATTCTATTTAGAATTTTTATCTGCATGTTATACCAAATTTTAATAAAGGGGTGCAGCAATCTCTGACTGTAATTTTGGATTTGTCTATTTCTCTTTGCAATTCTTTTTTTTTGAAACGGAGTTCTGCCCTTGTTGCCCAGGCTAGAGTGCAATGGCATGATCTCGGCTCACCGCAACCTCCGCCTCCTGGGTTCAAGCGATTCTCCTGCCTCAGCCTTCCAAGTAGCTGGGATTACAGGCATGCGCCACCATGCCTGGCTAATTTTGTATTTTTAGTAGAGACGAGGTTTCTCCATGTTGGTCTGACTGGTCTCAAACTCCCGACCTCAGGTGATCCACCCGCCTCGGCGTCCCAAAGTGCTGGGATTACCAGCATGAGCCACTGTGCCTGGCCTCTTTTTTTTTTTTTTTCTACTCCTGCAGAGCGGGCTACCCCCAAAGGCAGTACGTTGAGAATTGCCTCTCTTTGCAATTCCATTAACTTCTGTTTCATGCAGTTTGAAACTCTTTCTAGGTATACAAATAATTATGATTTTTGTTTGTTTGTTTTAAGGAGTGGAGAGTTTAATAGGCAAGAAGGAAGGGAGAAGACACAAGCAAGAAGCTCCCCTGTACAGAGACAGGGGGAGGGGGGCTCCAAAGCTGAAAGAGGAGGTCCTCAAGTGTGGTGGACACCAGCCAGGTGTATATGCAGAGGCTGGAAGAGGTGATGTCTGATTTGGATAGGGGTCAGGGAATTGGTTTGTCCAAGTATGTCATTCACGTAGCCTGCAAAAAACCTGGCCCTCCCACCCTAGCCTTTTAATATGCAAAGGCACGGTGCCATAGATGTTCTACACACGTGGGGATATGTGGGGGCAGCCATGTTGCCAGGAACATGTGGGGAAAGGGCAAGAAGGCCCAGCAGAATCGCCATATTGGATGGACTCATTTTCTAATGGCTTGCATTTGCATATCAAAGTTTCCGGCCTGGCTCTAAGGGCCAGAGCTTTACAAGAAACTTTTCGGGAGATGCTTTAAAAAATGAAAACTTCCCAAGGACTCCTTTTCCTCTCTATCTGCCTAAAATAATTTCTTAATAACTCTTACAACATTTCCCCTTGTGGAGATGCCACACTAACTGCTGCTAGGGGGTTTTGGGCGATGACTCTTCACGGCTACTTCCTGCTGAAAAGGGGTATTCAGTGGGAAACAACAGCTAGGGCTCCTCCTGGGGTCCATCTAAGGGTCCTCACACTAATGGTGTGTCCATGTGTGGTTCAGTTTACAGCACTATTTGGAATTTGATTGCTTCTAGGCGAGAAGAAACAATTTGAGTCATAGTATTGAATATTGAGGGTCCAAATGTTAATACAGACACATAAGCAAGAGAGGGCTTAATAAAGGGGCTAACCAATTTCATAAAGAAGACTGGAATTCATTAAAGAGGGATTGTAGCCATCCAGGGCTGAAGCCAGCATTTTCCCTGAGCCTGTCAATAATTTTTTTTTCTTTTTTTCTTTTCTTTTCTTTTTTTTTTTTTTTTGAGACTGAGTCTCGCTCTGATGCCCAGGCTGGAGTGCAGTGGCACAATCTCGGCTCACTGCAATCTCTGCCTCCTGGGTTTACGCCATTCTCCTGCCTCAGCCTCCCTAGTAGCTGGGACCACAGGTGCCCACCACCACTCCTGGCTAATTTTTTATATTTTTAGTAGAGACGGGGTTTCACTGCCTTAGCCAGGATAGTCTCAATCTCCTGACCTCGTGATCCACCTGCCTTGGCCTCCCAAGGTGCTGAGATTACAGGCGTGAGCCACTGCGCCCGGCCGCCTGTCAGTAATTTTTTTTTTTTTTTTTTTTTTTTTGAGACGGAGTCTTGCTCTGTCGCCCAGGCTGGAGGGCAGTGGCGTGATCTCGGCTCACTGCAACCTCTTCCTCCCAGGTTCATGCCATTCTCCTGCCTCAGCCTCCCGAGTAGCTGGGACTACAGGCGCCCGCCACCACACCTGGCTAATTTTTTTTGGGTATTTTTTTCAATCATGAAAGGATGTTGAATTTTGTCTTATGTTTTTCTTCATTTATTGAGATGATCATATATATGTTTTTTGTCTTTTATTCTGTTAATATAGTAAATCACATTTATTAATTTGCATATGTTGAACCATCCTTGCATTCTTGGGGTAAATCCTTCTTGGCCTTGGTGAATGATCCTATAAATGCTGTTGAATTTGGGTTGCTAGTACTTTGTTGAGGATTTTAGCATCTATACTAATCAGGGATATTGGCCTGTAATTTTATTTTCTTGTAGTGTCTTTGTCTGGCTTTGGTATTAGGGTAATTTCTGTCCTCATAAAATGAGTTTGAAAGTTTCCCCATCTTTGATTGTTTGGAAGAGTTTGAGAAGAATTGGTACTAGTTCCTTAAGTGTTTGGTAGAATTCACCTGTGAAGACTTCTGGTCCTGGGTATTTCTTTGATGGAAGACATTTTATTACTGATTCAATTTTCTTACTTACTATTGGTATGTTTGGATTTTCTATTCCTTCATAACTCAGTTTTGGTCAATTATATTTCTAGGAATTTATCCATTTCTTCTAGGCTATCTAATTTGTTGGCATATAATTCTTTATTTTATCGTTTTATAACCCTTGTACTTTTGTGGTATCAGTTGTACCATGTTTCCTCTTACATTTCTGATTTTACTTATTTGAATCTTTTCTCTTTTTTTCTTATTCAGTGTAATTAATGGCTTATCAATTTTGTTTGTCTTTTCTATTGTTTTTATAGTCTCTCTTTAACATTTACTTCTGCTCCTATCTTTGTTATTTCCTTCCTTCTGCTAAATTTGAGCTTAGTTTATTATTCTTTATCTAGTTCCTTGAGGTATAACATTAAGTTATTATTGATATCTTTGTCTTTTTTGATGAAGGTTCTTATTGGAATAAAATTTTCTCTTTGAACTGCTTGTGCTGCATCCCATAAGTTTTGGTATGCCTGGTTTTCATTTTTGTTTGTCTGTCTCAAGGTATTTTAAAATTTCCCTTTTAATCTCTTTCTTAACACATTGGTTGTTAAGAAGTATATTGCTTAATTTCCATTTATTTGCACATTTTCAGAAGTTTCTTCTGTTGTTGATTTCCAGTTTTATTCCACCATGATTGGGAAAAAATACTTGATATAATTTTAATCTCTTTAATTTTGTTAAGACTTATTTTTTGGCCTAACATATGCTCTATCCAAGAGAATATTCCATGTACACTTCAGAAGAATATGTAATCTGTTGCTATTAGATGAAATATTCTGTATATGTCATGAGGTTCTTTTGCTCTAAAGTATAGTTAAAGTCCAATATTTTCTTACTTATTTTCTGCTGAAAAATCTGTCCATGTCAAAAGTGGGTTACTAAACTCCCATATTATTATTGCATTACATTCTGTCTCTCCTTTCGGATCCTTCGATATTTGCTTTATATATTTAGGTGCTTTCATATGGAGTGCATATGTATTTATAATTGTTACATCCTCTTGATTAATTGACTTCTTTTTGTTATATAATCACCTTCATTGTCTCTTTGTATAGTTTTTTATTTACAGTCTATATTGTCTGATGTAAGTATACCTACCTTTGCTCTCTTTTGATTTCCATTTGCACAGAATGTGTTTTTCCATCCTTTCACTTACAATCTGTGTGTTTACTTAAAGGTGAAAGGAGCCTCTTGTAGGCAGCAGATAATTAGGTTTTTTAAAAAATCCTTTCTGCCACTCTATGTCTTTTGATTGGAAAATTTAATCCATTTACATCCAAAGTTATTACTGATAACTAAGGACTTACTACTGTTACTTTATCAATTGTTTTATAGATTCTTTGTTCTTTCTTTTTCTTTCTTTCTTGGAGTCTTTCTTTATGGTCTGATGGTTTTCTGTAGAAGTATAATTTGAATTTTTTTAAAAAAAATCTTTCTCATTGTTGTAATTCCAGCACCTTGCACAATCTTAGTATACTTCAGATACTCATTGTTTGTTGAATTCAAAGGAAATAACTTCAAATGATGTTTAAAACTATGGTTACCTTTTGTTTCTGTTTCCCTCAACCAATATTGATTCTTCTTACATAATTATATTTATAATTATCCTTTCTTGTGAGTCTCACTACCTCAATTTTAGTTCAGACCTTTTTACCCTCAAATCTTTATCAATGCTAAGCTTCCAAAATGCCTCCAGCTTTCCAGGGGCTCTTCATTACTCCTTTCATGAATACTGTCTCCTCAAGGTAATGTCAAGCCACTTTGATCATTCTGATGCTAGTATGTATAGGTTAAAACCACATCCCACTGGCATTAAGGTCTCTGCAATCTGATACCCTTCAACATATGCAGCCTCATCTATTTCCTAACTTCCCCAGACTATAGGAAAAAATTATGTTTCAGTGGAAAACTAGAGCATATCTCTCAAGGGGTAATTTGATTCTGAGTCTGTGGGAGTTCTGCACCTTTCAATATCTTGAAGCTATTTTCAGACTCTGTAAATGTTAGATAACTCATAGCAATGCAAAATAATTCTTGTCTATAGATGTCTAATTCAGATGTTATCTAAAAGTTAGTTCAAATTACAGACTTGAAAAGGTTATTTATGGGTTGGGCATGTTGGCTCATGCCTGTAATCCAAGTACTTTGGGAAGCCGAGGTGGGCAGATCACTTGAGGTCAGGAGTTCGAGACAGCCTAGCCAACATTGAGAAACCCCGTCTCTACTAAAAATACAAAAATTAACTGGGCGTGGTGGCACGTGCCTGTAATCCCAGCTACTCAGAAGGCTGAGGTGGGAGAATCGCTTGAACCCAGGAGGCAGAGGTTGCAGTGAGCCTAGATTGTGCCACTGCACTCTAACCTGGGTGACAGAGCAAGACTCTCTCTCAATTAAAAAAAAAAAAAAAAAAGAAAAGAAAAGAAAGAAAAAGTTATTTATGAAACAATATAGTAAGGAACCATTAAGTAGGGGTGAAAGATGTGGAAAAGTTTAAACTATAGAATATTCCTTAAAACCTGATAAAGAATTGGAAGCATTTGGCTAATTAACATTTTCATAGTTAAAGCTTTTAGTCTTCATTAAAGTAAGAAGTATTGTAAAAATGCATGGGCAATTTGACAATTCTTTTTTTAACATAGTTAAGCATGAAGCTGGATTTATCGTGGAACCAAATGTCACATATATGCTTGCATTACTTCACACTATGTTTACTGCCGTACGTGGATAGTGTGGTTATTGGTCGTGTGCCTTAAGTGAATTACTTAATTGCACAGGATGTATGATGGCGTTGGTGAACTTGGGGATGTTGAATTGAGTATCAGGAATAAAATATTCATTATGTGGGTTTTCTGGGGCCCTAGGTAACACTGTTGGCTAGGGAAAATTGAGTATGAAAATTTAGGGTTGGTTTCCTGTTTATTTGTTTTTGCTTCTAGTTTTCATTCCTTTGCTCTTTATTCTCCTCTGGTTTTGCTTGTGTATCCATGTATATAAAATCATGATTTTATTATTTTAGTTTGGTTTTTATTTCGTTATGTGAATAGTTGTTTTGCTTCCTATGCACTTCTAGCAAGTCATCTTCCATTCCATTTATCTGGAATTCCTAAACTACTTTTGTCAGGCCTGCAAGAATTAATGGAACACGCCAGCTTTTTATCCTTAAACTAACCTTGGATTTTAGCCTTCCTGGTACTTTGTGTTAAGTATACTCTCACAAATAGAATTTGAGTCATATTTCTCTCTCTGCCTAACTTCTCCAATATTTGTAAACTATTCATGAATATTCTTAATTCATGTGTTCGTTTGCATACATTCAAGCAGGGTCGCCAGGGTCGCTCAGGGAGAGAGAACCCAGACACCTGGCACGCAGGCATAAGGGTAAGAATTTCTTACCAGTCAGTCTTGGGCCTCTTTCTCTCTATGCAAACTGGTTAATCTCCTTTGTGACGTTTTAAGTTAATTGGTTTAATAATAAGAAGAACTTAAATCAAATATTTTGTCAGAAAAGTGAAAAACGTAATGCCTTTTATTTAGTTTATGTGACTTGAGTAATCTTTGGGAAATAAAGACGGTTTTAAAGATTGTTAGTAAAACAATTGTCTTCAAAATGTAAACATGGTCTAAATTATGTTCAACTGTCAGGTTTGCTAAATGCTTTAACGCCATAAGCTGCTTCTTTGGCTTTTGAAAATTGTTTAACTTGCCTGTTTTCCAGCTAGGTAAGGCCTGGGGACATGTGGAGTTGGCCACGCCCCTAGCTGTGCTGGAAATAGTCAAACCTTATCAGAATATAACTTACCAGGTTTTACATTAAAGTTAAAATTGCTAGGAGTCGCTATTGTAACATGCAGTTAAGACTACTAGAAACAGTTTTACATGCAAGATGTGTAAGAACAGTAGAACATGGAGTTTTTTTGTAAAAGGATATAAAAGGTTTTTGCTTCTTTAAAACTTCTGAGTTATCATTTTGGCAAATAAATAATTTACGGTAATGTGGAACCCCAAAATCAAACTTCAGTTTTAAAATTGTCTTTCCTGATGCCTGAAAACATCCAGAAAAGAGGTAAGCAGGATTATTTGACATGTTTACATACATGGGATTGCCAAAATGATGTTTAATCTTCTTTAGGTTGTATTTTTGTGAATAATACTAATATAGATTCTAAAATTGTATAAAGTTACTGACACAAGTAAAACAAAAAATTAATTAAATATCATTAATTAATATTAATTTCATGTTAAACCAGCTAATACTTAAATTGTTTAAAATAGCTTATAACCAATGCTTGATCCCATATTCCTGAGAAAATAATTAAAGCTTCAGGTACATTTGGTCACCTGGTCGGCCATTTAAACGTTTATAAAGGGATTTCATTCAATTGTTATTTTCAAGGCATGTTTTCTGGTTGTATAAAAGCTTTCCTATGCCAGAGGACTGATGTTGTAACAGTAGATTATTATGCTACAATGTATTTTCACTAGGTAAAGAAAGCTTTTTTTAAAACTTTTTTTTATTTTTATTTTTTTGAGACAGAGTCTCGCTCCATTGCCCAGGCTAGAGTGCAGTGGTGTGATCTCGGCCCACTGCAAACTCTGCCTCCTGGGTTCAAGCTAGTTTCCTGCTGCAGCCTCCCAAGTAGCTGGGATTACAGGCACCTGCCACCATGCCTGGCTAATTTTTTTATTTAGTAGAAACGGGGTTTCTCCATGTTGGCCAGCCTGGTCTCGAACTCCTGACCTCAGGTGATCCACCTGCCTCGGCCTCCCAAAGTGCTGGGAGCTGGTTTGCTCCATTACTTCCTGCAGGCCCAAAAAAAGTAGTTTAGGAATTCAAATTTTATGGTTTGAATCTTCTGGAAACATCACAGAAAGACTATCCTTGCCATCCACACTACAACAAAACTTTGGGACCTTGAACTTTGAGTTCATAATCTCACAACTGAGAAGGGTACCTCCATGCTCTTGGAGCTGTGCACCCATTGGAACGCTTAGGGTAAAACTGACCACAGAAATTTTTCCCAAGAAGAGGATGGCATCCTTGATGTGAACAGCTTTTCCCAAGTTCACAGATTAAGACTTCTACTGTCACAAAACTCTTATCTTTGAATATTTTTTCTTGCTTATGCCTCTACGAACAATAGAAGTGGAAAAGGGATCTGTTATGTGCACTTATGGGATATACTTTTATTTGTGAAGGAGTTTGCAGTCAGCCTTATACATGGATAACCTTCTACTTTGATAGATAAAAGATGAAGGCCCAATGTAGGTAAGAAACTTTAATGCTACATGCGTTGCCTCATAATTAGTCAAAAACAAAACACTGGTTCACTCCTCTTAACCCATATCATGGGTTAAAGAGAACATTGACGGAAGGCCTTCACTCTTCTAAAAGTCCATCATTTGTTAGGTCCATTTTCCATGGTTTAAAGTAAAAGAAGCAATGATTAGAAATGTATCCCTCATGATAGCTTCTATAACAAATTCTACCATAAAGGCTACAGTTACACAATAGAATCTAAATTCTCTATGGAGAGTTATGATAGAATTGGCTAAACAGAGAAGTGTCTGTGAAGCTGCTGGCATTTGTGGCCTATGGAGAAATACATCAAATGAAGATTATAGAAATTCAGTGGTAGGGCACTGACGAAGAAAATGCTTCGTCAAGTGGGTAAGCTCTTTATCTAGCTCATTCTTTGACCTATTTGATTTTAGGAGGTTTAGTTTATGGGGACCATGGGTAAGGAGCATATTCCAAACTCTTGGTATTATCCTCCTGATAGTCATAATAATAGTCTCCCTGGTGCCCTGTATTCTCTCAAGGGTTTTAAATACTTGCATGCAGCCATCTCTAGAATGTCATATGGTCTCTCTTCAACTGGAATGAGAAGAGCTGAAAGAAATGTGCAACCATGAGGACACCGTAACCTATGAATGATGTGCTGAGATGGGAAACCCAAAATGATGGTAACTGAGAGTGGTGCTAAGGCCCTATGTTTTGGTCACACTCTTACCTAAGTGAGAACTTGACCAAAAAGAGGGAATTTTTTTAAACAAAATCCTGAGAGTCCATTGTTTTGGACTGAGCTCATGCACTAGGCCCCAACAAACCAAACCAAACCAAATCAAAATGGAGTCGCTTGTGCTAAGACTTTAAGGAAACACATAGATTCTAGAACAGACCAGGTTTTGTTTTTCCTCCTGCAGATCTCTATAACAAACATTTCTGATAGCATAGGTATCCACCCCCTGAAGTTCCCATTAAGTCTGTTAACCAAATTCATTTCCTTTCGCCTAGAGACCATCAAACTTATGATCGTGTAACAAAAGTTCCAGCCAGTTCCAGGTGAAGACACCACCACTGGCCATCAGGAAGCTACCCTGCCTCCACGAGTTGGAGCAGGGTGAGAGTTCCATGATCCCCAATAGGTAGGGACTATACTTGGAGCCAGCGTGAAGCAGTTACAGAAAAAAGAACATTGGTCCTTCTGCCTCCCATAAAGATTTATGGGGATCACATCTCTCAGTGGGGAGAAGAGGCAGTAAAATAGGGTGTGGAGGCAGGGAACATAAGGCCGATTCATACTTCAGCTATGACAGGAAATATCCTCTCCATAGAGCATACGCCGAGTAAATGACTTTGTAACTTTACTTCATCCTCTTCACTTACATAGAGCGTACCCCAAGTAGAGGGTATTTAAACTCACAAAAACTCTGTAACAGGGCCTTCGAGCCCCTATGCTTTGGCCTGCTCCCACATTGTGGAGTGTACTTTCATTTTCAGTAAATCCCTTCGTCCCTTCCTTGCTTTGTGTGTTTTGTCCAATTCTTCAAGACGCCAAGAACCAGGACATCCACTGCTGTTAACAATTTTAGAGCCAAACCGTCCAGCAGGGTTGTAAAAGATCGGATGCTGTATGCATGATACGAACCCTTCACTCTTCAGGGAGAAGCTGGGAGTTGAGGATTCATTCCTGATTGTAAGGAGCTGTGCTGAAGATGGGGTTTGTGGATGAGTATATCTCCACTCTTCATGCCTGTTTCAATGTGGATATTTTCTCAGTTGTTTGGTGTTCAGGAGTCTTTCAACCAGTTTCTGGCTTTCTCTTGGAGGGAACTGATCCATGTATAGGTGTTTATTTGGTGCATCTGTGGGAGGAGGGATAGCCATGAGAAACTATTTCTTCATGTTGCTGATGCCACGTTCCAGAATTTTGTTTTGAGCAAATGGCTGGAAGCAGGAGAATACGGTAAATGATTTTTAAGGTCTTAATCTCCTTAAGTTAAGGAGACTGTTTTGGCAAATATGTTTTGGAATAGATATCTGTTTAGAATCGCTAGCACCTAGAGACAGAGACACTAACCAGAAGATGTTCCTGAAATACAGGTGGCAAAGATTTAATCCAGGCAGGTGGTTTTCAAAAATAACAATAAGGGATAAGTCCAAGAATTGGCATAGTTTATACATAACCATAATGTTTATATTTATTTTTCTCCAAATAAGGCATTTCTCTGCATAAGATAATATGTAGCTGTGCTTTTTGAGTAAGAGGAAATACATATTAAACATTTCTAAAGCATCTGGAAAAATACCCCTTTCCCCCATCTGTTCTAGACAGTTAAACATACTTTGGACCTGTTGAATTTTCCACAATAGTTTCTTTGGATATTAAAATGACTGAATTCTCCAAGCAGAAAATGAAAATCCTGAAATAGAGATGGAATAACAAGTATTACTTCTGTTCAATCAAATGTAAAATTTAAGTGCACAATTAAACTACTTCTGTTTATGTGCTTTAACATTTAAGTCTTCTTACCCTATGCAATAATTGAAACTACCTGATGGAAAATAGCCAATTTGAGACTGAATAAGATGAACCTGGTGGTCTCAGGGATGAGCACAGTTAGTCAAGTAGTGTTAGTAAAATCCATTTTTATGTCTAATTTTGATAGCAAGCCATTAGGTCAGCACTGAGTTTTAGAATGTGGCCCGAGAGAAAAGCTGAAACATCATGCCCTCACTGTTTCTAACTTCAGCCCCATCTGGTTGAAAATTTCTGCAGTGGTTCCCAGAACAGCTTTTAGATAACACTGAGGCATTTGAAAGGAGCTTTCTAAGGACCAAATAATCTTCAAAAATTTCTAAAGAAAAACCAAATGGTCTTCTAAGCCTTTGCTACTCAAGATGCTTATTGTGGGCCAACAGTATTGACATATCCTGGGACTTGTTAGACTTGCAGAATCTCAGGCCCCACCCAGGCCTACTGAATCAGAATGTTCTTTTTAACAAGATCCCCAGGTGATTTATATTAAAATTTGGAACATATTAAGTCTTGTTTTAAGCTCTTTGAACAGGTTTTGGTTGGGGGTGAGAGAGTTCCATGTTTTAAGAGATAAGTGCTGATTCTTTGGGAGGAGATTTTGGCATTGCAGCAATGCAATTGAACAGCTCGCTGGGAAAATGCAGAAAAGGAAAGGGCCTCTTTGAGATGACAGCCTCTGGTGGCAACTATGCTCAGAGGACTAACCCATTCGGTGGTACAGTGGAGTTTCTTGACCCCTTTGGGTCACTTATCAAGTTTAAATGAAACCTGCCTATTTCTACATCAGGCAGGAGGTATTAATGCTTTCTCTACAAATTCGCAAACCCACGTGTGTGTCGTTATGCATTTATGGATTAACAGCCATCTTTAAGGGGCTAATCCTTCAGCACTTGATCAGGCAAGAGAGAATAATTAGACCTACAAATAGCCTGACTTTTTAATTGCACAAAAAACACTTCCCTCCTCCCACAGGAGGACACAGATCATTCCATAATCCAAAACATGGAGAGATGCTGAGATGCGTAACAGGGTCCAAATTCAGTCTTTTTCCAGTTTTTCAAAGTGCAATTCTGACCCAAACCTCTGCACAAGCATAGAACCCTGCCAGTTACATCTTGTGCAGTATGAAGAAATCCTTTCCATTTTAGTCTCTGGCAATCAGGACCCCTCTATTTTGTTTTGAGATTGATTTTCTAGCTAAAACTTTGTACTTTTTGTTCCCAAAGATCTTCATGGGCAGAACAGACAGATCTGGATGGGGTGGATGAGCAGAGGGCCAGGGGCCAAGTGGCTTCATGCTGAGGATGCAGCATAGGGATGGGCTTGTGGGGAGGGCTCTTTCCCTCATTTCTCTTCTTGAGTCTCTGTGTGTCTCCCAACCCTTCATGCTCTTGTCCTTATAATAGTAACTTTCATGATCTAATTTAGTTAGATCATCAGTGTGATTCCATTCAGAAATGACTACCTAAAATGATATCTACATTTTAAATAATAACTGTAACTTAATCTTCACTTTAACTGATTGCCCAGCCTGCCATTTTAGGGCTTTATTATCATGCTCTGCTTGGATATTTAAAGGGTCTTCACTGAATCAGCCTAAAGCTTCTGAAAATCCCCACCAATGAATTACCACCACATGGAACCTTCACTGAATTCCTAAGCCCCTGTGTTCCACAATAGAGACAGGAATAGTGGGAAGAATGCTGACTTTGAAGCAAGATGCACCGAAGTCAGCATCTTAGCTCTGTCATCCTGGGTAAGTTACTAATGCCTCACTGAGTCTCAGTTCCTCACTGTATTGAGGGAAATAATATCTATTGCAAAGTTTTCTGTGAAGAAGAGATAGCAAACGTAAGTTGCTTAGCAAGAATACTGGCACCTAGTGGGGAATCAAGAGGTTTAATCTTTACTTTTCATCTCCCTTTCCTTTTCTTGATGAATGGTGTCTCTAGCCTGATTTCTCCAGAAAACAGAGCCTCAGTCAAAAAGTTATGTGCTAAAACTTTATTGAGTGAGTGCAATCCAGGGAAGCAAAAGTGAAGGAACCAGATAAATGAGGTGAAGGAAAAGAAGAAGTACAGGATGTTGCATTTCCAAGCTGTCTAGACTTGACCGGAAAACATCCTTGTTGCTCAATTATGCAGGACATCACCAGGAAGGGCATATGGAAGCGTGAGTCTCAGCACAATTTCTTGGGAGGAGGAGGAGAGAATAATCTATCTGTTGGCTCCTTCCTTTCTCCTGCTGCCCATTGGCCAAATCCAGCCCCCACCAGCACAATTGGATTGTCAACTTACCTACATTTCTAGGTTATTTTTGCCACAAGAGTGCTGGCATTGAGTCAATGAAAGGGCATGAGCCAGAAACATTAAATACCTGTCTCTCTGCAACATGCAGCTTTGAAGACCCATCTTGGAAAGTCAGTGGGTTGGGTGGTTGAGGAGGCCTCTGGCATCTGCACCTTAGCATTGACAGGAAAGCTCAAGGGTGGGAGGTGAGGGCCCTGCGGTGTGAGGCGGGAGGTGCGACATGACACATAGCCTGGTCCTTCCTCGAACTACACGGGACTTCAGGACTAGCTGCTTGCTGCAGCAGGGTCAACTGCTGAGCAGCTCCCCTGAGTGGGCAGGGACGAAGCTCAGTGGGCAAAGATGGACATCTCTCTGTGCCAACAATAATGCCATTGGGTGCCAAGCAATCTCCCTGGAGAGTCACCCATAGCCCTGAGCAGAAAAATCATAGCCAACCAGATCTGAGAAGTACATGAACTGGGTCTGGTATTGTGAGAATAGGATATGGGCTTTCAATAATTCACGAATGTAGAGGGATGTAAAATCGGCTCTCAACACAGGTTTTTTTTGTGTGTTTTGTTTTTTGTTTTTTTTTTTTTTGAGATGGAGTCTCGCTCTGTCGCCGGGCTGGAGTGCAGTGGTGCGATCTCGGCTCACTGCAACCTCTGACTCCCGGGTTCCAGCGATTCACCTGCCTCAGCCTCCCAAGTAGCTGGGATACAGGCACGCACCACCATGCCCAGCTAATTTTTGTATTTTTAGTAGAGACGGGGTTTCACCATTGTTGGCCAGGATGATCTTGATCTCCTGATCTCATGATGCGCCCACCTCAGCCTCCCAGAATGCTGGGATTACAGGCGTGAGCCACTGCGTCCGCCCGGCCTCAACACAGTTTTGACCTGGGTCAAGTTTATTTTTAGTGCCCTTTGGATTAAAGCTCAGGAGAAAGGTTGGGTTTAGAGACCTTGATTTGCAGAATTAGCTTGTCCTCTGTCTGACTTTAAAGGCTGTTTTCAATCACATTGCTGTGCCTACTGCCTCAGTACAAAGATGGTGCCAAAGCCACGGGACGGAATACCACCACCCAGAATGAGCAGGGACCAGGACTCCTCGTATCTGAAATGATGGAACAAAAGGCTATGGAAGACACTGAAAACTAAGGTCTTAGCAGCAGAGAGAAAGCCAAGAGAGGTAAATTAAGACATTAAGAAAGAAGAGATTTTCAAATTAAAGGAAGGGATCCTCAGTGTCAGATGATACAGAGAGGCCAAGTAGAATAGGAAGAAACAAAATAACAGAATTTTGTAACTGCCGCTCTGACCAGAACAATTTCTGTGGCAAGATGCAGACTAACTAAAAATATTGCTGAGTATTGAGCAGTGTGATGAAGTGAGGAAATAGAGCTAATTTTTAAAAAAAATTTTACTTAAAAATTGGCAAATAGGAAAATAAAAGTTTTGGTACCTTGGTGGGGAGGGGGAAATCAGAGTTGAAGAAAGTTTTTTTCAAAGCACAATTCATTTATTCAATCTGCTGAGTTACTGTTGTGTTGTTTCCAGCTTTTTGACAATTAGAAATAATGCTGCTATAAATATTCTTGTAAATGTGTTTGGGTGCATATGTGTTCCTATTTTGGTTGAGCATCTCTAGTGATAGTCATGGTGCATTTCAATATTCAATCAACTCAGTTTACTGATATGTCAGTTACATCATGTTGACAAACCATCTGTTACCTTACTATTTATGTAAGTTTCTGTTCTGTAAGTTACTGATGGAGGTGTCTTAAAACCCACAGTACGTTATTGAGAACTATGTCTCCTTTTACTTTGGTTAATTTTTGCTGTCTTAGAAGAACATACACATTTTGAATTGTATATTTAAACATTTACAGATTTAGAGCTTTTTTATATCTTCTTGGTAAGTAGAAATTTTTATTGCTATGAAATTTCCTTCTTTATCTCTAGTAATATTTCTTATCCTGAAGTGTTCTTTATCTGATATTCACTATCTCTTGCTCAGGGTTTGGAAGGAATATCTTTTTCTACCCTTTTACTTTCAATCTTTCGATGTCCTTATATTCAAGACTTATCTCTTGGAATCAGAATATGTTTTAAAATCCTATTTTCTCTGATCAAACATTGCCATTTCTAAAGCATTTAGTTCATTTATGTTTATTATAATTATCTAGAAGCAAGGTATTTTTAAGATAGTGGAAGCATTTATTCTATTTGTGGGCAGGAGGGAAGGAAAAACTAAAGAGATTGAAAACTAAGTGAAGGAAAGAAAAATCTCTTAAGTAGCTGCCAACCTGTCTTTCCCTGGAGTCCCCTATCCCCATCTTCTTCTATGTCCACTTTGTCCCAGCTTCAAGGGGGCAGCCTTCCCAGATCCTGCTAATGCTGCTGTTCTGATTAATTTGGAACTTTGGAAGAAGTTTATTTGGAGTGGCAGAAATAATGACTTTTTTTATTTATCCTTCTGACTTTTGTCTTAATATGTAATCCAATTTTATCTAATTCTTTTTCACACAAGCTGGTACTCCCTGTACCTACTATATTATAACCTTCCCTTTATTTATAGAGTGGCTAATTTAGTGAGCACTCACTTGTGTTTGTTGCATGGTGTGATGAAAGGGGAAGGGGCATGGTTGGGAAGGAGGCTGGATATATTGGCTGGGCACTGAGCTGTGCAGCCTATAACAATGGAGAGCTTGCGATTCTCTGATGTTCAAAAGCTGAGGCTGACCTTCTCTTGGCTGTACTGTTTGCCAGCTTTTCCTTAGTCAACTCCCAAATGAGAGCATCCTTAGCAGAAACTCCTTGCTACTTGGTGAGACAGATAATCCCAGTGGTTAAATTCATGGGCTCTGAAGCCACACTAGTTTTAAAGCTTGGCTCTCTTCCTTATAATCTGTGTGATCTTGAGCAAGTTCTTTACCTTCTTGAGCCTTCATTTCTTCATCTGTAAAGTGGGGATAAAATGATACTACTTTATGGATTTTTAATGAGGAAAAAATGAGCATACATGTTGTGATGTTAATTTTACCTGCCATAGTACCCAGTTATTTAATTAAACAGTAATCTAGGTGTTGCTCTGAAGGTATTTTGCAGATGTGGTTAACATCTACAATCAACTGACTTTAAGTAAAGGACACTATCTTTATCATCTGAGTTGGCCTCATTCAATCAGTTGAAAAGCCTGAAGAGCAGAACTGAGATTTCCAGGGGAAGAAGAAATTCTGCTTCAAATTCTGCTTCAGCCTGCTGGCTGCCTATGGATTTTGGACTTGCCAGCGTCACAATGGCATAGACCAGGTCCTTGAAATAAGACACAATCTGTATTTATATGCTAGTGGTTCTGCTGCTCTGGAGAACCCTGACTAATACATATGCACAAAGCCTCTGGCACAGTGCCTTGCTGGTCGTCAGTCCTCAGAAAGTGTTGGCCTACCGTTATTATTTTATGCATATCTGATTAGCATAGAGAATGCTTTCTGGAAGCATGAAGCTGTTGGAGGATAATCCCTACCAAGAGGCAACCTCAACAGTCATTCATTTTTGTCATACCTCCTGCAGTTGTGAGCTGCCTCTGTTCTGTTTTATTTTGTTTTTCCTGTGCTATGATGGTGCTTATGATGCTCTTCATAATATCACAGGTCTTGCACCACTCCCCACTTGGCAGCTGATTTGCCCCCTGTGCTTCTTTGACATTTCCTTGAAAAGGCCACTGGCCACCAAGCTGCACTTCAACCTCAGCCTCTACCTCTTCCGTCCTCTGCAGCACCTGTGGCACTGTTGCTTGTGTGCCCTTTGTGGTTGTTTTGTGAGTCAACATTAAACCCTAGAATATTCCATAATGGAAGAAAGAGCAACCACAGAGAGTTGAACTTCATCCTGACGGGACAAAGCACCCTATGAGATGTCAGTTCATGGGCTGAGAGCTTCAGATAGCGCTTTATTTACTGCAGTCACTCTATACAAGAAAATATTTTTGTAGGCCAAAAAGATTGAATATTGGTAACTTCATATGCTTCACCCTAATAATTGCACTCTTCCTTACTGGAATGGATTTATAGTCTTTCTCTATATTTTTAATTAAAAGATGTTTCTATGACCAGAGTATTACAGCAAATCAGTGCTGTATAGGACTGCACTAAGCAACATACATGTGTTGTTATTGTTGTTATTCTCATTAGACTTCATAGCAAAAGGCAATCCAAGAGCATCACAGAGTGAGTCTTGGCCTGAACAGGCCACTTTCCTGGTGTTGGTCTCTTAGAGATGGAGTGGGTTCAACGAGGAGGCGTGGGAAGCTCTCTGATTGTCATTACAGACAGGCAGGCTTGGAGCAAGCTATGCCTCCTGCCCAGAGAACCATCGCAGAGCCATTTGTTTGCTCCCCTGAGTATTAGGTGTTTTGTTAGCAGCTCTTCTCTGCCAGTGAGTGGTTTTCATTGTTTTGTGAATTTTTAGTACAGATGGTATCAAAGGCTATGTGGCAAGATGCTAAGCATATACTTATGTAGGCTTTTGCGAAGTAGAAAAACATTGATTTTTAGTCATTAAAAATTTTACAATTCTGTCTTATGCATCACACCGTCTACAGAGGCTATTGAAGTGCCACATCCTTACTGGATGCTCAGTGAAAATGTAAGCTGCCATGTGATATAGTGGTGTCAAGGCCTTGACGTTTAGCTGGACTAACCAGGCTTAAGTCCTAGTTCTGTTACTGAATAATTGTGTAACCTTGGGTAAGTTAACCTCACTGTGACTCAGTTTTCTCACTCAAAATGGGGACAGAAACAGTCCCCTATCTAAAAGGATTGTAGTGAGATAATATCTGTAAACCATGGTGCTATGAATATAAAAAGCATAGTATGTGCTGACTATTGTTATTAAATGAATGACTCTTAGTACACAGGAGACATTTTAAAGTTCAAATTGTGTGACAAAGAAGAAATACAATACCGAAAGCAAAAAATCTACAAGATGCCCAAACTCAAAAACTATACTATTCTTTTTCTTGTCTTAGGATGGTATTGGTCACTGTGTGCTATTATGTAGGTCATAGACTAGCTTAGGTCTCAAGAGGACTTTTGTTACACTGTTTCTGTTCTAACCCATTTCTTCTGCCTAGCATTTGATACCTCTTTGACAAATGCCTGAAGTGGCTGATGTGATCATTTTCCTTCCTACTGGCCTGTGGCTGTGGCATTGATATTGTTCGTGGGGCTCCATCAACAAGATAACTTGACAGGTACATCCAGATCTACCCACTTATCCTGAAATTAGAGACTGTATCTACGCATTTTGTCCATAATGAGTTAAAAATGAATATATTTTGCTTCTTTTGTTCTTCCATTGCTACCTGGCATTTTAGAATCTGACAGTATATAATCATAGGAAAGTATTATTCTGAACTACTAGCTTCTTTGAAAGGCATATCTCACAAGAACTCAGAGGAAACCTAGACATCTTTATCAGTTCTTTTCAAAAAATGTCTTGGAGGAAGCTTGGGATCTCAACAGTGCATGATTTTTCTCACTGCTCTGAAAACTACATTCAGATTCACTCCAAAGCTACAGAACTTGCATCAAAGAATTCAGCCCAAGAGTAGAGAAATGGCCTTTTCAGCAAAAGTGATAAAAATAACCTAAATTTCCAGGGTGCCTTTCCACTGAAGAACTCATAAAGCCTTTACAGGATTTGGTGAAAGGATTTTTATCCAGAAGGGTTCCTTTTCTTGGGTAGCATTTGATTGATAAAGTTTCTCAAAGTTTAAATATATTTCTGAATGTCTTTCTCATCTTTTGTTATTGCGTTTTCTGCTTGAACGCATTTCAATTTAACTTATGGACATCTATTCTTTTAAAGAAAAAAATCAGGGCAAGAGCTGAGTCACTTTTCTTAGTTGTCTCATCATTGAGTTTCTCTGGATAGCATTTTCTTCCCAAGTCCTTTTTTCTTGTTCAGCCACTTCTAACTTCATCTTTCCACTGCATTTCAATCATTCCCAGCCAGGGCCAATTAGCTGACAGAGCCTCACTCCGGGGCCGAGGGCCCCAATTAACAGCCTTGTGTTTTAATAGAATGTCCTATTCCATTAACTAGTGTTCAGAACCTTCGGCCTTGGCTCTACCAAAAGTTGAATCTTTTGTTTCCTCCCATTGTGCGATGGTCAGTCTTATTACCTGTAACTCCTGGCCTTTCATTGCCTGCACATATACAGCTGTCCCTTGAACAACACAGGTTTGAACTGTGCAAGTCCACTCACACAGTTGTTTTCTTCCTCCTTTGCCACCCCTGAGACAGCAAGACCAACCCCTCCTCCTCCTCTTCCACCTACTCAATGTGATTATCCCCTTGCACTTAATGAAGAGTAGATATATTTTCTCTTCCTTATGATTTTCTTAGCAACATTTTCTTTTCTCTAGCTACTTTATTATAAGAATACAGTAATGCATATAACATACAAAATATGTGTTGTTTATATTGTTGGCAAGGCTTCCAAGCAACATTAGGTTATTAATAGTTAAATTTTTTGGGAATCAAGTTATACATGGCTCTTTCACTGCACCTGGGGTCAGTGCCCCTAATGCCTGCATTGTTCAATGGTCAACTGTATTTGTTTGTGGTGTTAGGGGAATCAACTTACATTCCTATACCCCTGAGTTATCAACTTCTTAATGTTTTTCAGCCTTTCTTTAATTTCATACACATTACTCAAATTTTCCAACTCTGTTTTAAGTCAAGTATTTTATTATAAAAACAAGTATTTCTATTTTCAGACTCTTTATTTTTTTCTATTATTATTATTATTATTATTATTATTTGAGACATGGTCTTGCTCTGTCATACAAGCTGGAGTGTAGTGATTCTATCTTACCTCACTGCAGCCTCAAACTCCTGCACTCAGGCAGTTCTCCCGTCTCAGCCTCCCAAGTAGATAGAACTTGGTGGGCACTCCCATGTCTATTCTTTTTTTTTTTTTTTTAAGACTGAGTCTCTCTCTGTTGCCAGGCTGGAGTGCAGTGGTTCGAACTTGGCTCACTGCAACCTCTGCCTCCTGGGTTCAAGCGATTTTCCTGCCTTAGCCTCCCAAGTAGCTGGGACTACAGGCGCATGCTACCACACCCGACTAATTTTTGTATTTTTAGTAGAGACAGGGTTTCACCATGTTGGCCAGGATGGTCTCGATCCCTTGACCTCATGATCCGCCCACCTCAGCCTCCCAAAGTGCTGGGATTACAGGCATGAGCCCCCGCGTCCGGCCCCATGTCTAATCTTTAAAAAAATTTTTGCAGAGATGCGGTTTTGCTCTGTTGCCCAGGCTGGTCTTGAACTCCTGGCCTCAAGTGATCCTCCCACTTTGGTCTCCCAAAGCGCTGGGGTTATAGGTGTGAGCCACCACACCTGGCCTATATCTTTCTATTATAAGAGCTGTATATGTTCATCATAAAAACAGATTAGAAAAAACTTTCTGTATGTAATCCTACCTCAAAGAGATTAACAATATCCCCCTACTTTTTTTTACAGTTTCGTTATTGACCCCCAAAAATCAAAATTGGAGTCATTCCTTATAGGAATGAATTTTTAAAAAATCAGAACTGAAAGACAGTACACTTGGCATGATGTGCCAAGTATTTATAAATTTTGTATCGATTTTGTATAAAACTTATATTATTTTGTGACTGTTTCCTCTGGTCTTATATCCTCCAACAACTCCATGAGTTTATTGTTTGAAAGCATGTGAGGGTTTGGGTAATCCCAAATGCTCATAAAACTCTAGGCCCTGAATGATGGATTATGTTGCTTGTGACTTCAAAGAAAGGAAAATAATAACAGACCAGGGTCCCTGGAAAGTGAAGGCACAGTTATAAATGTAACAAACCTTGAGATATGTGTATCAATCATAGTTCTCCAGAATAGAGCCAATAGGAGATATATGTGTGTATATATACACTTAGAGAGAGAGAGAGAGGCTTATTTTCAGAAATTGGCTCACATGATTGTGGGGGCTGGCAAGTCTGAAATCTGTCAGGCAGCCTGGCAGGGTGGAAATTCAGGCAGGAATTGCTGTTGCAGTCTTGAGTCTGAAATCTGCAGGGTAAGGTGGCAGGCTGGAAACTCAGGCAGGGTTTCCACGTTGCAGCCTAGAGGTGAGGGAGGTGGAGTTCTGTACCCAAAGAGTCACTCAGCAACCTCTTAAATAATTGTTTTCATTTATAGTCTGCAACCAGGCAATTCAATACCAAAGGCTCAGGAGATGCCTGACAGTAAATGGTTGAAGAACAATCCAGAACTCAGAGAAATGCTTAAAGTCAAATGCTCCTTCCTGGTTCTATTACTGCATATGTGTTGACTTAAGTAACTTCTGTTTCTTAATGATTCGCATTTTCAAAGGCCAAACCTCCACATTAAAACCAACCAACACAAATCATTATGAAACTGTTAGGGGATAGGCTGATTCTTGTGCTAAAACTCATCAACAGCATAGAAAGATGAAATGATTCCCCAGTGATTTTACAGACCTGCAGCCAACGTTTTAGGCTTCAGGAAATCTGCAGCCAGGTCGATGTCTTCTGTAAGCAGCGTCTGCTATAATTAGAGTTTGGATCAACTCAGAACCTCTGTGTATACTTATGATTTGTATAATAGCACAGAAAGAAACTTCAGAATAATCTGTCTTATAAAAGGATGGAAAAATCCTCTGTTAAGTGTGAGCAAATTGAGTCCAGGGCTTCCTTACTCAGGGGTTGGCACAGAGAAGACAGACCTGGTATCATTCAAGGATGCGATCTGCCTGGGTAGGTAAAAAAAAAAAAAAAAAAGGAAGATGGATAAGAGAGTTTAGGGTTTGGGCAAGAGTGGGATGGTGATGCTGCACCATGAAATCTAAATTGCAGAGGAAGGGAGGGAAGTGAACAGAGGCAGGGCTGTGGATAGGGCCAAAATGGAGTATGGGTGAGCTGGGGTCCTTGCTGACCGTTCCAGGTTGAAGCCTGGGACCATATGCCAGGCAGCAGATGCTCCACAAAGGTGGGGGCCGTCACCACAAGGTGGGGGAGTAATGGTCTAGAAGAGATTTGGAAGGGGGGCAGGACAATAACCCTCACCTCCTGACCTGGGGAATAACAATGATAATTATAATGATGGAATATTAATAGCTACCATTTCTGGAGGCCTTATAAGAAGAGAGAATTTGGACCCAGGCACACACAGTAGGAAGACCGTGAGAAGACACAGGCAGAAGATGGCCATCTATAAGCCAAGGAAAGGTCTCAGAAAGAAGCAATCCTGCCAACACATCGATCTTGGATTTTAGCCCCCAGAACTGTGAGAAGACAAATTTTTGTTGTTTAAACCACCCAATCTGTGGTACTTTGTTATGTATATTACAGGTATAGAAGTGGGATCTGTACCTGTTTTCATTTTATATCAACTGTAGGGAGGGAAGGCTTTGCTAAGTAAGCAACTTTGATTAGAGTATCCCTCCTTTTATATTCCTACAAATTTTCTCAATTTTACATATATATTTCTCTACCACCTAATTGATCTGATTATTAGTAGGAGGTGTTAGTATGAATTAAAAGACACATTGGCTCTGGTGCCAAAAGAATAGAAAAACAAAAAGAGATTCTAAATATTCTCATAGAATGTAGAAGTGGGGTGAGATTCTAAGAGTTTTGCTCTTGACTGCATGATTTTCACCATGTTTCAGAAATCTGAATGCTAAGGAGGTTATGAGAAAACTATGCGTATAGGAAAATGGCAACAACCAAAAGACTTAAGGAATGTAAGGAGTACGTATGAGGGCTTATGTACATTCTCTTACCTGTAATTAACTATACAGATTAAACTGCACACACGTTTAATGGCGTTTTCTTTTATTTTTACCAGACATTCATTTACTCCTTAAATAGTTTGCTTTTATTTGCACACAGCAAGGTAAGGTCAAGCATTAGACCATCGTTAAGTACTATTTTAGCGCACACATATGCACATAATTCCTTCTCTCTATGGCCATGTGTTCAGAACTGCTAACTGGATACACACAGGAAGGAAGGATTTCAGGATTCCCAGTTTGGGTGATATTTTCTTATGATCTCCTGATGAACTTGAAGCCAGACATAATAAGTCGGCCTGTCCTCAAGCCACAAGAACTTGAAAGAACCAGATCTGCCAAACACATCCAACACACCTTGGTTGGTGTAAACCATTCAGCTGTCAGCACATGTCCTGTCTGGTTTCTTCTTGTGAATCCCCAGACTCCAGGATTTGCACGCTGTATTTTTTTCTATAAAGTCTATTCCAAAATCACTCAGTTAACATGCTAAGGCAAACCCATCTGAGTTGGGCTTCCTTTGGGTTATGCTTTCTTTTTGTCCTTGCAGCCCAGCCTCCTGCCTATTCCTCACTCCAATATCATCATCCTTCCAATGCTTGGTCCCACTCCCCCTCATCATCCTCCCTCCCAAACCAGTACGCTCTATGCCCCTATACTTCCCACTGTTTACAAACTCCCCTACAACCTCAGACTCCTCTTTGTAGCTCCTCCTGGTCTCCCCAATGTGATTGTCACTAGCTCTCCCCTGAGACATCCTAAAGACCTCATGTTACCTTAATTATGTCTCTGAAGATTCTATCTCCAAATGAAGTTACATTCTGAGGTACTGGGGGTCAGGACTTAAACATACAAACTTCTGGGAGGACACACACTTCAGCCTATTATGGTGCCCTTCCAAAAGCTTCTGAATTTTAAGTCAGTGGAGATTTTTTGAAATCAGTTGAGCTTCAATCAGTAAGGTCTCCTGGCTATTACAGACAACTTCACAACACAGTTTATGGAAATGGACACACAGTAGGAAGGGAAGGTCTCTTCAGCAACCCCATTCTTCTTCTGGGAATGTTGAATGCATCATCGACCTAGAGAAAGCCATTAGTGGGTGCCTCACTGAGATGTCTAGTCCCTGTAGGACAAGCACCTTCTCAGGCAAATTCTCAGCACATTCTGAAATTGCCCAAAGTGCTATCACTTGACAAAGGTCAAGGAAATAACAGCAAATCATGAATAAATGAATCCATCACTGGATACCACCTCTTGGGTCACTCCTGAGCTACTTCTTAAAAGAGTTTTCTTACCTGAGGTTTTAATTTCTGTCACTATGTTAGGTTTTAACCATAAAAAGAACCTATTTTGTAATTAATGGTCTACGAGGCTGGGCCTTGGAGTTGTTCCTGACCTTTGTTTCCAGCTAAACAGTGGAGGGGAGCCACATTAAGGAGAGCCCACCATCAAAGACAGACAGCATCATGGGGATGGAAATAGGCATAACCAATATTTAATCACCACAGTTTAACACAAAGGATAAACAAAAGTGTCTGACAGGAATGGAGGGTGGGAGGGTTGTAGGAGAGAGCATGAGATGAACTCTGAGAGATGGCAAAGGTGATGTATTTATTAATGGTAAAGGTGAAATTACTACCCCGATTCCAGGAAATGAGTCAAGGTTTGGAAGAAGAGGTGGGAGTTTTATGATGTCTTGCAGCAGAGGGAAAGAGCTTAGTGAATTGTGATGGGGGACATGAGAAGTGTTCCAGACAAGTGTTCATGAAGTGGATCTGTCAGCAACAGGCAGCTCCATCCAGCACAAGCTGGCCTGGTGGAAAAGTTATAACTTAAACCTTGCTCAACACTTGGTGTGTCAGAACATATTGTACCCCATGTTTGAGAAGATCAGTTTCATTCACCCCCTTCTTGGCATTTCAGGAAGCCACATGGATTTCTCCCTAGCATCCCACTCCTTTCCAGAATCCCATTTCCTCACTCTTCAGCAACATTGGACCGTTGCACAAATCTACACACCTTTTCAGTGCTTTCCCTGCACATGCTCTTGTGGGTGTTATTTCTCTCTGGAAAGTTCCTACACTTTGATCCTTTCTAAGACTTATTAAATGTCAACTCCTTTACAAGGATTCTCCTGATCCTTTTACTTGAATGTTTTTTCTTCCTCCTCTGGACACCTGTAGCATTTTAAACTTATGATGAAGTTCAACCTGTTTCATTATATATTAGGATTAACTTTCTCTAATCTGTCCCCACTTCCAATAGACTAACTTCATGAAGATATGGATTTTTATTTTCACTTTCTTTATATCCTCACCTGTACCAAGCACAACCCTTGCACAGAATGTGCATCATAAATACCACTTAGGTGAAGCGGAATCATTTGCTGAATGATGTTGAATGGATGCTGTAAAAATGGCTCCCTTCCTGTGGGTACTTCCTTACTGAAAGTGAGATCAGAGTTCCATACGGCATGGCGCTCTGGGGGCTGGACTAGAAGTGCAGGAGGGGTGGATTGGTGCTAAAGTGTCAGGGTATGGTGTTAAGGGCATTCACAAGCTACGATCCCAGGGTGAAGCCAGAGTTGAGAATGAAACAGATAGTCCAAAGGAAATGTCAACTGAAGAGGCAGCAACCAACAGTTGAACAAGGCACAGTAAGTGGGTTGGGCTGAGGAATGGCTAGGAGATGTGGTTGATGGGTCTCCTCAGAGAAGCCAGGGTTAAAAGATTGGAACCTGGTTGATGAAGAACTATTAAGTGGAGTAAGCTCTTTAAGACACTTTGATCCTTTACTGTTTCATCCAGAGATGTTTCAAACCATTGTTTGCCATTGTCTTAGTTCAGCTATCATCAACATAGCTTGATAAAAATTCTTACTAGTGAGTCTGGTAGGTCATTTTAACCACCTAGTCGGAGTTCATTTTTCTTAACCTTTCCTTTAACAGGAAGCTTTCAAAGTGTTCATCCAGTGCTGCGTTGTTATCTGTAACCTGCTACAATCTTGAAAATGAGGTGAGGTGAATGGATTTCTCTAACTCTGGTCCAACCGAGTGGCTGGGACAAACCACAGATGACTCGTCACCTCAGTGACAGCCAGTGGAACTTAGCCAGCCTCCTAGAATTTGAGGACCAAGTTGTGTCTCTTTGAACTTTGATTTTCTTCTGGGTTCTAGATCTATTGGTAATGGTGAGATGTGGTGAAAAGAGTTCTAAAACTAGTCTAAGTCCCACTTTTTTCAGTGAAAAACTTTGTGGCTTAAGGGTAGATACCTTGCTTTTATTTTTTATTTTATTTTATTTTTATCATTATTATTATTATTATTATTATTATTATTATTATTATTTTGAGATGGAGTCTTCACTCTGTCGCCCAGGCTGGAGTACAGTCGTGTGACCTCGGCTCACTGCAACCTCTGCCTCCTGGGTTCAAGCGATTCTCCTGTCTCAGCCTCTTTAATAGTTCGGATTACAGGTGTCTGCCATCACACCTGGCTAATTTCTGTGTGTTTAGTAGAGATGGGGTTTTGCCATGTTGGCCAGACTGGTCTTGAACTCCTGACCTCAGGTGATCCACCAGGGTCAGCCTCCCAGTGTTGGGATTACAGGAGTAAGTCACCTCGCCTGGCCACCTTGCTTTTACAATGGGATAATAATCCCAAGTAGCCCTATTTGTAAAATCTTGAAGGTTGTGACCTGGACACAATAGGTTCTTGAGACTGTTTTCTTCAGTTAGTTTAGTTAATTACTATTCCTTGAGCACTTGTGTGCAAGGGGCTCAACAGGACAGTCCCTCTAAGTACCTACCCTCTATGCTTTGGCCTGCTTGTCCCATGGACCAATTTGCCTTGAGGAATCCACAGTTCTAGCAAGCCTCTGCAGTCTAGAAAAAATATTGAAAGTGAAATCATTGATATTTATCTCATTACTTTATATATTTCTGTAAAATGAAGATGATTAAAAAAAAACTACCTTGACAAAGCTGTGTCAAATATGAAATGTGACTTGGAAGGGATTTGTGGACTGTGAAAGCCTTGAGAAATGTAAATGATCATTTTTGCCATTTGTTGTCATTTGTTCTGCAGTCGCAGGAGTGCCTCTTCCTGCTGCCCTGGTCTGAGCAAGACCAGAAAAGGAGCTGGGAAGGGCTGGTGGCTTTTCATGCCATGCCTGCCCTCTAGTGGCTGTGATCCACAGCCGCTTACCGAACGGGTGGCCCAGAGAGGAACAGAGAAGTCCATCAAGTTGGGAGAGAAATGTTCAGCGGGGCAATCAACATTGTCCTCAGCCTTCTTCTATGTGGGAGACAGTGCCCACACCTCTTTACCTGTCTACAGTGCCTGATGTAGTGGAGGCACAAAGCTTTGGAGGTCAATAGGCCTGACCCTGTCATTTACCACTGACCTGAGTCAATTTACCTACTCTCCTGTAGGCATAATGGGAACAATTGAAAGTTGTTGTGAAGATTAAATAAGCTAATTTATGTAAAATAGTCCTCCCAGTATCTGGCACATTTTAAGCATTTTTAAAAAGGCTTTTCATTCCCTTCAAACTTTATTTATATTTTGGGGTTCATATTGGCAGGCTACTTGGGGCTGGGAGTATATGTTTAATCCTTATTTAGATCATCTTAGATGTGTTTCCAAGAAGCAGAATGTTCCCTCTCTAACCCTTTCAAAGGGAAAACAGCTGCCCTGGAACTGATAAGTTCTACAATTACAAGGTTTGATAAATCTGCTCATCTAACTCTGTTCTCATTTTTCTTTTCTGATATGTGGGTCTACTTGCTGCTTTAACTGGGCACTGCATCCTGCCCAGCAGGATTTTTCAGTGGAGCATCTCTCTCATGAGCCGCTGAGGTCAAGAACTGTCTTATCATCTAGTATATGCCCAGGTCAGGTCTTCAGGAGCTGAGTGTGAGCAGCGTTCACGGGGCAGCCATTTCCTCCACTTTCCCTCTGCCCTCCATCCAACACCAAAGGGCTGAGGCAAATCAGGTCACTCTCTGTGCTTTGCTGGGAAGGGGCATCTTCAAGGCAGGAAACATCATTTGCTGTTTCCAAGGTGGATATTTTCATATTCTCAGAAATTTTCAGGCATTTGAAGGGATGGGTCTTTAAATCACACAGATGTAACACATTGAATGACTTTAGGCCTGACGTGTGGGAGAAACATCAAGGGGCCTGGTGTGACAGGAGAACAGGGAGCAGGGGAAGATCTGGGGTTGAAGAAGGAATCAGGCCTTGGAAAGACGCTGCCTCTTTCTCAGAGTGAGATGAGCAGCAGGGTCTGAGTGGAAGAGGGAGTGGAAGGTTTAGTAAGATCATCTGGTTTCTCCATTAAGATGAGGCTGTAAGGAGCAGGTGTAGACGCAGGGAGAACAGGTAGGAATTCTTGCAGCTCTCCAAGCAGATGCCCATGGCATGGGCAGGTTCAGAAGTGGTGAGGGGATGAGCTCCTGGTTATCACATGACAACAAGGCCTGAAGATTTGCCAATAGATTGTCTCTGGAGTGTGAGAGAAGGAGGGGAGGTGAGGATGAGTCCAAGCATGTTGGCCTGAGCAACTAGAGGGATGAAGCTGCCATTATGAAGACAAGAAGACTGTGGGAGGAGCTGGGGAAGATATTCAGGAGTTGGATTTTGGACATGTCAACTTTGAGATGCCTAGTAGACATCCATGAGGAGGGCAGTTCGATGTTTGGTTACACAGCCTGCAGGTCAGGAGAAAAGTTCAGACCCGATGTAAGAGTCTTCAGCATAGAGATACTTAAAGCCAAGACATTCAATGAGATTACCAAGGTGTGAGTATTGATAGAGAAGAGGTCCAAGCAGTAAGCTCTGAGGCACTCCAATGCTGAGAGGTCATGGTGGTGAAGAAGAGTCATGGAAGAATACTACAGAGGAATAGGCAATAAGCCAGGAGTCAAACTAGGGAGCCGAGGAAAGAACATACCACGGAAACAGGGAGTAATCAACTGTGTCAGACGGTGTTGATGGGGCAAGTAAGATGAGGACATAGAACTATTTCATTTAGCAACATAAAGGTCATTATTGAGTTTGATTAAGAACTTTTGATATAGTGCCCCATATCCAGATTATAAAACCAATATTATAGCTTGTTAATTTGTTTACATTTCTTTCTATCACACTGATAAGTTAATTTCTTAGACACAGGCAATATGATGTCTCACGCATTTCTGTGTCCTGGCATGCTCAATGAATATTTGTGAAATGAATGTGTAAATACACAAAAGGGAGTATCTTAGATATTGGCCTAGGATGCCTGTGTGGGGCTGCAATCACCCCAGGACTACTGAGCCAGAAACAGACCTCTACTAAAGATTGTGCTTGAATCACCCAGGGATATAGGTGACCATTTGTCCTATTCTTAATGACAGTATCATTCCATAAGTCTCATTTTTATATATCATCATCATCCTCATCATCATCATCATCATCATCATCATCCAATAACCAGATTCTAGCAATTCTTCCCTCATGTTTCATTTTAGAGTAATTCTTCTGCCTTTACTTACCAACTTCTTATACACCCCAACATTATAAACTCTCTAATACCATTTGCTATTGCTCAAGACTAATTGTCTTCATGCACTAACTTTCAAAGACCTATATATTATACTTATTATTCTTTTTGTGGCTTTAAAGGGTGCCTATCATTTAATCATTGAACTGGAGATATTTATTGAGTGAGGTGTGTGCCAGCTAGATGTTACTCTTTGGAGATACATGGTGAGCAAGTTAGACACAGTGACTGCCCTCAGGGAGCTTGCAGTCTAATGGGTTTATGTGGCAGAGACATTAAACAAATAACTACAATAAAGTGATAAATGGCATGAGAGGGAAAGTGGCCTCTTCATCCATGTTTTCCAGGGTTCTGTCCTAGGTCCTCCTTTCCTCACTCTCTATGTGCTCCAGGGTGATTTCTTTCACTGTCTTGGATTCCATTAATGACTCTCAAGTAGACATCTCCAGCTCAAATCTTTCTAAACACATCCAACCAATGTCTCTTGGGTCTCTTCTCTTAGGCATCTCAGAATCACTCTCACCAACAGTGTGTCAAAAACAGAAGCAATCATTCCCTGTCCTCCAACACACACCCACACCCAGGCTCTTCTGTGTTCTAAGCCACCATCATCTGCAGCATCACTGGGCCAGCTGCCCACCCCAACACCAGAGCTCTAGCTTGGGCTTCCTGGTTGACCTCATCCTATTGTTAACAACCTGTCTCTAGTTTTATTACTTGTTTCTCCTAAGCATATCTCAAATCCCACAGTTTTTTCTGCTGAAATTACCATTAAATTGCAACTGCTAAATTTTATTGGACCTTTATTATGTATCAGGCCCTGTAATAAATTCTTTAAATGTGTTTCCTCATACAACCCTCCAATACAATTGGGTAAGATCCAGTGAGTGCTAGCATTATTCCCACTTTTACAGATAAGGAGGCTGCGGTATAGAAAAGTTAAGTACTTTGGAGAGGATCGCACAGCTGGTAGGTGAAGGAGCTTTGCACTATGAACCTATGCCATTACCATAAAGCCCTTAGTTCAGGCAGCTGTCATCTCTCATCTGGATTTCTCCAATGGCCTCCAGCCATGCCCTTTTCTAAGCTTCACTTCACACCACAGTAAAATTATGTTCCTAAAGTTCTTTAGTTGCTCCCCTCTACCCTTAGGATAAATCCCATAGGCCATAATGCAGCTGTTGACATTGTTCCCCATGAACTGACCTCTGGTTACTTTTTAGGGCCTTCTCATTTCCTCCCTCCCCAACCCACCACACAGCCATAAAGCACTTTATTTAAACAAAAAAGCATTATTTATTCCAAAGGAAACATTTCATTATATGAAAAATAATTTTTCTTGTTTAATATTCATCTCCCTCTAATCTCCTTCCTAAATACACTTCCCCCCACTTATACTATTATGAAGTTTTTATTTTTAATTTTTTCCCCAAAGTTTTAGATCTGTTTTATTTTGAACTAATTTAGACCTACAAAAAAGTTGTAAAAATAGTACAGTTCCTTTATATTCTTCAACCAGCTTCCCCTAATGGGAACATCTTGTAAAACCATAGTACAATAATTAAAAACAAGACATTAATACTGGTATAATATTATTAAAGACCTTATTGTAATTTGATCCCTTTTTCACTAATAGCCTTCATTTTTTTTAGAAAAAGATAAAAATAGGACTGTGTTGGAGTGACTTGAATTTTTTTTTTTTTTTGAGAGGGGTCTCACTCTGTAGCCCAGGCTGGAGTGCAGTGGCACAATCTCAGCTCACTGCAACCTCTGCCTCCTGGGTTCAAGCAATTCTCCTGCCTCAGCATCCCTAGTAGCTGGGATTACAGGCACCTGCCACCATGCCCGGCTTATTTTTATATTTTTAGTAGAGATGGGGTTTCACCATGTTGGCCAGGCTGGTCTTGACCTCCTGACCTCAGGTGATCCACCCACCTCAGCCTCTGAAAGTGCTGGGATTACAGGCATGAGCCACCTGACTTGCTTTTTTATTGCTACATAATAATTGTAAGTATTCATGGGGCACATGTGGTATTTTGGTATAAACATATAACATATAATGATCAAATCAGGGTAATTGAGATGTCCATCACTTCAAACATGAATCATTTCTTTATGCTGAGAACATTTCAAATCTTCTCTTCTAGCTATTTAAAAATATACAGTAAACTGTTGATAACTATAGTCTCCCTACTGTGCTATCAAACATTAGGATTTGTTTCTTCTAACTGTATTTTTGCACCCATTAACCAACCTCTTTTCATTCCTCCCCATTACCCTTCCCAGCCTTTGGTAAACATTACTCTATTCTCTACCTCCATGAGATCAACTTTTTTTTTTTAGCTCTCACATCTGGGTGAGAATATGGAATATTTATCTTTCTGTAACTGGCTTTTTTCACCTAACATATTGTTTTCTAGGCTCGTCCATGTTGCTGAAAATGACAGGATATCATTTTTTTATGGCCAAATAGTATTCCATTGTGTATATATACCATATTTTCTTTTTCTATTCATCCATTGATAGACATTTAAATCGATTCTGTATCTTGGCTATTGTGAATAGTGCTGCAGTAAGCATGGAAGTGCAGATAGCTCTTTGATAAACTAATTTCCTTTCTTTTGGTCTATATCCAGCAGAGGGATTCTAGGTCATATGGTAGTTCTATTTTTAGTTTTTTGAGGACCCTCTATACTGTTTTCCATGATGGCTCTACTAATTTATGTTCCCATCAACAGTGTGCAAAGGTTCCCTTTTCTCCATATCCTCGCCAACACTTGATATCCTTTATCTTTTTGATAATAGCCATCCTAACAGGTGTGAGGTGATATCTCATTGTGGTTTTAATTTTCATTTCTCTGATAATTAGTGATGCTGAGCATTTTCTCATATACCTGTTGACTATTTGTATGTCTTCTTTTGAGAAATGTCTATTCAGGTCCTTGCTCATTTTATAATCGAATTATTTATTTTCTTGCTGTTGACGTATTTGAGTTTCTTGTATATTTTGGATATTAACCCCTTATCAAACATACGACTTGCAAATATATTCTCCCAATATATAGGACATCTCTTCACTGTATTACTTGTTTTCTTTGCTGCGCGGAAGCTTTATAGTTCGAGGTAATCCTGTTGTCTATTTTCACTTTTGTTGCCTGTGCTTTTGGGGTCATATCCAAAAAATTATTGCCCAGAAAAAGGTCATGTTGTTTTCCTCTTATGTTTTCTTCTTATAGTTTTATAGTTTCAGGTCTTGGTCTTAAATTCCAGTCATTAATCCACCTTTTTTTTGTTGGTTTGTTTTTTGTTTTTTGTGGATTTTTTGAGACGGAGTCTCCCTCTGTCGCCCAGGCTAGAGTGCACTGGTGCGATCTTGGCTCACTGCAACCTCCGCCTCCCAGGTTCAAGCGATTCTCCTGCCTCAATCTCCCAAGTAGCTGGGATTACAGGCATGTGCCACCACGCCCGGCTAATTTTTTGTAGTAGAGATGGGGTTTCACTGTATTAGCTAGGCTGGTCTCTATCTCCTGACCTCGTGATCCACCTGCCTTGGCGTCCCAAAGTGCTGAGATTACAGGCATGAGTCACCGCGTCCAGGCCATTAATCCATCTTGAGTTGATTTTTGTATATGGTGTGAAATGAGGGCCCATTTTCATTCTTCTGCATGTGGATATCCAGTTTTTCCAACTCCATTTATTGAAGAGATTCTCCCCATTGTGTGTTCTTGGTGCCTTTGTTGAAAATCAATTGACTGTAAATGCTTGGGTTTATTTCCGGCTAAAGCACTTTCTTTGGTTTAGCTCTGAGTCATCTCCGTTTTCCTCTGTTTAGGAAGTCTTCTTTTCACTGTGACTGACCCTCCTCCTTCACTTTTCCCACATTTTCTGGAAATATAATATTTTATCAGTTACGTTTCAGTTCAGAAGTTTTTTTTCCTGTAGGAAGCCTCCCTGATTCCCCAAGTCTGGATGAGATGGTGTGAGAGGCAGAGTACTGGCTCCCTGAAATGTCCATGTCATTAATGCCCCGTACCTGTGGATATATGACCTTGTGTGGCCACAGGACGTCGCAGATGTGATTAAGTTAAGAATACTGAGATGAGGAAATAATCTTAGATGATGGAGATGAGCAGTGTGATCACAAGGATCCCAATAAGAGGGAGTCAAGAGAGTCAGAATCAGAGGCGATGTGACTGTGGATGCTCCAGAAGCCGGAAAAGGCAAGAAAACATATTCTTCCATAGAGTGTCCACAGGAGCACAGCTCTGCGCACTCCTTGATTTGGCCTTGTAAAACCCATTTTGGACTTCTAAACTCCAGAACTATAAAATAATCCATTTGTGTTGTTTTAAGCCACACAATTTGTAGCAATCTGTTGCAGTAGCAACAGGAAACTCATACAGATGGCTTTCCCTGTGCTTCCACACCTTCCACACTCTATGTCTTCACACTGCAGATTCTATTTCAATAGCTCTATTACCTGCTCATCTCCTAAGTAGCCCATAAGATCTGTAAGAGAATGCACTGAATCAATCTTATGCAACTGATATTCTCAAGTACAAACATTGCTCTTGGAACATACCTGGTGCGAAATTAATATTTTTTGGATGAATGCTTGTCAAATGTGTGGAAATGCTATAATGGGTTTTCCAGGTCTCTCAGGGAATAATTATGAGGAGAAGGTAAGTGTGGTGTTTCTTTGTAGGCTTACCTCAATCTTAAGTATATATACTATATAGAAGGAGCAAAAGTTACTGCTTTTTCTCCACAGGATCATTCTTAGCTTGGTTTGCTTGGCTTTGCATGCCTGGAAATTGACACTTTAATAAAGTGCTTTCTTGTGTTTGCAATCCTGCAGGCACAAGATCCCTTGTTATGAAGAGCTTAAAATAACCTTTCTCAATTACTAGCCTCTCCTGCCTGAAACCTCAGGTTAGTGATGTCAAACAACTTACGATCGGCAGGTGACATACTGTCATTTGGGAGAGTTCTTAAAACTAGATATTCCCAAGCTAAGGCCTGGACCTCTAGCATCAGAATCTCCAGGAGAGGGATCTAGTTCTGCAGGTGATTCTGATGCGGATCCAAATTTGGGAACCTCTGAGACTCAACCCTACAGGAACGTGAAGTGCAGCTGTCACTTTGGCCACTAGATGGCAGGCTTTACTCTCCACCCTGTGGTTCCAGCACAGAAAACTTGTTACCCCACCCCACCCACCCCACCCCAAGGGAAATTTAGTATGCTTTGGGCCAAGTGCTAGAATAGATATTTTCGTATGCTTTATCCCATTGAGCTTCGCAAACACATTGAAAGTTAGGCATCATTATCCCCAATTTACAGATGAAGAAACTGAGGCCTGTGGGATAACACAGAAAGATCATATCCTTTCCATTTAACCATGCTGCCTTAATCTGTTTGGCTTAGACAATTAACTGTCTTGCCTGTAGGAGGAGTTCAGTGAATATTTGTTTAACACATTAACAGATAAACTTAAGCCTGAGAGCAGCACCAGGTGATATCTCTAATTTTCTTCCAAAGCAACTTTATTACAATAATTTATCTTTATTTCAGTTTTCATAAAAGGGCAAGGAGAAATAAACACGAGTTAAATGCATTGCCTTTTAAATTTCTTGGATGGTCTTTGAAGATGAATATGCAGAAGTCTAGTGGTGGGCATGCTGAAAAGATAATCATATTCAGGATATCCGGTGTGGCCACCGATACAACGTGGTCTTATGACACCAGAGGGAATGAGGCTCCTTGAGAGCTGTGGCTCAAAAATTGTGTACCTCCAAGCCAGGATGCTGGTCGGCATGTGGTGTATGTGTATCTCTCGTGTGTGGGGGAGGCCTGTGTGGTGTGTGAGTGTGAAAGGATGGGGGCCAGGGAAAGATGGAAGAGAGGGAGGACATTTGACCTTTCAGTCCTTGTTTCAGTGAGAACATCCAAATGTTATCCTTTTATGTATTGGTACCCCATATGAGATTCTCTTTGGAAAAATGGTTTCCGTGGCCATTAAGAGGCAGAAACTGTTGACCTACATCATTCTCCAGACTGATAAGCAATCGTATTATTTTGTGCAGAATTTTAATCTGCATTAGCAACATACATAGGCTCAACAAAACACTTTGAATGTATTCTTAAGATGTTTCAGTTAAGGTAAAAATGTTTAAGGTTTGTAGGAAAAAAGAAAATAAGACACAAAAACAATTACCATGAAAGTCCAAAAATGGTATAAATAAGAAAGCTTCAGACAGAAGTACTTTTAAAATCTACTCTGCTTTATTTTTTCTGTTAAAAGCCAATACGATCTATTAACACGAATGATGAAACTAAAAACGAGAAATCCCTCCTTTTTAGCAACTCTGTCCTGAATGAGGGACAGGATTATGTGACAAAGGACCTCATGAAGGTCTGTGAAATGCCCTGTATAATCCAGATCATTGCAACGGGAAAGTGACTTGGTGGGCCTATACGTGGGTTGCTGAACATTGCCTCAACCTCCCTCCTGCCACCATGCCCAGATTTTACAGGGACTTAGGAAGGAGACGTCATAAACAGTGGGATCAACTCAGTAAGCTTGTGTGATTAATACTATGTTTCCCTTTTTCAGTTGCTTAGCATCAAAAAGGAAAAAAATAAGGATTACAAAAAATCAATATCAAGCATAACATAGGATTGGAAACACAGCAATGGTTGGAACAAATTAGAAACACATTTTCATCATCTGACTCCAATAACAAAAGGAAACACCCTTTCCTTCTTTGGGAGCTGTAGCTCTCTGGAGTTTTCAGAAGTCCAAAGGGGGAGAAAATGTGGCATCCAGGTGAGGCTGTAACTGGATCCTGCCAAGTCTCTAATGGTCCCTCTGACACCCTTTCCCCTTAAGCTACACCCATCTTGTCTCTTCCCAGGACGCTGTGTCTTTCAGGGGCAGAAGGGGATGGTAGCATTATTCTGGAGATTTTGAACATCTGACAAACCTCCCCTGGTAACTTTTCAGCTGCCTTCCTGGCCCTTAGGGTGAAAGGGGGCAAAATCAAGACCCTTATATTTTGGAGCGATTTTTAAAAACTTCACCAAACAGTTTTGTTAAAATAGATATTTATTTTTCAGCTTTCTTTTGTTCTCCGGTGTTTACACGCTAAGTGTACACGCTTGCATATTCTTGCATATTTCACAATATTCTTTAAAAAAGCTGTTCGGTTTCTTGTGACAGGAATTCAGACCTGGCTTCTGAGCTGTGGCACAGCAGAGGAAAGGCAGCCAGCACGGGATCTGAAACAGCCCGAGGGGCCTTCCCTCATTAGCCCTTTTGATACCCAGTGAAGAGTCACTCTGTCTTTACAACATCTTATTTTCTTTTTACTTGTAGCACTGAACTCTGGAGGTAATGAGATATCATTGTCACACTCTCTCTCTTCCCCCTATTTAAATGTGCATTCTGTGAAGGTGGGAAGCTTAAACAGTGCCTGGTATATAATAATTGATCAACAAATATTTGTTGAAAAATGGGAAGATACTTATTTAGATAGTGAAGAGCGTGTGGGGGGTGGGCAGGATTGCTGCTCCGGGTGCAGTCTGGACAGCTAGGTATTAACCAGCTCAGCGAAGGGTCAGCAGGGACAGCCTTTTATACCCTGCCCTCTTGGTACCCTAGTTCTTGTCTGGTATTGAGAAAGAATGAGGTCACAAGAAATAATTGAAGGGTGGTGAATGTAGAGGACTTTATTGAGTGGTGGAAGTGGCTCTCAGCAGAAAGAGGAACTGGAAAGCGGGTGAAGTGGGAAGATAATCTTCCCCTGGAGTCCAGCAATCCCTAGCTGAACTCCTCTCCGACCATAGTCTCCAACATCCAGCTGTTTCTTCTCCTCTTGATGTTCAGACACTTCTCTCTTCTGTGTGTATGACTGCTGAGTCTGGGGTCTGGGGTTCTCATGGGTACAGAATAGGGGATGGGATGGGCCAAAAGGCAACATTTGGCCAGGAAAACAGGGATAGTTCTCACTTTGGGCCACGGTTCTAGGCTTAAGGGTGGAGCTCTCGTCAGGAACTCTGCCCTCATCTACCCAGTATTTCCCTGCCTCCTGGCCTTATCAATGTTACCTCCTGGACTTATCAATGTCACCTCTTCCTCAAGTTCCTAGTGTCGCCCAGTCCAAGTCAATGACTCAGTAGACTAATCAGCACCCCTTTCTCTCAAATTGTCAAAAGCTGTTCAGAGTTATTGAAGACACTCAATTTGCTGCAGTTAGGGATGCAGAAACTTGGATGAATAAAAAAAGTTATCAGATTTTAACTTAAGACCCTAATTGTTAGATCTTTATTTTCTTTAAGGCCTTTGGAAAAGGAAATAAAAAAATTTTAAGTACATATAGATGGCATGAAGAGGAGATGCAAAGATTTAGGTCTTTGAGAAGGAAGTGGATTTTTTAAGTGTTAAAAAAATGATCATTTTTAGTCTAAAGGCACTGAGTGCAAGGATAATTAAGCAAGTAAGTCTCACTTTTTGAACTCAGAAAGTGATAGTTCATTGACTTAATGGATTTTCAACTTAGCAAAATTGCCTTTTAAAAAATAACTAATGCTGTCTTTCTCCTGAGAAAAGCTTTTTTTTTCCACCTCAGTTTTTTCATAAGCCCAAAAGTATTTTTGCATTTAGGCAGGCCTTTCTATGTGGATTTTGGTGTGAATGTAGATAGTTCTTAAGTTTCTTTCTAAGCCCAAATTACCGCTCAGTTATTTCTTTCATACAAACATGTTTTGAGTTGAACCACTAATTTTTACTTATAATATCTAATTTAGCTAAAGTAACTTCACAGACCCCTTAAAACTTGCTCTATAAAAGTGGGAATACTGAAAATCACTAAGTCACCATGGGGCAAAGGGCATAGAATATGCTAGAAGTGACACTTGCCTGGTTGTAATTTTGGCTGGCCCTGACTTGCATTGCATGTCAATTGCAGGAGTTTGTTACCTACCTTGGAGGGTTTCGATGGGGAAGATCCCTGCAAGCTGCAGGAAGTTCTTTGGACCAATGATTAACCAACCGCCCTGGCACCTTCCTGGCAATGTTGTATTCTTGCCAAGAGGTGGGGAGCTTCCAGGGATCACTGGGGCACACAGAAGAAAACCTGGGAAAATTGAAGCAGAACCCCTGAGATGTGGTTGACCAGATATATGCCCTGGCATCCTGGCTCACGGGATAGGAAAAAAAATAACCTGTGTGTGTCTACAAATTGTTTCAGATCTGAAGAAAACACGATGATAGATGCCTTTATATACTTTCTGAAAAAGAAATTCCTCAGTATTTCGCTTACATATCTACGACACTGTTGGGAAAGTTCATAATCATAATCATAGCCACAGAGAGACTGTGGATGTTTAAATTCTGTTCCTGGTCAATCTGAGTGTTCTGGAAGGAAAGGAGATTATTTCTGAATGCATGTATTTCTGCATTTCATATCTAGATATTAATTCATGCTGTGATCAAGCAAACCCTCTCTGGTTCTTATGAATACCTTATATTTATTTGGGGGCTTTTTCCTCGAGGAGGTTTTGTTACAGTAAGCAGCTAGTCTGGCATGAGCAAGACCCGAGAGGGCTCTCCCACCCTGCCCCAGGAATGTCAGGCGACATCAGGTGATGGTCTGGCTGTTGTTAATTGTCTCTCTAAAATAATAATTTGTCACAGTCAGTGCCAGGGAAAGGCAGTTTTCCTATGATAGAAAAAAACCTGAAACTAGTGATCAGCAGTTTCCTGATAAGATCTCAGGAGTTGGGCAGTGGGCTCCAGCATGTGCATTAAGAGGTAAAATTACGGAGTTTAACCGGTCTATGATGTTCCATTGACATTTGACTGGTACGGGAAGAATGCCTCAAGTGAGCATGCGTACAACTCCGTAAACACACTGCACTTGCTCACCTCCCAAGTGCCAGTAGGTCACTGCACATCAAACGGCCCACAGCCAAGGGAAGAATCAGGGGAGAAGGAATGCAAGACAGCAGAGGGGGCCTTTTGATCACAAGTCAAAGGTCAAACCACACACTTGTCCTTCAAGTTGACTGCTTGGCCCTCTTACAAGTATACTTTCTTTCCTTTTTTTTTTCCTGCTTGAAAGCTTTTAATACACTTTCACACCTGCTCTAAAACTTGCCTCGGTCTTTTCCTCTGCCTTATGCCTCTCGGTCGAATTCTTTCTTCTGAGGAGACAAGAATTGAGACTGCTGCAAACCCATATGGATTTGCTGCTGCTAACAGTATAATTATTTTATTTGAAATGTTCACACCCTTTCATCATATTACAGAAAACAGACAGGCAATATCCATATAACTCTCCTCCCATCACCCACTTTAGTCCCATCTTCCAAAATAAGCAAACGATAGCCTTAAGTGGACATTATCATCAGTAAGAATGGAAGCGGAGGGAAACATGTTTACGTAATGGGACAAGCACTGGACAACAGCTAGGGAAAATGATATGACGCCTTACTGCTGCTAGCCAGCAGCGTGATGTTGGAGGAAGGTACATTTGGGGGTCATAATTTCCTTACCTACAAAATAAGAAAGGTAGGATGTGTATGACCTCTTCAAGCTCAAATTCCAGGATTGGGGTTCAGAGAGCAGCAGAAAATGGCTGAGACCCTTTTTGGGGACAGTCTCCCCTCACACTGGGGATTCTCTTATTTTTCTTCTCAGGGAAACAATAAGCATATTGTGGATTGTAATAAAGAACATTCAGCAGATCGTCATTTTGTCATCACTGTGAATACAGCTTCTGAAAGGAAAGGGACAGAGAAAGAGAAGAAAGAGACTAAAACAAGGAAAAGAGTTTCAATAAGAAAAGAAGATGAAATTTATGCCAAGTTCAGAAACTCAACTGACCATCAAAATGTACACTCATGGTGTATGGATAGGTTAAAAAAATGAAACATGGTACATAATTTTTAAAAAGGAAACAATATTTACATATAATCCAAATCAATCTACATGTTGTTTTATTTAAAGGATTCCCCAATCCAGAGTGCTTGGGAATAAGAGTTTCTGGATGGCCAAGTTTACCCAGATACCTAAAGGTTAGTTAACCTTTTAAATTTTGTAATTTATTTTTAATGGGAAGCTTTCTAAAGTGTACATTTCCTTGTCTTATGAGACAGAGTAGATTAAATGGACCATTTGATCATAATTAGCCCTTGGGAATATAAGTGTCTAGTGCTCAGTTCATAGTTATAGACTCAGATGTAGATACAGATTGAATAGCTTGTGTGCTGAAGGCTCACAGACACAATTGTGCTCCTGAAATGTGTTTGTGTTTTTGTGATTTGTGCTTTGGAAATTCCCTGCTATCAATTTGCATCACAGTCATTTGACTGCTTCTCATAAAGAAAGTGTGGCCTGAGGCTACACCAGCTAAATGAATTCCTGAGGAGTTGAGCATAGCTGCCTCTCAGAACATTTAGTGATCTAATGAAGGCAGCTTTTCTAATGATTGCTGTTAGGTCCTTTTGCTTGTAAGCACTGTTCAGTACATGGTTGTTCACATCCTGGACCACAGGCTCCTAGTCCGCATGGGCCACCCCTTCTCTCTACGATGTCACGTGTTATACCTCTTTACAGTCACTTCCCCCAGTGCTTTCAGCTCCCAGGTCTAAAACTGCCCTAATAGAAAAACCAATCAGGGTCCTCATCCCTTCTGGTCAGCAAATTAACCAGCTGCCATGTGTTAGTATAATCTTCAGGTATTTGACTAAAACATTTGGCTTATTGGCCACTGAATATTTAAGAGCCTTGTTGCTAAAGAGGCAATTAAAATGATTAACAAAACGTATCTTTCCTATATCAGCCATTATTATAGTTCTACACATGAACTGTACTTGTTGGGTTATGATATATATTGCTTCTTCCCCAAATATAAAAGGTTTTCCCTCTATCCAATGGGTTCTTGCTCCAGTTGTCAAGCCAGGCCCCCAAGGTTCGAGGAGGTGGAGAGGGGTGGACAACAGGATAATAGTGATGTTGCTGCTCCTTACAGCGGAGCCTGGCACCCATGGGAAGAAATAACAAACCCAAGTCACGCGGCTGATAAGAAGAAGCAGATTTGGGATTATTTCACTAACCTCTGGGGTGTAAATTTGCCTTAGCATAAGCTATGAGTTAAAACCAATGGAATCGCTACAATAACAACAGATTCAACGCAGTGTCTATTAGAATTAATGATGTTTTCCCTTGTTTCTTATTGTTTACTCACAGTCAGGGAAGTACTTGGTTTTGCTGCCTGCATAAACATGATATTGGAATTCTTTTAAATTTATTATTTAGTTTAAAGCTTTCTATCAGTTATTATTTTTTGTTCATGTGTACTTCAGCTCCATATAAATTAATTTCAAATTTATCGTATCTTGCTACTTGCTTCTTTCAATTTTTACTTATATATTTACTTCGTCCAGGGCACTAATATAACAATCCATTTACACGTGTTTTATAGCATGACTGGCTTTTTAGGTACCCGCATTTTCTGAAAAGCAAGATTGTTATTTGCATTTATAGTATCATATAAAAGATGTAGGATTGTATACATCAGTAAATTTGCTGCATTTTATATTTATTGATATCAATATACTTCTTTCTATTCCTATGATTTTATACCTTTTGCCCAGAATGTTGGAATATTGGTGATTATGATTTTTGTATTGGTTCTAATAAGTAATATACCATATTTTTATGAGTAACGTAGTATTTCTCCAGTAAAGCCACCATAAAATCACTTTCAATCCTTCCGTTTGATGAAAAGTACTTAATTTTTCCCCAAAAGTTCTTCATAAAATCTAGAGGTACCTTGTGCATGGCATGTGTTCTGTGTGTCCATAAACTATAAATAGATGCAGATGTTACTATCTTATGTAACATCTTTATTTCATCAAGGTTTGTTTAGCACCTTCTGAGTGATGGCTGTGAGCCTCACTTCTACTTCAGCAGCAGGGTGGTTCAGAGCTCCTTCTAGCACATCTTGAGAAGTGATGCTCAAATGAGCTCACAAAAGACATGTATGTGTGAGATTTTCCAGGCCCACAAACGGTCACTTCTCATATTTTATCATCAAACTTCCACCATTGTTTTTTCTTAACCAGATAACTTTTATAGTCGTGATCCCCCTATAACCTTAGCATTTTAAGTAAGTCATCCACATGTGAACTATTACCCAACAGAGGAAGAAGAGGAAGAGGATCGTTTGCCCAAGACCATCTTTGTCACCATGTGATTTGGGATCTTAAGTAGCCACAATGTGTGATGACCACTTGCATTTCATGATTTTTAAATTCTTATTTTAAATTCACTTTCATTTAACAAACTTTTGTGTTTATTTAACTATTTTTACTCCTGGTTCAAATTCAGGCACACTCAGAAGAGGAAAAGAGTGGTTTGTTTTTATGATGTTAGTATAACACAGTACAGAAATGTCTCATTTATTTATAACTTGAGATTTATACCACCATCTAATTCCAAAAGGAATTTGAGGTGGTACATGGAGATGTTGACTTTGCTCTTATCTGAGTGCCTTAAAATGTAATTTATGCTGGTTGTTGTGTGCCATATATCAGCCCCTTCTTGGCACTTGGTGATTAATGTCTGTGAATGGAACAAAACTCACACTGAAGGTATAAAACGTCCTCTCATCTGTGAGGTCTTGGCAAGCACTGAGAAAACTGCAAGAAGAAATAATTTGAAGTTGCACACTAGGCGCAAAAGAGTCGAATGGCTCTTTAAGAGGAACTTCAAAGGATAAAATAACTCTTTTTTTTTTTTTTTTTTTTTTTTGAGACAGAGATTCACTCTTGTTGCCCAGGCTGGAGTGCAGTGGCGTGATCTCAGCTCATTACAACCTTTGCCTCCTGGGTTCAAGTGGTTCTTCTGCCTCAGCCTCCTGAGTAGCTGGGATTATGGGCGCCCGCCATCATGCCTGGCTAATTTTTTGTATTTTTAGTAGAGATGGGATTTCGTCATGTTGGCCATGCTGGTCTTGAACTTCTGACCTCAGGTGGTCCACCCACCTCGGCCTCCCAAAGTGCAGGGATTACAGGTGTGAGCCACCATGCCCGGCCGATGAAATCTTTTTAAAAGGCATCTCTACTAGAAAATGGTTAATGCCCCCCTCCCTTTGTACTCTCTGTGTATGCAGCACCCAATCTTTGGTGCCCCTCTGGGTTTCTGTCCTGTTGCCTCACTCCTGGTGAGCTTTAGGAACCAGGTCACACATTTACATATTTGTCTTTGCACATTGTCACATGGAAAAACTCTGACAAAATAAGTTAAACAAGTTTAACATTGATAAACAATGCAACTTTTGTTTTAATCTCTCTTTCTGACTTGGTTTCTCACATCATCCATCGGGAAGTAAAATAAGCAAGAAGTGGGGAAGATGAGGACGGAGGAGGAAGGAACAGCTGAAGCAGACATTTTTGTTTGGTGTTTCATCAGGTGAGTGACTGACCGCACATTTAATTGGCTGGCAGATGGCTTGATGACTGTTTTTCAACCCAATTACCTGGATGTTTGGGCTGAGCAATTTCCCTTGGCAAAATCGTGAAGTAGTTTTGAAGCTGCATTCACTGCTCATTCAGTTTCCTTTCTGTGCTGCCCTCCCTCATACCTTTGTGTTTTCCTCTGGGTACCTTTCTGGGAGCACAGCCTGCCTCTGGAGGATCCAGGGTGGGACACACAGAAGGGAGAGTTCTAGAAACAAAAGGAAGACCAGGTCACGCAGAGGTGCAAGATCAGAGGCTCCCCTCTGCAGAGACTGGGGAGCCACAGCCTTCATCACCTGGGTGGGGACCGACAGGCAGTGGACACTGCGGACCCGGCTCTTGCCTTCCTTATTTGCACCTTCGAGGGGTTCCAAATCTGAACCACTTATGCTTATTAAAAAGTCCTTTTCCTTGCCTCTACTGTGGACCAACTAAATTCCTAATCTCTCTGGGTAAGACCCAGAAATCTGAATTTTAAACAACCACCTATGGTGATTTGTGTGGACATGAAATTTGATCCCTGGTGGACTCTCTCTCATCTAGATGATCTCTTAAGACTCAGCTCTAACCTTCTATAATTCTAAGGCCAATTGAATTTGACTCACTTTATTCTCCATAAGGAGAAGCCCTAGGCCACAGATGTACAGCAGGAACTCTCCGAGAACCTTATCCTCATCAGCCTTCAAATTTGCAAACATCTTCCTCAGCACGTCATGCCTTGGCAGGCACTGTGTGCAGGTGTGGATGGGTCACATTGCCCTCCCTGTGGAGCTGGGAACAAAACAGCGAGACTCCACTGGGGGGCTGGTCCAAATGCAGCCTCGTAACAGACTCCTGCTCATGGGCACGAGGGCACCAAAGACACTTAGGAGGGGCAGAAGGAGGCACCCCGCTGATGGGCCCGCCAGCAAATTCCATGGCAAGGAGAGTGGCAGCATTAGAGAGAGGCAACAAGATGGAAATGAGGTCAGGCTGGAGAGAGAACATTCTGGATGACATCATGGTTGCCAGGAAGCTGGGGAAAGAAGCCTGCTTGTCCAGACCACGCCAAGAGTCTAAAAGGGTCAGAGGCAGGGTCAGCCGATCCCAGAGGGAGTGCAGATACTCTCAGAATGAGCTCTGGTGCTGGGCTTCTGGGGCGCTCTGGGGATGCAGGAATAACCTGCTACCCTGAGAAATTCATTGACGCAAAGTTCTAGAAACACAGCCAGCTCTCTGAGAGGAGCCAGGTCCTTTTATACAGATCCTTCTTTTCCCCCATGGCTCACTCAAAACAAAATCTAACTCCATCTCCCTGGGCCTCAGTTTTCTCATCCGTAAGATGTAGGTGTAGATAATCCCCACAGTATCCTCCAGTCCTATGTTTCTATGGAAACTAAGCAAAATAAATAACACAGGAAAATATAAAAAGACACTGTTAAGCAAGATAGAGTGAAGGTAGAATTTTCTGGAGAGGTAAAAGCTTGTAAAGGGCAGAAGGAAGCCTTGACCACAGAGGTGGTGAGCAGCAGGCCAGATGTGCAGCAGGGATAGGCAGGGGTGGTTACAGGTCCAACGTACACACTTTGGATTTGGCCCCATGGAGAAGCTAGGAGGAAGTGGGGGCTCACGGTTCACCGTGAGACCAGCTGAGGTCAAGGTACAGGCAAAACTATTCAAGGCAATCACTGCTCAGAGGATCCTCCAAATAAAATGGCTCATCTGCCTCAATCTGCTTTCATGGCTCCCTTGTTTCTTATATAGCTTTTTTTTTTTAATGCCTATTCATTAAAAGACTTCAGGGAATATTCACTTTGCTCAAATCCTCAGTGATGGCGAGCATCAAGCTTTCAAATACCAAGCAAACTGTCCATGGCATAGTTTGTTTTTTTTTTTAAGACTAAATAAATTGAAAGAAAATCCAATGTACATGTTCCATTCTGCAACCCCAAGTCTCCTAGTGCCCCTCAGTTCCTCAGCCTGCCTCCTGCGTCTGAGTGGAGACCGTCTTTAAGGGGAACTGTCGCAGGTGTGATACACCATCCCTAGCTAGGAGCCCTCCCAGTCAGGAGGAGGGTGGCTCCTTCAGCAGAGACAACAGCTCTAGAGTGTCCCAGATGAGTGCCATTTCCAATGCATCTTATTTCCCATGTACCTAGAGACTCTCTCAGGAATGGGGCCACCTCACAGAGTCGCACACACAACCCTTCTTTCAGAGGTTGGAATGCAGAAAACCCAGCAGCACCAGCTCTCTCTTCAGACAAGGTAATAAAAACCTCTTTTAAATCTCACGCTTATTCCTCTGTAACTCCTGGCAATAGGCATGAATGATCCTTCACTGAGAGATTTGTTTTTATCTATCTTGGGATTGAAGAGATGTCCAGGTTGGGCCCCTCACACCATACGCTCCCACTGGAACACAGGAGTGACTTGCTCAGGGAGGCAGCCCCCAGCCCAGAGGCTCTGCCCCTGTCTCCTGTCTCTGATCCCCAAAATGGGTGTGAGAAGAGTGAAATGGGAAAGTCACTTCTTCTCACTGGTTTAAAACTCTTATAGCAAAGAGGGGCTACTTGTACTTTTACAGCAACTGAATAGCCAATACTTACTGCACAGAACACAGGACGCATTTATTCTTTAATTTTCTTAATCAAGGATGGTTGCTGAACGAAGGTTGTGGGAGCTTAAGCAGCCCCAAAGCACCCCCTCACTTGTAGTAGACTGTTTTTGGAAAAAAAGAAAGCAAGACCTATTTGGTGTTTTCTTCCTGATGTGAACTGAAAAGCAGGCTTGATCCTTCTAAATACTGGCCAAGTCATTCACCTTTCTTCAATTCTGTACTAATTTATCGAGTGTACTTTATTTTAATTTTTATTATTATATCTTTCATTTCCGCATTTATAGTAGGTTCTTTTTTGGTGCTACTTGTACTTGTTTCATTTCTCCTTGTTTGTGTTTTATGCAGTCTTTTTCTTGTTAAAAGAAGTTATGCCTCATTTATCTTTTTGAACACATTTAGCCTACATATTTGAAGGTTTTGCCAAAAAATTCTAAAAATTAAGTCTGGAGTAAATTCATATTTTGATGGTTGATTTTCTTGGCTGTCTCTTTTTGTATTAGATTGCATAATGCATCTGTCTCTCTCTCTCAGACTAGCAGATTTGCAATTGCTTCCTCCTGGCCCTCTGAGCCTCTGGGATTAAGAGGATTCAGAGCATTTTCCCTAGCTGTTGTTTCAGATGATAGTTTCAGATGCCTGTTCCACTGTGATGTTGGAGATGGAAGATCCTCTCACTTGGCCAGCTGGCAACATGGTTTACTATCGCATTCTGATGAAACTAAGAGCTGCTCTCCAAAACCATCTCTCTAGGGGACATTTGTCGTGCTAGTTTTTCCTTCTTTAGTTTCTTTTCATGATTAGGGAGAGCCCCTCCTCAGCTCCTGCCTTCAAACTGCGAGCCTGGCCCTTGCCCTGTGTTTGATGGAGAACTCCTAGTCCTCTTTACCCAACAGAACATTATCTCTTGGTAGCCACTGCCTGCTTCCAGACTCAGGGCCTCCTGGGCTCCTGGTCTCAGCCACCTCACCACTTTGCATCTCTGTTCCATTTCTGGTGCAGGAAGACATTTATTTTGTTGATTCTGGCTCAAGTTTTTTGTTCCCTTTTGAACTATGTTCCTGTCATCACTATATCTCACTTATTACTATATGTGTGACCTCAAAGTGTGAACACTTGGATATAACTGCAAAAATATGATACTATTTCTGCAAAATTTAATTTTTAACTTATGCAGAATTCTGCTGTGGCTTGATGCATTTCACAAATGTTTGTCAGTTCCTCATGTATGCGGGTCATTGTTCTAAGTTCTAGTGGAGCAGCGGGGAGAGGTGGTATGAAGCTTTTCGACTTCCAGATGCTTTCGATTTAATCAAGGATTAACTGTCACACTCAAAGAACTATAATGCAGACAGTGCCCATCATCTTCTGAACCCAAATCAGAAGGCGTGGTCTGACTGTAATCAAGCAACTTGAACTTTCCAGTTTGTTTCTCCAGCTGCAAAATGGCAACCATAACATCTACTACTTTGGGTCGTTTTGAGGATTAAATAATATAATAGAAATAAAACACTTAGAATCTGGCACAAAGAGAGCACTCAATGATATTAACTCTGCTTATCTTAATAGACACTGTCTCAACTTTAAGCATCATGACATATATGCATACGTATATATACACACATATAATATATGTATATGTATATGTGTGTATGTATGTATATATATATAGAGAGAGAGTAGTTTCTTAGAAACAAAATATTTTAAGTTTTTTGTTTTTTTTGAGATGGTATTTCGCTCTTGTTGCCCAGGCTGGAGTACAATGGTATGATATCGGCTCACTGCAACCTCTGCCTCATGGGTTCAAGTGATTCTCCTGCCTCAACCTCCTGAGTAGCTGGGATTATAAGTGCACGCCAACACGCCCAGCTTATTTTTGTATTTTTAGTAGCGATGAGGTTTCAGCATGTTTGGCCAGGCTGGTCTCGAACTCCTGACCTCAGGTGATCTGCCTGCCTTGGCCTCCAAAAGTGCTGGGATTACAGGCATGAGCCACCACTCCTAGCAAAACAAAATATTTTTATATCTTAAATTTTTGTCTCTTTAAATTCTTGTTATTGAACTGTGATAGAATGGGCTTTTCTTTCCCCTGGACCACCTATATTTTGATGTTTCTTCACCTTGCCCAGGAGGGATTTTTGCAGCAGAATAATGCATCCATGTTATGCACGAGAGAGATTTGTTTGTCTTGAAAGTGTTCTGCTTTAAAGAAGGTAAGAACTCACCATCTCCTCCTTGAATGAAACTAGGAATGGGTTTCCAAGGGCTCAGACACAGGACCAGCAACAAAGGAGGTTCTAGGGGTGGACAGAGAGTAGAAAAAGAAAGGAAGAAAGGAAACCAAGGGAGAGGAACTTATGGATGCTCATCTGAGAAGGCCTCTGCATGTCTGAGAAGTGACCCAGTGAAAAGATATTTTATACCAGCCTCTGTACTCTGAGAATATTTGTGATTGGCGATGAGGGTGAGTGTGATGGGATTCTTCTGGTAATGGGCTATCCTTGAGTTCACTGTTGAAATGGTTGAGTGATGCCCATTTTTTCAAGGGTAAAACCTTGGCTGAAAGCTTGATTCCCTGGGATACCAGATATCCTGGGATGCCCTAGATCACTATAGTGATAGATAGGAAAGCTAATTATGAAGACTTGTGAGAAAATAGTGCCTACACCAAACATTTCCCTAACCCATGTATAGATAGTTTGGTCCAAGAGCATCCTGGGAAGGGTGGGGACATTTTACATCCAACGTCTTAAGGCAATGGAAGGACATGGTATTTAAAACAGACACTCTTCTGGAAAGTCTAAGATGAGTGGAGCCCAGAGCAGGGTAGATGCTGTGCAAGTCATTGGACAAGAGAAAAGCTTAAGAGTGATTCCTTCCTGATCAGAAAGGGCCCGTGGACATTGTGCTCAAGAGATATTCATTTTATTTTACTTTATTTTTATTTAGTTCTGGGATACATGTGCAGGATGTGCAGGTTTATTATTTAGGTAAACGTGTGCCATGGTGGTTTGCTGCGCCTATCAACCCATCACCTAGTTATTAAGCCCTGCATACATTAGCTATCAATCCTGATGCTCTCTCTACCCCGTCCCCCTGAAAGACCCCAGGGTGTGATGTTCCCCTCCCTGTGTCTATGTGTTCTCATTGTTTGGCTTCCACTTGTAAGTGAGAACACGTGGTGTTGGTTTTCTCTTCCTGTGTTAGTTTGCTGAGGATGATGGCTTCCAGCTCCATCCATGTCCCTGCAAAGGACATGATCTCACTCCTTTTTATGGCTGGCTAGTATTCTACGGTGTATAAGTACAACATCTTCTTTCTCCAGTCTATCATTGATGGGCATTTGGATTGATTCCATGTCTTTGCTATTGTGAATAGTGCTGCAATAAACATACTTGTACATGTACCTTTATAATAGAAAGATTTATATTCCTTTGGGTGTAATGGGATTGCTGGGTCAAATGGTATTTCTGGTTTACATCTTTGAGGAATTGCCACACTGTCCTCCACAAAGACATAGTTTAAAGTGCATTCAGTAATACAAAAGCGAGATGATGACATGCCAAGCACTTTTTATTTTATTTGTCTCATGTTTATAACCACAAGCAGAATGTTGGTTGATGGCCTCTTTTGATGATTAAAATGAGAAGGCTGTAACAGAGATAAAAGACTTGTGCACATAGCTAAGTGCTGTTCGGATCATGTCTATCAAGTCAAGATCATCTGGGGGGGCACAGGAAAAAAAAAGGAACCTTTAACATCATTGGGATGGATTTAGAGAAAAACGTTAACAGCCAGCTTCGTTTTTCTCAACCTCGGTGTCATAGCAATAATTGTTTGTATGTGCTGAAACTCTTGTGAGTTAAAACAGCTCTCATGAGCAGCCACCTTATTTCAGCAGAAACCAGATAGTGTTGAGATTCATTTTTGAATGTTGTTGTGGATTTTTCTTTTTTCTTTTTTTGAGACAGAGTCTTGCTTTGTCTTTCAGGCTAAGAGTGCAGTGGCACAATCATGGCTCACCATAGCCTGGACTTCCTGAGCTCAAGTGATCCTTGCACCTCAGCCTCCTCAGTAGCTGGGACTACAGGTGTGCGCCACCATGCCTAGCTAAATCACCTTCCGGAATTTTGAATGAATATTGCCTCCCTGCCCAGGAAGAACTGGAATGCTCATGGATTGCTAGGGTGGACGCAGGCTCATGGGAACGGGGTTGAGGGGTGCTGGGTGGTCTGCACATGTGGCTTCAATGTTTAGGTTCAGTTTTATGTTTCTCTCCAAGAGTTTTAAATGTAAGTTAAGACCCACTCAAAATGAGGCATGGCCATTGCAGTCAGTCTAAAATAAAGGAGGGAAATTGGAAATCATAAGCGTTTGTGTTCAGAGAAATAGGTCAGAGGTCTTAAAACGCCTGGCTGTGCGAAACCCAAACAGAGCAACAATGAGATGCTTTGGGCCAAGCCCAGGCTCGGAACAATCTGTGTCTGGAATGGTTCAGATTTTGTTCTCAGAATTTGTCTGTTTTTCGGCATTACCCCAAATACCAATACAATGTCAAAATAGAACCAAATTCTCCAATTGGATGACCAAGGCTTCCTATAGGGAAGAAGGTAATTTTCCCCTTAAGAGTTTTAGCTGACTGATCCTTCATAGCACCTGACTCAGGTTACAAAATTCATACAATCAAGATCTAAAAACAGATTTCTTTTCCATGTTACTTTTCCTTATCTAAGTGCTGCAACCCACTAAAAACAGCAATTTGTTAATTTTCTTAATATCTTCCATTTTCCTCTTCACAACTCCATTTTACATCCATGATGCTTAGTTTTTTTCAGTGATGCCTTAAATTCTTACTGCTTGCTTCATTTGAATATTATGACATTTAATGAAATCTTTCTCATCAGGTTGATGGATTTCTTTGTTCCTGTTTCTTGTCCCTTTCATAATATGTCATTTTGGAAAATTGGACTTTAATGTTTTCTAATTCTTCTTTTTAGCACTGTTTGCTATCTCATGTTTTTAGAATGGTACTTTTACCACTTCTCACGTATTGCCAAAAAGAATCAATTAACATTTTCTCTAGATCTCATCTTGGAAATAAAAAGATAAATACATTCTTCCATGCTAAAAAATAGAACAGAAGATGGTCCTTGTGCTCATCCTGGTCAATTCAGTTTCTGGGTCTGTTGAGAGAAAATTAATGGACAAAAGAAGGCTATTAAGAAAAGAATATAAAGAATTACTTTTTAGAATTAATTAAGTAATGCAGGAGAACATCATGTGGTAACTAGATTATTGAGAAATACTATTTTTACCGACAGACTATATAAAACTCTGACACTTATAAGAATACTGTCTTTTCTGAATGGAAGGAAGCACAAATGCTCTTGGATGCATTTGAACAGACTTGTACTTCTTATGCTCATAGATAAATATCTGCTTGCAAATGTTCTCAAAAGTAATTATTAAAATATACGTTGAAAGAATGAGGGTCATGTTACATGAAATTCCAATATCTTCCTCTGTGATGACATCTCAAAGTCTTTAGAAAATTCTTTTGATTTAGAGTCTTTAGAAAATGCTTTGCCTTATAGCAACTAACAAAGCCTTGGAATAAATGCTGAGATGAAACCAAACTGCTGCAAAGTAACAACATTAATGAGACACGGTCTGCTTACTTTTTCCTCTGGAGTATCATTATTTTAATACTGGAATTTTCAAATCAATTTCTTTTTTGATTCCAAGCACCCAGAAGCTATAAAATCAGATATTAGCATTGGGGAAGATTTATTACAAAAGTTATATATTGAATTATCTATTCTAAGAGACCTGAAATAGTCAGATACTTCAGTGAAATTTTTGTACAATTATCTTGGAGATTTTTTTGTTTGCTTGTTTGTTTTGTATAAAATCAACACTAACTATTTCATCTATTTAAATATGTTACAGTCTAGCAAAAACAGGCTTAGAAATCTTTCCATCATTAATAAACACACATATCTACTTGAAAATCGTTAGTATCTATGAGATCTCCCACTCAAGTATTTTAAAGTAATATAGGACTACATTGTCTTTGTGAAAAACTTAGACATTATGGATTAAGCTAGTGTTTCTCAGCCCTCCACTTTCAGTACTGGCTCTCTTCCTAGAGTTAACCAGTGTTATCAGTTCTTTGTATATGATTCCAGATCTTTTATTTCTTCTATGCATTTTCATCTATGTCTGTATTTATATTTATAGCCATGTAACCATTTGGTTGGACACTATTGGCATAATGACTAATGCTTACCCGCTTTACAGAAGCCATGAATATATTTAAGTACTAACATTCTTTATTGCCTCTAAAGTATAGAAAGTTACAAAATTTCAAAATAATGCTTAAAACTCTACCAAATTTAATATTAACAAATATAGCATTTATAAACAAGTCATTACATTTGAAAACAATGGGTAGGTTAGATTTTCCTTACTTCACAAATGTTCCCAAGTGCAAATGATAATTACTGAAACATTATAACTAATTACAAAACAAATAAGTTACTTGTAACTAAATCTTTTCAAAAGCAAAATTAGAAAAATCTTTCCTAATATTTTTTACAACAAAAAATTTATATTTAATTTAGGAAAAAGGTCTCAAATTAGGTGGAGTAGTGTCTTCAAAATTTAAGATTTCCTAGAGCTTACAAATTTCTTAAAATAATCTTGTAGAACTATGTAACATTCTTCTGTGTATTTTTTTAAAACTTGCTCTACTCACTAAAATATCTAGAGATTTTTAATGTGAGTAGACATATATCTAGCTTCTTGTTTTGCAACTGACTGCTAATATTTCATGGTGCTTTTGGAAAGTGAAAAATATGGAGTATGGCTATCAATGGAAATTAGTGGATAAAGTCGGTACTTAGGGACTATCAAACATAAGCCAAAGTTAAGAACTATGTCTGATTACAAATACAAGCCCTGAATAAAGAAGTGGATATCATAGCACCCAACAGGCAGCTTGGGGGAAAAACTGGTATGAAATATTAACTTGATCACTTTCTCTATCAGTACGTGTTGTTGAGATTCTAGAATATGCTCCTTATTGTGCTTGGTTTTGGGGGATAGTGCTATATAAAGTGAGTCCCCTCTTCATGGAGCTTATAGACTAGTGGGGAGGGCAGACACTGCACAACAATGCACAAAATTTACTATCACAAGGAAAGTAGAGGGTGCTCTTACCCATTTAGGGGTTCAGCAAGATCCCCTTGAGGAAGTAAAATGTAAGTTGGACTTGATGGTTGAATAGGATTTTGCCTAACCACAGGGAGGTGTCAGTCTTGATTGAAGAGAAAATGTGGCATTACAAGTTGAGGGAACAGCATGTGGAAAGGCTTAGAAGCAAGAGGGGATTTGGCCTTATGTATAAGAAGACAAACAGGAGAAAATGGGGGCAGGAGAGCTGGGCAACTGTCAGAGTCTGGAAGGCTTTGAAAGCAGGTAGGGAGCTTGATTTTTCTTCTAAAGAGAATGGAAAGTCATTGCAGGGTTTTAAGCAGGGCTGTGACATGACCAACTTGGCCTCTTAGAAAGAGAACTGGAGTGGCCATGTGAAGGACAGATTGGCAAGGAGTCAGCCTAGGAGCAGAAAGACCAATGTGGAGGTTGTTGCACTAATTCAGATGAAAAATGAAGACTCAGGGTAGAGTGATGGGGAGAATTCACTGACTCAAATTGCACAGCCTGCCAGCAGGGCACATCTGTGCCATCTCTTTTTGGCCTTGGTAGGTCCTGGATTAGAATAAAAGGTTTGGTCCTTCTGGCCCTCAGGTGACCCAACATTTGGATCGTGACACCACCTACCAGAGGCAGTCCCATGGTATGCAGGAAAGATGGGGAAGACTGGGTTCAATTACCCTTATAGAGCTGCCTGGTCACATTCCTTGGATTTTAGAACAGGAGTCTGGTAACTTATAGCCTTTGGGCTTCCCATAGAAAGATTTGTTTTGCCTACAGTGTTTTTCTTTTTAAAATGAGTGAATTATCAATATTTTAATATTGTGATATTTTATATCAAAAGCTAGATTTTCACTCTCTAGAAAAATCAGACCTGGTTACACTGGATTTCCATTTCTACCTAGTAACATCCTGACCATTTAGTTGAGGCCTATGCTCTTTCCTTTGCCACATTGCTCTCCACTCTCTATTGCCTCCCTGGTTCTGGGTATCATTTACTAATCATGGTGCTTGTAATAGAGGTAGGAGGCAGAGAAATTCTAGGCAGACAGAAGTGGGTCCTCAGTGAAACCCCACCTCCAAGATGAAGACAGTTTAAAGACTGAAAGCCAACCTACAAGTTAAATCTTTGGACCCAGATTGAGATCTTGTCTTCCTGTTTGGCAAGCTTTCCTCTAATTGGTCCCCATCCTTCACCTATTTTACATATACATAAGTCTGGTAAGGTGAGAATCTAAACTCCAGAATGAATTTGAACGTTTTGTTTAAGGGAGAAGATTTAAGAAAGTATCCTAGGTTGAGCACGTGCACCAAAGGCAGACTTACCCCACCTCTGAAAGATATTTTGGTACCCCATGAAGGAAGGCAAGGTACTACCTGGTGATACTTTAAATGCTTTGTCATGCGTTATTAGCCCTTTCATTCACAGGTTATAGGACCTTAGAACTGAAGGGATCCTAGGGATCACTTACAGGGGGGATTATTGAGGCTTTTCCAATGACAGAGAGAGTAAAGGATTTTCCCAATGAGACAAAACAGTGCAGTGAAAACTGATGTTCCTAATTAGTTTTTCTACTTTGTTGTGCCCACCTTTGAGTGGTGCCTTTGCTTTAACTTTATTTGCATACTCACAAACCAATCAGCACACACTCCCCATTCTGAGTCCATAAAAGGCCCCAGACCTGGCCACCAGGGGGATCTTTCTAGCCTTTGGGTAGGGGAACAATCCCTGCATCCCCAGCAACTGTGTTCCCGTCTCTGCTGAAAGCCATTTTCATCATTCGATAAAAATCTTCTCCATCCTCCTCATCCTTCAATGTCCCACGTATCCTCATTCTTCATGGGCGCAGTGCAAGAGCTCAGGAACCACTGAACACAGGTGAGCTGAGGCATGCTAATGTGGCCAAGCAAGGCCTGGGAGGGGCATCGCCAGCCAGGAGTCCCTGGCTTGTAATTCTCACACGCAGCCTGGTTTTTCTCATTCATGTTCCTTGCTTGCATCTATAGGAGTTTACATTTTTGACCCCCTTTCTAGTGAATTTTCTTTAAAAACCCTGATTTGGCATTAAGTGACCTACTTTAAGCTAACAAGCACTAAGTCCCTCTCCTATAGACTTTACACTTAAACTAGAAAAAAAAGACACAAACATACATTTATTCATTCAATATTTCTTGAGTACCTGCTATGTTCAAAGCATGTGCTAGACACTAGGATACAAAGATACATAAAGGAATCCCAGCCATTGCCCTCATGATTTTTACAGTCCAATTATAATATAATAATTAAATTATTATTAAAATAATAATAGCAATATATAATAATATAATCACAGGCAAATTCACATATAAAAAGGTAAAGGTTTGCTCTGAGAAAGTAAATGGTTACTATAAGAAAGTGGAAGTAGAAGCCTTAATTTACATCAAACAACCAAGAAAGCTTTCCAAAATGCAGCACTTGCTCGCTGCTCTTGGAGTGGGTAGACAATGTGATGCTCTGAAGTATGTCTATCCTTCTGAACTGGGAGATATCACACAAGAGTTACATGGAATACATGGTTTATGAGATTCAGATTTAACTCTGAACTGTCAGGAACATAAGTGAACTGCCCTTGAGGACTGTGAATCATCTCCTGATATCATTGAGCATCAAGACTGTCTACAGAAACATCAGTTTTCACTGCACTGTTTTGTCTCATTGGGAAAATCATTTACTCTCTCTGTCATTGGAAAAGCCTCAATAATCCCTCTGTAAGTGATCCCTAGGATCCCTTCAGTTCTAAGGTCCTATAACCTGTGAATGAAAGGGCTAATAATGCATGACAAAGGGTTTAAAGTATTACCAGGTAGTACCTCGCCTTCCTTCACGGGGTACCAAAATATCTTTCACAGGTGGGGTAAGTCTGGTAAAGTGAGATTCTAAACTCCGGAATGAATTTGAAGGTTTTGTTTAAGGGAGAATATTTAAGAAAGTATCCTAGGTTGAGCATGTGCACCAAAGGCAAAGATATAAAATATGGGCCATGAAAATAAAGGAGTAAGGCTGGGCGTGGTGGCTCACGCCTGTAATCCCAGCACTTTGGGAGGCCAAGGCGGGCATATCACGAGGTCAAGAGATCGAGACCATCCTGGCCAACATGGTGAAACCCCGTCTCTACTAAAAATACAAAAATTAAGTTAGCTGGATGTGGTGGCGCATGCCTGTAATCCCAGCTACTTGGGAGGCTGAGGCAAAAGAATGGCTTGAACCGGGGAGGCAGAGGTTGCAGTGAGCCGAGATCCAGCCACCGCACTTCAGCCTGGTGACAGAATGAGACTCTGTCTCAAAAAAAAAAAAAAAAAAAAAGAGGAGTAACCAAGTGTAAGGTACAAATTGATGAGTAGGTGGCACCAGGGGAGAGTAAGAGAGAGGCTCAGAGATAGCCAGTGAAGCTGTGTGTTGAAGGAATTGGATCCATGACTAGAGAATTTAGTCTTGACCTGATAAGAAGGATCAAAGTGGTGTTTTAAGAAGATTATTCAAGCAGTTCTGCACAACAGGCAACTGCTTTCCCATCACCACCCTCAATGGCACTGACTAACAGTTTTCAAAGCCACCTACCTAACATTTTGGGCAGAGACTCTTGAGTTCCTATACAACAAAGGCTAAGCTTTTGGGTCTTAAAGGAATGACTCACGGCCTAAAGTCCATTGGACTGTGATAAATAAACCTCGGATGGAAATGACATTATGAATACAAACAACCTTACACTTAGATTTTTCTTTTTTAGCCAATGGCTGAAAAATTTTTCATCAATCACCAGTCTGAATCAATCCTAGGTAATTTGCCATTATTAATCTCTTTTCTCCTCCTCCTTGGCTTGGCAAACACAAAGTCTGTCAACGAAAGTAAGAGAAAAAGGAAGCAGGGTGAACTGCTTTTCAAGCTCTCTGACTTACAATATGATCCTTCTGGTTATTTGCAAATGGCAGGCAGAGCTTCATTTTCCTGGATCCTTTGTTCTGAGAAGTTTGAGATTGAGTTTTCTAAAGTCTCTCACTTATTTTAAAAGTAAAAAATGAAAAATAGTGCCCAACGATGCCTACACTATGCCATCAGAGTAGAATTAGAGTCATAAGTGGCCAAAGATTTCCACATTAATATTATTTAAAACCCAAGAATAAAGCCAACTGCCTGCCAAGATCCCTGACCATATCGCCAGAAGTTCCAAAGCACTAACCTGGACTATCGTGGCTTTTTTCAACTTAGTTTTATTATTTTATGTCTTCTAAATTTGAAAATTATTAACTCAGCAGGATACTAGCCATCAGAAGCAAACTTTAAACTCAATTTAGAAATTCCTTGGAAAAAAAAATACTAGGAGTATGTATTGTAGACCTCATTTTGAGAAATTTCCTTACAGGCTTTCCTTGTTTATCTTAAAGAATGAATTAAATCCCATCCCAACTTTGCAGACAGTCCAGAGGTAAAATGCATGTCACTGTAGGTTTCAAAGAACTTGTGGAGATTTTTGGTGGGGAAATGGAAGAAAAATGACAGACAACTTATATATCTAAATTATTTAGAGCCATTGTTTTGATACTTTGAAAACTTTTTTAGTGTAGGTGATGCAAAGTCAATCATAGGTTATCAGGTTTAAAGTTGGCATAGTTGCTTTAAGCAAAAATGCTGTGTGCCTCTGAAAAATAAAGAAACAAGGCATTAAAACACTATGACAGACAAGCTGGGCTTTATCACACATCACCTCCCATATTAGAGGTGTGTCCCTGTTGCTACAGGCCACATCTGCCAGCTTGTTAAGCAGCTGTGGATAAGGGTTTGCTCCGTGCAGGAAGAAATTTTGTAAATAAACTTATATTTTAAATGTAACAAGAGAGATCCTATTTAAGGAATTCTACCCTTTAATCTACTCCCTATATCACGTCTAAAATAATCTTGTTTTGTTTTTTTTAAGCCCTACAAATCAGAGCATGTGACTATTCTCTTGCTAAGAATGTTCAGTGGTTTCCTATTGCTTACCCTTAATCTCTTGTCTCCAGAAACTTCAATTTTCCTGCTCCAATTATAACAGTAACAACAACAAACTTCTTGGTCTGGTGACATAAATTAAGAATTACTGCTAATCACACATGAGTCCTTTGGTAATTATATCTAAGTAGTCTTCTAGATTGAAATACCATGAAGGCAGAGGAAACCATGGCAACACATTGATTTTTTTTTTTTTTAGCACTCTCTTACTGTTCTGTTTTGTCATCCTTGAGGGAAGCTATCCCTTTTTATCTGGTGAACTTGTTCATTTCCACTTGAAGTATCACCTTTTTTGGGGTAGACTTGTCCAATACCTGCAGCAGTTAACTGTCCTAACCTTAATCCTAAAGCATTTGCATGTCTTTCTATTATAACAAATGGGTTTGATTATAATTATGCCAGAACAGCGTGGTCTCCTCCAGCATACTCGGAGATCTGAGAGGGCAGTGAATCCTGTTTTATACAGCTTTGTGTCTACAGTGCCTGAAATACAGACAGCACTTAAATGTCTCTTAAAAACATGACTTTATAAAACAATGATAAATCCTTTTATAAGAGCTCTTTTTGTGATATAAAGAACCGTACACCAATCAATTTAGTTAAGAGTCTGAATATCTGCCTGTTAGGTTTTCGTGAGTTGGGGTGCAACAATATGCCGTGTAGCTTCAGAGAGAACAACAGGAAAATTGTCGCAGACAGATATTTCCATGCCTGATACTGTGACTTGTCCACCAGAATGTCACAATAGACTAAGGAAATTGGTGGAAAGGAAAACAAAAATCCCATGCTTCAATCTATTTTGTGATTAATTTTCAACCTCGGTCTTTTTAACGGACTGGAAAAGGGTTAATGACATTGTCTGGTTGAAGCTTCCTCGCCCTATCCCTAGAGGAGTTTCCATTATATACAACAATATTCAGAAGGCTGGAGGTATTTGGGGGAAGGAAGTCATTGATTAGCTGTGTTAGCATTTTGGCTGTCAATATCTTTGCATCTCCTCTTCAGCAATTCGGATTTAAAAGACACCTGCTAGACACACCTCAAAATTCCCTCCCTCCAGAAAGACTCCTTTGGTCCCCCTCTCAACATATAAGCTCCCAAACAAAAATTGCTTATTTTTTTGTAAACATTTTTAAGCATTTCATGTCTGTTCAGGATTCCTAATGATAATGAAATCTTCCTCGGGGAAAAATGTACGTGTTCCATTTCTTTAATATCCTCTTTCCACAATGTTTTAGTCCCTTTTGTGTTGCTATAACAGAATACTTAGTACTGGGTAATTTATAAAGAAAAGAGGTTTATTAGCCCATGATTCTGTAGGCCTGGACCTATGAGAAGCATGACACTGAATCTGTTGAACTTCTGGTGACCACCACGTGCTTGCATGCTACACGGTAGAGAAAGTCCAAGGGGAAGTGCACATGTGTGAAGAAGGAAAACTCAAGGGCATCCTCATCCTGTCTTTTAGACAAACTACGTCCCTTGTAAGTTGTATTCCTAGGTATTTTATTGTCTTTGAAGCATTTGTGAATGGCAGTTCACTCATGATTTGGCTCTCTGTTTATTATTGGTGTATAGGAATGCTTGTGATTTTTGCACATTGATTTTGTATCCTGAGACTTTGCTGAAGTTGCTTATCAGCTTAAGGAGATTATGAACTGAGACGATGGGGTTTTCTAAATATACAATCACGTCATCTGCAAACAGAGACAATTTGACTTTCTGTCTTCCTATTTGAATACACTTTATTTCTTTCTCTTGCCTGATTGCTGAGGTCAGAATTCCAATACTATGTTGAATAGGAGTGGTGAGAGAGGGCATCCTTGTCTTGTGCCAGTTTTCAGAGCGAATCTAATTAAACTAAAGAGCTTCGGCACAGCAAAAGAAACTATCGTCAGAGTGAACAGGCGAGCTAGAGGATGGGAGAAAATGTTTGCAGTCTATCCATCTGACAAAGGGCTAATATCCAGAATCTACAAGGAACTTAAACAAATTTACAAGAAAAAAACAACTCCATCAAAAAGTGGGTGAAGGATATGAACAGACACTTCTCAAAAGAAGACATTTATGCGGCCAACAAACATATGAAAAAAAGCTCATTATCACTGGTCATTAGAGAAATGCAAATCAAAACCACAATAAGATACCATCTCACTCCAGTTAGAATGGCAATCATTAAAAAGTGAGGAAACAACAGATATTGGAGAGTATGTGGAGAAATAAGAACGCTTTTACACTGTTGGTGGGAGTGTAAATTAGTTCAACCATTGTGGAAGACAGTGTGGCAATTCCTCAAGGATCTAGAACAAGAAACACCATTTGACCCAGTGATCCCATTACTGGGTATATACCCAAAGGATTATAAATCATTCTACTATAAAGACACATGCACATGCATGTTTACTGTGGCACTATTCACAATAGCAAAGACTTGGAACCAACCCAAATGCCCTTCAATGGTAGACTGGATAAAGAAAATGTGGCACATATACACTATGGAATACTATGCAGTCATAAAAAAGCATGAGTTCGTGTCCTTTGCAGGTACATGGATGAAACTGGAAAACATCATTCTCAGCAAACTAACACGGGAACAGAAACCCAAACAGCACATGTTCTCATAAGTGGGTGTTGAACAAGGAGAACACATGGACACAGGGAGGGGAACATCACTCACCACGGCCTGTTGTGGGGTGGGGGGCTAGGGGAGGATAGCATTAGGAGAAATACCTGATGTAACTGATGTAGATGATATTGATGGGTGCAGCAAACCACCATGGCAAGTGTACACCTATGTAACAAACCTGCACATTCTGCACATGTATCCCAGAACTTCAAGTATAATTTAGAAAGAAAGAAAATTTTTACTAAAAGAAAAGAAAACAAACCATGTTCGAGGAATGTTCTCAAGAGAACTAATGAATGCCTGCCAGAGTGAGAACTCACTGCTGGGAGCACCATGCCACACCATTTGTGCGTTATCTGCCTCCATGACCCCAACACCTTCCACTAGGCCCCACCTCCAACATCACCACATTGAGCATAAAATTGCAACATGAATTTGATGGGGACAAACCCAAACCATATTCAAATAATAGTACATACCCAAAAGCAACAAGCACACACTTCACGTCATGCTGACAAATTAAATATTTACTTCTACAGGAAATCTTTACCATGTTGTCAACTGTCTCCTCATCCTCTACCCTCCCAACAAAATGATATATGGATGGTATTTAATTTAGATGACTTGGTTCTTTCCTTCCCTTCTTTATTTTGTTTTATTTAGAAAATGTTGTAGCACCTCTTAAAATTAATTGGGAGTCCCAAATTACTACAGATAAAATCTTATGATGCTACATCTCAAAACAAGAATAGAATAAGTGTTGTGGTAATTCTGATCACTTGAGTTTTAGTCCTGGCTCTGCCCTGATAGGCATTACTTTGGGTTAATTCTGGTGTTACTTTGCATCATTGTTTTAGTTTCCTAATATGTAAAATAGGAAGAATAAATAATACCCTGTCACTGTCATCGAATTGGAGTAAAGATTATTTGGATAGGATGGAAACAGACTTTGGAAAGAACAAGCCACTACTTTTGAGTGTCCTCACTTCCTTCCACCTGTTATCCAGGACATACACACTGAGGGGTGTGCTGGTAAAGACTCCAATCTGTAGCAGCTGCCAATTTCTGTGGTGTAAATACTCCCACTGTGGTTTATTTCAAGCCATCAATAATTTAGCATCCAGCTTCCAAAATTCTTGAATATTGAACAATTGGGTCTTGATACAGGCTGGCTTCAGCACACTCCTGCACATACCTCAGACTCTGAGGTCATATAATAGATTATTGTAAAATAACATAATAAAATAGCAAACCAGCCATTTCCAATGTGACAAAGTGAAGATTACTCCTAACTCTCATATAAGTCCTTCCATCGTTATATCTTAGTGGTGTTCTGGGTTTGGATACCATGAATGCAGGGAACACACAGCAACACATCAATTTTTAAAAATACTTGCTTACCTAGTCTATGACTGCTAACAAAATAAGATTTACTGTGGCCACCCAGTTAGAACGAAGTGGCTGTAACAATCTCTTCTGAGCTCATTATCTTATGTCTTAAGTGAGGAAAAAGTAGTAATAATCATCACTACAGTTAATGTTTAATGAATGCTACTCATCTTTTCCTCACAGCCACCTTGTGTGAGATGTAATAATTATTCCCCATGTTACATGGCAGGAAAGTGAAGTTTAAGTGCACAGGAGGCAAAGGGAGGAGCAGAAATGCAATCGGAGGCAGCTTGGTGTCAGCCAAGGCTCTCCACCAGCTCCCTTTTCCCTGTGAACTATCTTCAGCATAAAGCTTGTGTTAAGTTTCTTAACCTATTCTACCAATAGGAATAACTATTTGCATTTATCACAAGGCAGTCATATTCACTTTCCACACTCTTGACTTTACAGCAGGAGGCCTTCTTGAAAAATCCTGCTTATTAAAATGGGAGCTAGTTGGTTTCTATTAATGGCTCAGATATTCATCTAATTATTTGATTTTAATTTAGGCTATTTTTTCCATATGGTAACTGTAGATTCCCCTGCACTGGATATGTAACAGGGTAGAATGTTTGCTCCAAAATGGTTGAAATAAATGGTGTAATATAACTTCATTGTATAAACTCTTCTTATTTCTTTACTATCAATTCAAGCCCCTAACTCTACACAAAGTTCTCTTTTGGACTTCGACTTTTATATTATTTTGAATATCCTACAAATAGAACTTTATATTTGCTCTCTAAACACACCAAGAACAAGAGAAGAATAAAGTCTAACACTGAGTGCCCATTACATTGGGAAGGAGTGTCAGTTGTGTGAATTTGGGAGAAAGGTCTGTTTTTTTCAATGAGTGATGGCTTGCAGAGGAGAGGTACAGCGGAGATTGGGTTGGAGGTTATGTTTATAGCAAAGCAAAAGCCATGAGAGTCTAAACTGCAGTTCAGTTCTCCCAAGGAAACAGCTGAGAAAAAGGGCATAAACAGACTACATTCAGATAGGTTTCAGTGCATTAAGTGCTGTAGAGGAGAAATTCTGTTGTACAGAACTCTTTATTGTTATGATACCTCATGTCCTGTTTGGAACTTTCCTATATACAAATGGAAGGAATTCAGAAGGATGGGACACAAGGAGACCTATGGAGGATCCTACCCATCTTTTTTTCTTTTTCTTTTTCTTTTTTTTTTTTTTTGAGACAGAGTCTCACTCTGTTGCCCAGGCTGGAGCGCAGTGGAGCGATCTTGGCTCACTGCAAGCTCCGCCTCCCAGGTTCACACCATTCTCCTGTCTCAGCCTCCCGAGTAGCTGGGACTACAGGCATCTGCCACCACGCCCGACTAATTTTTTTGTATTTTTAGTAGAGACGGGGTTTCACCGCGTTAGCCAGGATGGTCTCGGTCTCCTGACCTCGTGATCCCCCCGTCTCGGCCTCCCAAAGTGCTGGGATTACAGGCGTGAGCCACCGCGCCCGGCCCCATCTTTTTTTATTATGGAAGGCTTCCCCAAGCTTCTTTGTCAGTGCACACCAGTGAAGATGTTTTCCTGTCTGCATTTCCTGGCTGTATAGGTAAAGCATGCTGCCTGGATCCTGTCTGCAAGTAGCAATAGTTTATAAAAAGCTTAGTGTGACCTGTGACTTATCAAGAGTTTGCACTGCACAAACAAGCATAGCAGGGTTATAGTCTACTGGTATTTTAAGAAATGCGTCTTCTAGAAAATGATTTCCACTCCCTTTCCCTCTTTATCCTTTTTAACAATCCCATTTCAGAATTGTAAAATCCTTTAAATTATTTTTGAATGTAAATAATGGTAAAAATAATCAATAAATACTCAATCCATTCTAGGCTATAAAACTTTTCTCTCTTGATTTAGGCTTCTCTGTATTCCAGAAATAATTGATTCATTGCAAGTGCTAAGTGAACAATGAAAGTGAGAAGTAATGAGAAGTATGGTTCCGTTTGGTACAAAGACAATTTCAGTGGAACTTCAGCTAGAATTATTTATTTATTTATTTATTTATTTGAGACAGGGTCTCATTCTGTCGCCCATGCTGGAGTATAGTGGCCAATCTTCGATCACTGCAACCTCTGCCTCCTGGGTCCAAGCAATTCTCATGCCTCAGCCTCCTGAGTAGCCGGGATTACAGGTGTGCACCACCATGCCTGGCTAATTCAGCTAGAATTAAAGTTGTACATTATGGAACTACATAAATGAGGAGAAGCTTCAAAGTATTTCCACTAAGAGGAGAGGTTCTCCATTCTACTCTCTACCTCCATGAGGTCAATTTTTTAGCTCCCACATATTTGTGAGAATATGCATATGTCGCTATTTCTTTATTTATACATTTAACATATTTCTACTAACTCTCCACTATGAAAGATGAGGATTTACTTCCATTACTTATCCAAGTTTTTTTTTTTTATCTCTCCATTTGGATTTTTGGCAGTGATTATTTTAGTTTTGTTGCTTGCCTTTGTAACTTTATATGTCATATTTAAACTTCTATTTCTTACTTCACCAACTTAAGCTATTATATCTTGACTTTCTATTATATTAGATGAGGATATTATTATTTACTTCTTTTCTACACTCTTCTCATTTTATATCATCAAGGTTGATGTTTATATTCTGTTTTGTAACTACATTTAAGGTTGAGGATTAATTCAATGAGTTATCTCATAGTTGATAATAAATAAATAAATATATGTAAGTAAATTATTTGCTTTTCATTTCTTGCCAAGTAAAATAGGATTGCATTTCATTCTCCATGGGTGCAATGCCCTAACTCCTGTGTCATTTGAAGGCGACAATTCACAGCATGGAACCTAAGTGGATTTTCTTTTCTTAGACTCCCTCTATTGTTCGAAATCATGCCATAGTTCACTTTGCAATGTATTTGGACGTGCCTTTCTTATACAGTTTTACAGCTTTCTTAACTGTTCTAATTAACTCCTCCCCCTCTTGTTGTGAGTAGAAACATGTTTTTGTTTTTATTTTTACCACTTTTTACTAATATAAGATAGTTCTGTAGTCTTAGTATATTGCTTGGAATCCATCCTATTCCCTTTTATTCTTAGAATCCAGTGGCTTCTTCTTTTTTTTATTTTATTTTATTTTTTGAGATGGAGTCTCGCTCTGTCGCCAGGCTGGAGCACAATGGTGTGATCTTGGCTTATTGCAACCTCTGCTTCCCAGGTTCAAGTGATTCCCCTGCCTCAGGCTCCCCAGTATCTGGAACTACAGGTGCACGCCACCATGCCTGGCTAATTTTTGTATTTTTAGTAGAGATAGCATTTCACCATGTTGGCCAGGATGATCTCGATCTCTTGACCTCGTGATCTGCCCGCGTTGGCCTCCCAAAGTGCTGGGATTACAGGCCTGAGCCACTGCGCCTGGCGGGCTTCTTATTTTTAATTTGAACCAGTTGTTTACTAGATATTCTGCATAACTGTCATGCTGGCAACATTTTCACTGAGCTCCTCAGTAAAGTTCATTATTTCTTACAGCCCATGATTTCCTTTCTCTTTACCCCTGTTATTCTCCGTAGAGGGAAAAAATGTATGGTGGGTATATTCTGAGCTCTTTTCCAAAAATGCTTTTGTTTGTCTTAACTCTCATTGAAAAATTGGGTGGCCATAGTAGTCTAGGTTTAAAACCATTTTTCCTCAGAACTGAAATATCAAGGCATCTGATGATGTTTATATTCTGTTTTGTAACTACCTTCTCTAAAAGTTGAAAAGTAATAAATAGTATTTACATAAGAATAGCGATTTGCATTTTGTTTGTTGCCACGTAAAATAAAGTGCTAGGATTGCATTTCATTCTCCATGGTCCAATGCCCTGATTCCTGTGTCCATTTAGTGTTATTGATGAGACATTAAATTCCTGGCTGAGTCTCATTTTCTGTATTTTGCAATGTGGAAGTTTTAGGGCTTCTCCTTCCCCTTAGCATTTTGAAATTTCATGGCAATATATTTAGAGGGTTTTTAAATGTTTCATTACTTCTTCTTGGATCTCTGTATTCTCTTAAAATTCCTGGATTAGGTTCTCTTATCTTTCATGCTTGAGTATTTCAGTTTCGTATTCTAGGAGATTTCCTTCACTTTAACCTTCCAAACTTCTATTACATTTAAAGATATTTCAAAATCACGTTTACTTTTCAAGAGTTATTTTTTATTTTTATGATTTCTATTTTATAGTATCCTTTTCTTCTTTAATGAATGGAATATATTCTTTAAACAGCTTTACTGAGGTACAATTTATATATTATAACTTTCACCCTATGTAAGTGTGCAATTCAGTGATCTTTGGTAAATTTAGAGTTGTTCAGCCACCACTACAATCTAGTTGCATAATATGTCCATCACCTCAAGAAGGTCCTTGTGCCCATTTATAGTCAACTTCCATTTACAGTCAATTTCCATTCTCATGCTCATCCTCAGTCAACAACTAATCTGCTTTCTATCTATACAGATTTGTATTGCAGTCTTTTGCACCAGGTTTCTTTCACTAGCATGTTTTTGAGATTAATCCATTTTGTGGCAAGTATTAGTAGTTGATTTTGTTTTTATTGCTTAATAGTATTCCATTGTGTGGATATACTACATTTTGTTTATTCATTCATCAGTTGATGGGTATTTGAGTTGTTTTCAGTATTTGGCTGTTATGAATAATGCTGTACGAACAACTTATGTTGAGTGGACTTAAGTTTTCATTTGTTTTAAGTAGATATCTAGGAGTAAAATTGCTGGGTCATATGGAAAGTTTATGTTGAACATTTTAAGAAACTGTCAAACCGCTTTCCAAAGCCACTCCCTGATTTTTACCTTTTTACCAGCGATGTATACAGAACCTCAACTTCATAGAGAATGGCAAGCAGGAAGGGTGCCACAGCTCCATGAGTGCTCCTGGAAAGCAGACAACAAGCCTTAAGACAGTTACTTACGGCACAGAAAACAGCAGCAGCGTAATTGTGCCCGTTTGCCTCGTCCTCAAGTCACATAAAGAGCCTAGATAGATGCTCGGCCTGCAGGGGGTTGCACAGCGGTAGAGGGACCCAGGTTTAAGGCCCAGAACCCTTCGTAGCAAATAGCAAACAAGTCAGTCCATGTCTCCTGGGGAGCAAGAAGTCACACGGCAATCAAGCTACGGTTGCCTCCATGTATTAGTTGCCTCCTTTACCAGCTATAGAAACTGCTCACATTTAAGGAAAGACTAATCCTTGCAGTTTGGCACATGCAGCAGCATGCAGGAAGGCTCAGAGCCCACAGCCGACTTTCTCCCCTAACAGTGATAACAGGGAAGCTTGTGGAAATTGGTTAGATCCAGCATATATTTTAAAAACAGCTGATAGGATTTCCTTTTAGATTCCTATGTCGCCACTGCGAATTCCTATGCCATTCTTTGTGACAATCCTTGTTTTTACTATCTTTTTTTAAATTTTGGTAGTAAAAATACATTCATCTCATTAGTTAAGTTAGTTGTCTCATTGATGTATGCTTGGTGCCTAGATGGGCACCTGATGCCAATCTGATGTAAGTGTTAGTTGCTGTAAGTGTTCAGTAAATTAACTTATGACTGACCAAATGAAATCAGTTTAACTGTTAGCCTTATTATCAGTATATAAAAATACTCTCAGTGGAACCAAGTAGTGCACTATGATATATTTCTTTTTACATGGGACAATTTTCTTTTGCTTGGGTCAATCATTGCCTCATTTTTCTCTGCTCAGGTGACTAAATCTCATCACGAATTGATCCTGGACTCTCTACCACAAGTTTAACTGTTTCCCCAAATAGCCAAACATATAGCATAATCCTCAGATTCATTTTCTTAGAGACACCCGTACTTGAGCCCTCAGTTCTCTTGCACTGATATATACACATTATTCTCTGCACTTTTGTACATCTCTTTCCTGGGGTTCTCATCTGGGAAACCCCTTAATTCTTGCAGTTGATTTACATCCTCCAGAACATGGCTGAAAGGCTGGAAAATGGTCTATGGGAGAGACACTTTGAGGCCTACCATGTCTGAGCTGTCTTTACAATATGTTAACACCTGACTGACCTGAGAGATTGGTTGAGTACAGTACTTTCGAAATCAGTTTCCTTCAAAATTCTAAGGTTTGTTTTGTCTTTTAGATTCCAGTGTCACCATTGAGAATTCCTATGCCATTCTTTGTGACAATCCTTGTATATTACCTGTTTTACCCCCTTCAGGATTATGTATTGATCACCTATATTGTAACAGTCCACAACTATGTTTCATTTTGTGTGTTGGTCATTCAGTGAATTATTCTTTTAGTAATTCCCTTCCGTGTGTGTGTGTGTGTGTGTGTTTTTTTTTCTCCTCAGAACTCCTACTATTTAAATTTTAGATGGTCTGGACTTGTCCTCTAAATTTATTCTATTTTTTCTCCTAATTTTCATCTCTTTGCCCTTTGTTCCACTTTTGTTCCACTTTCTGGGAGATTTTCTTCCCAGGAAATCTTTACAGTTCAAACCTTCTACTGACTTTTTCCTGCTGTCATACATTGTTATGAGTTGCATTATGTCCCCTAAAAATGTATGTTGAAGTCCTTACCCCCAATGCCTCAGAAGGTGACTTTATTTGTGAACAGGGTCTTTGTAGATAGAATCGAGTTAAGATGAGGTAGTAGGGTGGGGTCTAATCCAATATGACTGGTGTCCTTATAGGAAGAATACAGAGACAAACAGGGAGAACAACATGTAATGGCAGAGGCAGAGATTGCATCGATGCAGCCGCAAGCTAATAAATGCTGAAGACTGACAGCCACCACCAGGAGCAAGGAAGAGGTAGGGAAGGTTCTGCTCAGAGTCTCAGAGGGAGCATAGCCCAGCTGACACCTTCATATTCCAATTCTAGCTTCCAAAACTATGAGAAAATAAATTTTGGTTGCTTTAAGCCTCCCAATTTGTGGTAATTTGTTATGGCAGCCCTAGGAAAATATTACATAGCTGTAATGTCCAAGATCTCTTGTCAAAGTTTCTTCTTTTTTTTTAAATTTACATTGTATGTTTCCTCAAAGATTCCTCCTCTCCTCTCCTCTCCTCTCCTCTTTTCTTTTCTTTCTCAGGGTCTTGTTCTCTTGCCCAGGCTGGAGTGCAGGGACACGATCATAGCTCACTATAGCTTTGAACTCCTGGCTGATCCTCATGCCTCAGCCTCCCAAGTATCTGGGACTACAGACACTCACCACCAGGACTGGCTGATTTTTTTTTTTTTCATAGACACTGAGTCTTGCTATGTTGTCCAGGCTGGCCTCAGACTCTTGGTCTCAAGCAATCCTCCCACCTCAGCCTTCCAAAGTGTTGGGATTATGGATGTGAGCCAGCCTTCCTTCCTTCCTTCCTTCCTTCCTTCGTTCCTTCCTTCTCCCTTCCTTCCTTCCTTCTTTCCTTCCAATTTGTTCTGTTTGGTCTCTGTCTTCCATATTAATGGTGTTTTACAAATGTCTGATGCTGTTAGTCACCCATTCGATTTCAAGACTATCACTCTAAAACATTGATTAGAAGTCCCTTGTTATGGGCAGGGCTCATTGAGAGTGACGGGCTGAAAGGCTCCCTTGGGGAAGCTTGGGTCCAGTGCCTGAAGTATCAGTTATTAGTAGATCTCTTTTCTTGGTAAATTTCACCGGAAAGTCGCTCTTTAATTTTCTGCCTGGGAGTGGGGCTGCGAGTGAGGGAGTTAAGGGTTTCCTTTTTTGTATGAAAGGGTCCCTAGGACTAGTGCACCTCCCACGCAGTCTCCTCCAGCCTTCTGCCAGGCTGGGGCAGGGTAATTACCTAGTTCAGGGGGACTGAGGAGGGATCTAGGGGTTTAACTGCTTCTGTTACAGATTTTCAATCAATTTTCTGTTTTTAGCTTCTTCTGTGCCCATTTTCAGAGGTGACTTGTGCTTCTGAAGTGGTGTCCTTGTCTGGGGTAAATACCTGAGGTTCATCATCTCATGCCAAGGAAATCGAGGACAAAGACACACAAGAAGTGAGTTTAAGGCCAGAGGTTTAATGGAAGAAAGAAAGAGAATAGTTCTCTCTCCTGCAGAGAGAAAGGGGCTGCTGAGTGGGTCTTTGGTTCTGAGGTGAAATGCACGGGTTTTTATATATGAGCTTGAAGAGGCAGTGTCTGATTTACATAGGTCCCAGAGGATTGGTCGGGCCAGGTGTGCCATTTACATAGCGTTGAAGAGGCTGGCCATCTCCCACCCTAATATTTTATTATGCAGATGGGGTCTCTACCTGGCTGGCGCCTTGTTGCCTGCTTTTTTACTGCACATATGGTGTCAAAGAAAAGGGAAGGGGGAACTTCCATGTTGAATATGCCCGGCCCTCGGGTAGCCTTTTCCTTTTGGGAGAGCTGCCGACATTAAACTATGCAAGCTTCCAGCTTGCTTATTTATGTCTGCAGCCTGATTTTACTGGCTGCTCTTTGTTAGAAAAGAAATGATTTGGGGGCTGCTTTTTGTCACAAGGAAAGCCTTATCGAAGACTCTCTTACCCTAACTGCCTAAATAATTTCTTTTTAACTCCTGTATCACTTCTACTTCCTCTGTATCTGGGGTTCTGCAAAACGACTCGTTTTGCTTCTGGCCTTCACTAGGATTTCTCAACAGTGCTGTGTTAGGTTTCAAAATGTTCCAATCTGTAAGATCAATTACTATTCATCTGTCTTACAGTCAGCAAAATTTTATTGCTGTCGTCTTTTTTCCTGTCTACAACTTCGAAAAGTTCTCTCTTGTTTAAAAGTGGTGCTGTAGGAAAACGAGGCAAACTTGTATATTGAAGTCACCGTGTTTAATCCATTGCTTTCGACCTTTTTTTTGTCATTATATTTTCAGTATAATTTTTATAAACAGCAAATTGCTTTATTGAAAATAATCTAATTGGAGAGTCTCCATCTTCTACAAGGAGTTTCATTAAATAACAGTGATTGTCAGGATACATGGATTTATTTTATCAGTCTTATTTTGTTCTTTTTATTTATTATGCTTCTTTTCCTCCTCTTTGGCTTCTGTTGAATTGATGGAGTTTTCTTCGTTCTTTTTAATTTCTACCACATTTTACTTCTAGTCTTTTAGTAATTCCCACTTACTTGACATAGTCTCAGTTAATCAACATCTCTGGCTTCTCCTTAGCAATATAAGAAACTCTGACCATTTTAACTCAGATATTTTCTCACATTACTGATGCTCTGTATTTTAATCCTGTCTTGCTTATAACAGATATTTGTCATTTTTATAATTATTCTTAGAGTTTATTTATAGCTACTCATAAATTGATCATGCTTTCCATTGCTTCTTACATCCTGTTTCCTCTTTCTGGTTAGATTTTTTTCTTTTCATATTTTCTTTCTTTTTATTCTCCTATTTTTTCTCTATTTTTATTTTTAATTTTATTTTTAATTTATTTTTCATTTTATTTTATTTTTAATTTTCCTTCTTTTCCAAGTGTTTAAAATTAACATGTTAATTAACATCTCAATTAGCTTTTAAGTCACTGCTGGAAGCTATTTTACCCTTCAGAAACATTCTAGATACAATAAACATTCTAGATACAATAAATTAAACATTCTAGATACAATAAAATATTCATATTTTGTGTTACTGTGTTGGATTTTCCCCATCTATCACCCAAGACAAATGGGTAACTCCCATACTTCATTTAGTAGTTAATACAAGGATAAGCATAGATTTCAGGAAGAAAGGTGGAAGGAGAAAGATAAATAGAAAAGAAGGGGAGTAGTAAAAGCAGGAGGAGGAAAGAGAAAGGAAGGAAAAGAGATAAACATATATCCTTATAGTTTTAAATATAACTTAGTTTTTCTTATAAATCTTATTCTGATACTGTATTCAAGAGACCCTAGGAACATTTTTAGTTTCTTAAGATAAGCAAAGGGAAACATGAGATTTTATTGAAAGAAAAGATGTTCTAAAGGACAGAAACAAAAGGGACTGTCTCTTCTTAGAGCACAACTCTTATGGCAATTGGATGAGCTCTAAAGGGCCTTAGTGCTCATCCAATCCTAAATTGCTTAAATAGTAATTTAAGTCACTCACCATCTCTTTTGTTTAACTGCAGCTATTCTTGAATAATGGAAGAATAGGTACATAGAATAACTTCTTAACAATGTCTCACTCCTGACACAGAAGAAGTTCTTTATTAATGCATTTAACTGAATTCTGATTTAATAGTTCAATTCATTTATTTCAACCAATATTTATTGGCTGGTGATACAATTGCTTCTCAAGGAGAAATGATTTGAACAGGAGAAGAGTTTTTAAAATATTTTTTTAAAATAGGAGATTTGTACACCAAGATTCTTCTGTGCTGTAGTCAAAAGTGATGTGCCCTTGAATGGACTCTGAATGTCCTTCAACACAATAGACATGGCCAAGGAAAATAAACCTGAAGAAAAGAAATCCTGGAAAGACTGGAGGTCTAAGAGGCATGGCCAGGGTGTTGAATGTAAGTGAATGTAACAGACAAACTTCTGCATTTGGGGCTATTCTCTGAGTCACCTTGTTTTATCATAAGCAATTGAGCCATGGAAGAAATGCAGAGTAAATATTCTAACTCCAGAGGATACATGCTTTGTAGTTCACAGCCTTCAAGATGAGGTTGATACTTCAGCCTTCAAGATGACACTAATCAGGCCATGCATTTCTCTGAGCTTTGGCTTCCTTATTTGTTAACAAAACAAGGTGAAATATGACTTGGTTATGAACATGAGCTTCAAGGTCAGGCATAGATAGTTCAAGTCACGCTCTGGCATTTACTAATGATTTAAATATGGATAAGTAATTTAACCTAAGCTTTAAAAAAAGGTTTTCTTTTATTTTAGTTTTGAAGCTGTGAAATGAGGATTAGAAAAATACGTATGTCATAGAACTGTGAGATTGAAGTAGTTTAGTTCGTTAAAGCACTTAGCACTTAGTCCCAATGCCTAGACAACACAACCTCCCATATATGTTGCCGTTATTATTATTATTATTTCAGTTAAGATTTTTAATGTCTCATCATAATATCTAAAGGTTGCTCGTTGTAATAATACTAATCCACAAAATAAACCCTCATTGGAGGTGATTAATAGCAAGAGCCTGGGTAATTATTGAGGTTATTTTTCCCTACGCATTTGCAAAACGTTGAATCCAACCGTCTTAACCAAGTATCCTGAAGGCTATCGGTACTTACGCACTTAAAGAGAAGGGACGATTTATGGTAGACCCTGCTAGGGCTTTCCAAAATCCACTTTTTCTTTCCTTCTTAGACATATAGGAGTCTTTATTTTCCAAACATATGGGGTCCTGTGACTTGTTCTGCTCAATGACAAATTGAGAAGACATGAGGTGTCATTTTTAAGGCAGTGAAAAACCTTGGAGATTGTTGAGTTCTCTCCTCCTGTGAAATGATGAAACCAGGGGCTCTAAGCTGCGTAGTTGACTGAATCACCACATGGAGGAAATCTGATCTGGAAAGTCAGCCAGGTCTACAGTGGACTTTGCATGCCAAAAACCTGTTACTGTGTAAGGCACTGAGTTAATGGGACTGTTTGTTACAGCTGTGTGGTACAGGGGATCCTCACTAATACACTGTTAAAAAGCTCAAAGTTACTCTTCATTTTGCAGATCTTAAATTGAGAGAGTTAAGTAGTTACAAGACAGAGATCACCCAGTTAGTGGCACAGCTAGGACTAAAATCCTATTCCCAGGTTTCTTTCTAGTACATGTCTCTGTCTATTGAGATACCATACTCCACACCTAATCTGCAGGACTAATATAAAGAACAGGGACAAGGTAAGTAAAATACCTAGCACAAAACCCATCCCATAGCGGGTAATTTAAAAAATAATAACTAATGTTTTGATTCTCTGTATTTAAAAACGTATCGCTATTGCTCTACACTTCTGCCTGTGCCAAACATGCTGATTGATGCCCTTTAATTCTGAACCAATATTAAACTAAAAATTGATAATGCATCTCAACTTGGGAGCAATTATATTTTTATAGCTTAGACTGCTGGTGCAGAATCTATACTTCACTCCATTTACATCCATTTAACACAAGAGAAATGCCAGTCCATTTTTCAGATAATGACATAAAATTCATTCACATTTTAAGCATCTAGAAACTTTGAGAATTTATAAAATCAGAAGCCAGACTCCTGAGAATTATTTTGTCATCATCCCTTCTTGGTTTTAATTCCTCTATCCTTGCGTCTCCTCTCGTCCTCCCCATCTTTACCTGTGCTCTTTATGGTGTTTCCCTTGTCTTTTGAGAGAAGTATTATCATATCATAGTAAATTCCTTTTGGCATTGCTAAGAAGGCATCTGGCTTCAGTGTAATTCAAGGATATCAGAAGGCATTTAAACTATTAGTAGGAATATAGTATCTTCAGCTCAGAAAGGTTTTGGAGCTCATCCAATCCTTATTCTAAATTAGGTCTTAAATTCTCATCCAAACAAATGTGTCAGAATTTCCAGAGAGACATCTTAAAATTGTTAATTCTTAGCCCCACCTTAATCTACTGAATCATAATACCCATGATTATAGAGGGGCATAATAATTTCTAATTTTAAAAAACATTATTTTCATCACATTCCTCTATTTCCTTCTGGTTATATCTCCTACTAGGTCATTTCAATGTGTGGTCTAATTGGGGAACTACTGATTAAGTTTCAGTTTTTCCCTGATTCTGGAATCACTTCTACAAACTCTGGCAAATTTTCTCCTATTATACATATTGTTGCCGATTTGATACTGTTACCTACTATATTAGCTATTTGCACCTTTATCTACAGCTTTGTGTATTTATAGAGATGATACACAGAATGCTTTGTTTTATTCCCACAATGATGGATAAAGAGCAAGATAAAGAGCAGATTTATGTATATATAATATACATTTATATTTATGTATATTATATATGTGTATATTTACTCAATAAGCATTATTAAAAAACAATCTGAAGGGAAGTCTTTATGGTATAATATGTTTTATATATAATATATATTTAATTTAATTATAAATATATAATATACATAAATATATAATATACTATACACAAATATAAATATATATACAATATAATCTACCATGAAGACTTCCCTTCAGATTGTTATTGATAATGCTTATTGAGTAAATAATACTCTTTTCTGTGGATACATTTTCCACTGTTAATAGTCACTAAGCTTTACTTTCGAAATTTATAGTAGCAACATTTAAAAATTAAGGCCAACGCTAAGCTATTTTGAACACCTTTATCACATCTTTTGAAGACAAAGAATCCTTTAGAGCTGAACGAAAGCAGTTGTTATGTTGAGAACATTAGAAATTCAACAGCAGCAAGTAGGCTAACTTGGAAATATTTATTGCAGCTTTATTCATAACAGCCCTGAACTAGAAATGAACCGATTCACCAATTGTTCATTGCACAATTAAACTCCTTTAAATTTAATTCAGCTGAAGTTTTTCTTTTATCAAGCTCCAGCCCCCAATCTCCAGGGAGGGGAGAAGGGCTGAAGGTAAAGTTGATTACCAATGGCCAATGAAGTAAAGAGTCAGTCATGCCTGTGTAATGAAGCCTCCATCAAAACCTAAAAGGGACTGGATTCTGGGACCTTCCAGAGAGCTGAACACAAGGTGGTTTCTGGAGGGCTGCGTGCCCAGGGAGGACATGGAAGCTCCACGTCAACTACCTGTGCATCTCTTCATCCAGCTGCTCGTCTGTATCTTTTGTAGTATCCTTTATAATAAATGGTACGTGAAAGTAAAGTGTTTCCCTGAGTTCTGTGAGCCACTCTAGCAAATTAATCAAGCCCAAGGAGGGGGTCCATCGTGAGAACTCCCAATTTATAATTGGTCAGTCAGGAGTATACGTGACAACCTACTACTTGGTATCTGATGCTATCTCCAGGTAGATAGTGACAGAAGTGAGTTGAGTTAGAGGATACCTAGCTGGCGTCCACTGCAGAATTGATTGGTTGCTGGTGGGGAGAACTCCCCACACATTTTGGTGACCGGAGGTGAAGTATTCATTGTTGACTATGTGACAGTAGGAAAAACAGTTTAGGTTTCCCATCCTTTTAGAGGTAGACTCAACCTTGAAAAATAAATAGGGTCCAAAACTACACTACATGTCAACGGGGAATTTTTCTACACTCAGACTAGGTGAAAGAGGACATTCAATCACTGTAAAAATATTTTTCTTAATCCTGGTTTTATAAAAGAATAAAGCTCATTATGGAAAACTGAGAAAGATAAAAAAGTAGTAAAAAGAAAACCCAAAGTAGTCATAATTCCATAATCCAGGGGTAACTATATTTAGTGTTTTGTCGTACATGCTTCCAGGAACCTATGTGTGTGTGTATCATATTGCCTTGACCTTGGAAGCTTTCAATTTTAAGATACATTATTAACTTAATAACATTTTACTGAAAACAAGTTTTTAAAATACAACACATAATGCATTATTTTAAATCTTCTATTTTATTTAGTCCAGATAATGTCATAAATTGCTT